>NW_011888850.1:2981389-3008727 GCF_000151845.1 Pteropus vampyrus
CTTATTCCTTTCTGGAACCTCCTTATCTTTCCTGGACATGGGGAGCTTTTTGAAATCTCTAAGTTTCTTCCAAGACTCTAGAAATGAAAAACTCAAAAGAGAAGAATCTGGATCACCTTGGTATATATTTATTCAAGACACTTGATCAGAATATTTTAAATGCCTAATTTTTCATGAGAATTGATCAACATCTGACCAATTTCCTAGTCATTTCATAGGTGAATATGTGAACGTGAGACAAGTTCACATATTCACCTATGAAATGACTAGGAAATTTGACAAGTGAGAACAGTCTAAGCCATAAACAATCTAATGATGCTAAAAAGATGTCACTCCTTTCTTTCTAACAGTCTCTCACACCAAAGACACCATGGCTAGACTACTGTCCCTCTCGAATTGCCAACTGCATGATGCGAGTAGTATTTCATACCAGCCTTGCCGTGATAGAATGTGTCTATAGCCCTTCTTCGAGTTCCTGAGAAAGATCTTCCACAAAGCCTTGGTCTTTCTCCCTGATTCTTTCATGACCACAGGGAAAATCAAAGTCCAAGCTGGGACCCAACCAAGAACCTAAAATCGACTTGTCCATCTGATGTGTTTGCAAACACCAGACAAATTAAAACGTTTCTTCAGTTCTTTTAGACGTACATTTCATTGAAATAGTTTTTCCTACTTAAATACTTGACATGTTTATATAATGACTATTTTTCTAGAACAGTCACCACTCATGTACTTTTAAATACATGTCAGAAAACTCGATTGCGCTCTTAATATTGATTTGACATTTACAATTCAGGCTGCTAATGTGCAGAAGTGGCTTTCATGCTAGATTAATGTGTTGCCTTTTCTAGATGAATGTACATTGTAGTATATGGCTATCAGTAACATAATTAAGCAACTGCATTTCGAGCATCAGTTCCTCAGGGGTGCTTTAAAAATATCAGAAAGCGATAAGGTCCCCAATAAAACACAATTATTAATTTAATAAATTTCTATATAAAATAGGGCAATTCCAACTCCCACTCCCAACCCTAAATATCAGCCATCACACAGAGAAAGGCCAGAAACACTAATTGTTTTCCTTTTAGGTTTGGATTGGAACTTATCCCAACACCAGAATTTTTTTTTGTAACAGATTTGTCTCTATTATTGGTTTTCTGTAAATATTTGAGTATAGTTTCGAATCTTAAAAAAAAAAAAACAAAAAGAACTCATTTCACATGAACACAAAACTTAGAAATCAATTTGACACCAGAGCACAAAATACCTACTTACTAATTAACCTTACCTTCATGTTTGTAGTATGCCTCGGGGCAAATCTGAAATGTTTCATTTGTAATTATGACATTTCCTCTCCCATCAAAAGTCTATTATCTTTACCGGAACTTTATTTTCATCTCCATTAGTTAAAAAGCAAAAGAATTTGGCCCATAATGCAAAATATTTCAAGAAATGAAATCAACTGCTAAAAAATATATACCCATCATCACCAGTAGCACTTATAACAACATAATGACAAGATTCGGGTAACATGTCTTTGGGTGTTTCCAGAGTCTCAGTGTGAAATGGAGACACGGAGCTCGATTATGCAGCTATTTTAGGTTTTTGTTGCCTGGCTAGAATGATTGGGGTAATTGTACCAATTTTTCTCTGCATTTTGTTATGCGCAGATCCAGACTTCCATTGTGATTGAGTCAGTGGGAAGACAGGGAATCCAGACTCTGTGTTTAAGTGGGCCAAAGATTAAGTCTGTAAGATTGAACAAGTTGCATCGACTGTGTGTCTCAGTTTATCCATCTCACAAATAAGGGGAAAAAATAGAAACCCAGTTCGATTAGAGCCAATCAAGATTATTGAACTTAAAAACCTTTTCAGCAGCTTTGAAAGAAAATGTTACCTGAAAACAAAATAATGTGTTTGACCAAGTTTCCTAGAAAACAGAACCTGAAGCAAGAACCTGGAGTCTAGATGCTTTCTCTGGAAGGTACAAACCCAGGGCAATAACGTGAAAGGAAGAAATGTGAGGCCAGGAAGGATGAAAAGCAATGCAAAGGGATGCATTATCATGGCGGCCATTGTTTCACAGTGGGCCTCACAGAGTCCACAGACAGAGGAAGGAAAGATTTATCCACCAAGTTCCATCTCCTGTTTACCGTTGGTCACCTTCCTCCCAAACTTCCAAGTTACACCATCTGGCCCCTAGGACACAGCTCATGCCCTGTGGGGTGGCATTCCACCAGAGCTGGAAAGTGTGGGAGAACCGGGAGACAAGGGTGTGTAACTGGAATGGCGTCGGGTTACAGAACGGTGTCACCCTCAGACAGTGAGAGCCACGGCAGGGACTGAATGAGCAGCCGAGAGCACGGAGACAAAGCTGAGAGGATCTGAGGAAGCTCATGAGATGTGTCCAGTATGAACACATTTAGCTCAGTTAGATCCCTACTACCACTACCATTTTGGTTATAGCAATAAGTTACCAAGAGTTACCAAGGTGCCAATCAATTGGCCAAAGTACCTGGGCCAAAAGCAAGACTACTGACGTTTTTGGGAGAGCACTGCACTAGGGATTAGGCTCAGCTCCCCTAACCCCAGCTAGTGATTCACTCCAATCGGCGTGTATGAGTCTCTTCTGTACCAAGTCAGAGCCACGTGATTCATTCAGGAGTCATTTAGAGCCTATGTGAGCCAGTTTAGGTGAGAGAAGGGCCTTCTTTTTGCCTCCGAATTTGGAGCCATGGCCATCTACTTCCAGGACTGCTGGCAGCCATTTGCCCTCAGTAGGCAAAGCATGCCTGAGTGATGGAGCCAGCACAGGGCAGGCAGGACTGAGCAATGGAGAGAGACTGGATCCCAAGAGCATCTTTAGGGCCTCCAGATTCAGCTGAGTTCCTTGGTTACTGAGCCAATCGAGTCTCTTTTTTGCTTAAAGAAGTGTAAGTTGAGTTTTCTGTCACTTGCAGCTGAAAGAGTCTGAAGATATGTAAGTAATCACAATGCGATGTGATAAATCTTCTAGGGAAGAGAAAACTAAATGCTTAGGGAGGTCTGGACAGAAAGCATTGCTTCTTTGGGTCTCTATTAGTAAAGTGACTAGGTCTGCATAGATAACCATAAAGTCTCCACATGGCAGCCCGATCCTAACATTCTGTGGCTCTGGGAAGTGTTGGCTCTTGAGGGCCTCTCTTCCGGTGTCCGGGGCTGCTACACCAGGCATAAGTATGCTCACGGCCATTGTTTACTAGTGAATCAGTGCTCCTTTCTCTGCCTCCTTAAAGACGCCATCAGATGACTAACATGGTGGGTCACAGTTTGGAAATGCAAACCCACAGCCAATTAATGGAACAAGAGGTGAGCCTGCCAATCGATAATCACCACACCATCCGAGACACTTCCAAAACTTACCTCATGACATTCCTGGGTCCTTAGGTAAATCCTGAGACTTCAGGCTTAAGAAAATGAATCACATATGTGTCTCTCTCCACAATGTGACCTGCATAGGTCTGGGTGAAGCACCATAGCTGTTCTATATAAATACGAAACGCATGTCTTCAAATGCAAATTTGAATACGGGGTGATGGGCATCATAGGAGAGGTAATAAGAATCAGAGAAAATTCCAGGAATTGTCATCATTCTAGCAGTGGACTGTGTTCTGGGGTTCTTTTCCTTCAGTGCCTATGATTAGGTTTTTATAAACAGGCACAGGGTGAATCCAGAAAATGGCTTGGTTTCCTTCTATCAACACGCAGATCCTTCAGCCAGAGATGGGGGTCCTCCGCATACTAGGTATCATCTGGACAAAGGGGGTTTCCGCTTCCTCTCTCTTTCTCCAGGCTAACTGCATATTTCAGATGCGGTGGAAATAAAAACACTTCCTACCGCCATCGCTGCTCTTAACAGAGCTGACTGGCTTCTGGCCATCTGAGTATTCCATCCTTTCAGCACATTCGTCATCTGGTCATTAGATAGTGACAACATTTGCCAGATAACTACAATCAAAACTGAGAGAGATGCATTCCCAATACTGACCCACTCAATGTGGCTGCCTACCCTGAAAAAAAAATCCCCTACTTATTTATACCAGTTTGTGTGTGTGTGTGTGTGTGTGTGTGTGTGTGTTGGGGGATTTGAGGGGGCAGCACTTATTAAGTCAGGTACTATATCAGGTGCCCTGCTCACATTATCTTGTTTTGTTTTCATGACCATCCTACCGCATGAAAACTACTACCTCTATTTTACGAAGAAACCGAGGCCCAGAGACATTAGTTAACTTGCCCAAGATCACACAGCTAAGCAATAATACCTGACTTTAAACCTGGAGGCTGCATTCTTACCCATTACACTTAACTACTGCCCTTTTTTGCTCTTTTCTGAGAAATGATGCAATTCGACCCTTCAGCTCTCTCGCCCCCACCCCAATTTTTTTGCTTGATGGACCCCATTCCCAACTCATTCTGCTCCCTAACCCAGAGATAGAAAAGTCATCAGATAAGACAATATGTTTGTAACTAAGCTAGCAGTGTCATTCCCCAGAGTTTTGCTGGAAATATACAAAAAGTCCTTTGTGTGTATCCTTAAGCAGACATTCCATACAGGGACTCAAGCTCTGAAAGTGTGTGTGTGTGTGTGTGTGTGTGTGTGTGTGTGTGTGTGTGTGTGTGTGTGTGTGTGTTTGGGTAGATTCAATACATAGAGTCCTTTAAAAAAAAAAAAAGACCTTGAGAGAACATTTATCCATCCAATCCATGTTTATTGCATATATCCTATGTGACACTGGAAGAATACTAAATGGTTAGGTTAATCTTTGCATTTCCAGGGCTGACATATAAGCAAATAACTCCAAATAGAGGAAAGAATAAACAAACTCTACGAAAGTGCTATGAGTCAAATCCTTTGGCTGCAAGGGGCAAAACTGGACGTGTAGGAAAGAGTTTCGAAGGAAGTAGCATTTTAATTAAGCCTTAAAGACTGAGAAGAATTTTGAAAGTGTAGAAAGAGAAGAAAAAATTCCAGGGAACACTGAATGTAAAGAAAATAAGACGTTAAGGTGAAGGCAGGTTTTTATCACAGGAAATAGTCCAGTGTGGTTGGTAGGTAAGAACGATAGAGAAATTCTGGGAGGAGACAGAAAGATAGAAGGGACTAACCCGTAGAAGACTTTTACAGAGGACATGTGGTGTTTCTGTCTGTCCACCACCCATATTGCCTTTAGACAGCTGCTCCTCCTACATTGTGTGTGGTCTCTGTGGGGCTGTCATCACCCACAGTCATGAAGGTGGCACACGGCTCAGGAGGAACTAATCAGAGCCAGCATTAATGACTGGTCCAGGGGCGAACACAAGATGCAAGGAGGGTCAATTCAGGGCTTCCCTGGATTCATGTGATGATATCAGAAGAAAGAAATGCCTCTTTCCTTCGAGGCTGGAAGGAGGTCAGTTTTGAATGTGTGCAGCCATCTTCCCCATTATTTGGAAAGAGTGTGTCCATAGAATGAAGCCATGATAATGACGGACCCGGAACCAGGAGATGACAAAAGAGGGACAGAGACCGGAAGACATCAATCGAGCCCCTGGATCCACCTACGTCTGAAGCTCTAGATCTATCCCTGGACTTCTCAGTTACATGAGTCATTAACTTCCATTTTTGCTTGAGCTAGTTCAAGGGAAGAGTCCTGACTAAGACAGCTATGTATGTCATGCGAAGGAGTTTGGGCTTATTGATGTAAGGCTGGGAAGCCTTAAAAGACCTTGAACCTTAAATACATAAAGAACAGAGACCTATGTCACAGACAGAAAAACCATGGAGAGATCAAATAATTTTTCAGGGGTCAGGGGCAATAATCTACAGAACCTTCTAATTCACTCTGAAAGAAAGAAGTTAAACCAACACCATAGCTATAATATAATGACATATATTGCTACCCAAAGATCCACACTGAATGATGACATGAGTATGAGCTACAATTAAGTCCCAATATTGTTAGCAAAATCTGGATGTCTCACTCCATAGGGCGACTATCTCAAGAGAAGCAGGTGACATGTAAGGTCAAGGAACAGGGACTGAAACAGCATTACTATAGCAAACGTGAAGGGTCTGGTTACCTCCCCATCTGAAACCCAAGATGTCTGAACGAGAAGAGGTGCTGAAATGTCTGCAGTTGGCAGTGAAACCTGAGAACACAGGTGACCGCCCCCACCCTACATACAAGGGCAGAGATCATGCCTTTTGCTGCAAATAGCTTTGAACCTTCTGCTCACCTCCAGCCCTGAATTCTATCTTGGAAAGAAAAGAAAACCTCTTTGCTCTTAGGCCTACGCCTAGGGCATCAAGTTACTTGCCACTTTGGCAGGTCCATATCACAAGATCAGCCCTTACCATGCAGGAGCTACTCAGGACTGGGGAAAACTTCAAGTGGGCACTTGATCTTCTAAAGCCTCTGGATAAGAGAACCTATAAGCCCAGCCATGTGTGTCCTCTGAACTGGAAGGGTCTGCCTCTTGGGCAACTTCTTTCCACACTGATTTAACACAACAAGGAGTGGACTGAGGTGGGTGGCATTGCCAAGCCAAAACACAAAGCTTCCCAAGCTCCTAGGCTTTGTGCTCTGTACCTACTTACTTAGCCTCTGCCAGCTCCTCCTCCCACTGCCTTTGCAAGACACAGGACAAAAAGCAGCGGGAGAAGCAGAAGGCCAGCTGGTTGTAACTCAGCATAGGGCTGCTTAGCTACATGTGTCTGCAAAGGAGGCTAAGGCAGGAGGAGGGGCCAGGGAGACCCCAGAACCCACCATGGCTGGGGCTCAGAAGACTCTTGCTTCGATGGCCTCACTGTACTTGACTAATTCTCAGACATTCGTTTTTCACATTTTAACAACTCTGAAATAAGGATGCATCTTGTGATCAATAATGAGTCATACTTTAAAACTGGTAGCACTCTTTCCTCTCCTGGTGATTTTTGAAATCATGGTATGTTTTAAAACCGGTGGTGTTTTATGTTCAACAAACAGTATATATCAGGACCACCTGTTCAACATGTTAAACTAAAACTCCCTGCCCGTTGCCTAGAGACATTTTACAGTCCAAAAGGCCCACAGCAGCAATGGTAGCAGGAGTCACAAAACACGAGAGAGATCCCAGTACGGTGAGAGAAATAAATGGTCCAGCCCACTCAGTTTCCTCAGAAGTTGCAACACACAAAAGAAGGTCTGACCTACGAACTGTTCACACTTGGAAAATGGCATATAGCTGCCTCCTGTAAGAAGTCACCAGCTCCCATGGGTATTTCTCATCTTGACGCCTGAGTTGCAGGCAAATGGTGGCAAAGGCATAAAGTGATGGATATGATGGTGACAACAATATGACTTAACATTTAGATAGGACTTTACAGGTTTCAGAACATTTTCCTGAACATTATGTGATCTTAACCCCAGCTGATAGCACTGTTTCTCTTTTCATAGATGAGGACAATGGAGCCCAAGCATTTGGGTGCCTTACTCAAGGCTGCACAATCGATGGGCAGAGAAGTGACTAGATACCTGAGAAATGTTATCTTTCCTTATGACACTTCGACTATTTCATAAGGGACAGGGACAGGTTTAGTCCTAAGAAGACCTATCTTCCTTCAATCCTTTTAAACCTGAAAAGTAGAATAATGATCATGATAAATCTACTTTTTACCAACATTCCAGGAAAAAAGCGTGAGTAAAGGAAGTTAAAAGGGCAAATGCATGTTTTCAATCACCATGTTTAAAAAGATATCTACGTTAATGGTGATAATTTAAATTTTAGTATGATAAAAATATTTGTACCTCAGAGACATATTTTTCTGATTGTTAAAGTGATACAAATTTAGAAAATGTTGAGCTGTTTAAAATTTTGAAAGTATTTCAACTCACCCCATAGTCAACGAGTACCTTTAGCAAGCAATCAACACATGCAAAAAAGCGTCTGTGACAGAATTCATCCTTCATGGGAGAAGACATTGCGATTACAATGCAATTAAGGAGATAAGATAAACATTAAAAAATATCAATACAAAATAGTAAGTGATCAGCTCAAATAGGAGAAAAAGAACTCTGAGATTGTCAAGGAAGGCTACTTAGAGAAAGATTTGAGAGGGGCCTTTAAGGATGATTAAGATATAGCTCGGCCAGGAAGGGGAGAGGTGGCATTCCTGTGTCCAGTAAACAGGTGAAGAAACAAATGAAATCTTATATAAGCTTGGTACACAGCAGGGTGCTCAATGAGGGTCATTGATGGGAAATGGAAATGAACAGCAGTCTGTCTAGAGTAAGTTAGCACAAGCCTGGCCGGAAGAGGGGGCTTGTAAATAGAGTAGTAAGTGAGAGTTCCAAGGGCTGGTTGTGAAGTTCCTTGAAAACAAGACTAAGGCATTTGAATTTTAACCTATAAATAACAAAGAGCCACTGAACGTTTTTAAGCAGGAGAATTGGTGGTAAGAGTAGGTTTTAGATAAATGATTTGCAATAAGTCAGTGAAAAACCCCACAGAAAATTCCCATATATAATAATAGGAGAGAATCATTGAGATAGAAACATTACTTAAGGTGGATCCGGAAATGGAGACAGTTGACTGCTCAGCCCTAAAGGACAAATGACAGAGTTTAGGTGGTCAGTGGGCACACAAGTAGAAGTGTCCAACAGCAATTGAACTATGGGTCTTGCACTCAGGAGAAAGGTGCAAACTACATAAATATGTAAACAGAGATAGAAGTAGATCTAGATTTTAAACTTTTCCACATTGATTAATAAATTTCAACAGGTAGTTTTAGATATGCATGTATAGATGATAGATAGATAGATAGATAGATAGATAGATAGATAGATAGATAGATAGACAGACAAATATGAGTGGGTGAATGAATGAATGTTGGATGGATGTTGGATGGATGGATGGATGGATGGATGGATGGATGGATGGATGGACGGACGGACGGACAGACAGACAGATACGTGTGTTTGGCATTCGTGCTTCTTACTCTCTCTCTCTCCCCTCTCTCCCTCTGGTCATTTATCTCTCCTCCCTCTTCTACAGTCTAGCACCTTATCAGTTCTGACACTGTTTTTCAAATAATGACAATGAGCATTCTTGCAACCAAAGAGACGCCGATATCGCCTCGTTTCTGATGTGCAAAAATACTAAAGATAGAAATACTTGCTGAAACCGTGATTTGCACAGTTCGTTCATTTATCCATTCATTTGGCAAACATTTATTGAGTGCTTCCTGTGCTAGCCCCATGCTTGGTGCTGGAGATACAGCAGCAAACGAGACATTCTTCTTTTGTTCATTTAACAAACGTTTGTCGAACACACCCTACGGGTAAAGCTCTGTGCAAAGAGCTGTGTAAGTCCTGGTTTCTGACTTCAAAGGATCACAGCCTCGCAAGAAAGAAAATAAACTCCTACTGGCAATATCAATATACATGAAGTCATCGCCTTGCAGGGAGCACATTCACGACTCCAGTCTCAAATAAAGTGTTCCACTCGACACACCCGCGGGGAACGAAGGTCTGGGGAGGAAATGAAACCTTTATCACTGTCCTGAGCGTGTGGGATTAGCAAGTGCTCTTGTAAAAGTAAATGCCAACTGCCAGCTGCCTATTGGCCGGTTGCCTCCTCAAAGGCATTATGTTTATTTATTTATTTGTTTATTTATTTGCTAGATTTATCACATTTGCAGGCTGTGCCATTTGGCCTCAGGGTCAAATAAATCTCTTTTAAAACTTTAACATCTTTCTTAAGCATTGTGTGCCCTTGTGTGCTCCTGATAAACCTTTCTAAAGGCTTTATGGGAACAGAATTAAATCCATTTTACAAATAACTGGGAACAATAGTGTTTAAATGCACCACAGAAGAGGAAAATAAATAAATTCCAGGAGAAACCCTGTGATAAGATTAAAGTATTCTACCGTCCCTTTCAGAATCCTCAAAATGCCTTAAAGAAAAAAAATAGGGGTAGAATTCTGCCTCTCTTCTTGGCACATGTCCCCGTGTAGAAGGTATTTGCTCCATGAGGATTTGTCATAAGGTGCAAGAAGACAGCCAAGGATCATAACAAAGTGCGTAATGGAATGGAATAGAAATACATTTTTAAGAAAGCTGGCCTTGTCATTTGGAAACTCAGCTGAGGCAGATTCTCCCATCTCCCAAGGCCTAAGGTTGTCTCTGGGAGACGGTTAAACCTATACCAAGGAGCACTGACTCAGATTTAGGATATTATTTTACTGATACAACTAATATTGTGTTAAATTATCCCTTCATTCATAAACATTTATCCAGCACTATGTACTCAGCAGAGGATTAGCTGCCATGCAATATATAAAAAAAATAATAAATAATAATAAGGCAGGTCCTGGTTTTAAGAAGTATTCATGCAAATTAAAAATTACAGGGCAATAAATCCTACAAAAGTTGCTGTCACAGCCTGAGGATGTAGACCTGTCTACATGTCCTCAAATTAGCAGGTGACTGTTTCATTGTCATGTAGCCTCAGTCTAGCATTTTCTCTTTTTCTTTTCTGTGCCTTCTGGAAATGGCAAGATAGATTTACTTTACTATAAAGCAACTTGATTTTTCTACCATCTCTTTCAAAGGTGTTGACTTATTTGGGCTTAACTGATTTACTTTGTGATATTTAATTGCGATAGTTGATATTTAAGACATGTACATTTTTTGTTCTGGCTATTACCTGAAATCATGATTTTGGATTAACAGACTCCCGGCTCCAAATGCATTGGATAAGGGACCTTCTACTCTACAATTTCTACCACTACAATAACTTATAAATACCAGAAACCATGCCTTAAATATCTGTGATTCTCTACCCTCCCCCCACTCCAAAAAAAAATAATCCAGGAATGATTAGTAGGAGTTCAATAAATATTTTATACTTTAGACAAGTAGTTCCAAGATCTTGTCATCTCATAACCCACATAGTTTCCAAAACCTCTAATCAGAATGTAGCAAGATTTCTATGCCATTGACATAGTAAAGGTAACTCTACTTCATTATTCATTTATACTGTACCTTTATTTTTTAAAAGAGTTTTCAGAAGAGTTGTGTTCTTGGACAAGCCAGCTTGACCCTCTGAACTGCAATTTCCTCACTGCACTGACTTCACAGGATGGTTCTGAGGCTCCAATTAGATAATGTCTCCAAAGGTGCCTTATAAACTGTCATGACAGACTAGCACTCTAGCAAGGGTGATACGTGTTTAAAATAGAAAAAAGTTTAAACTTTCTATTCAACGTTACTGTTTTCCTATTTTTTCAAAACAAAAACTATTAGCATTGGACTTGTACTGTTTGTTTAATAAACACTAGCAACTATTCAGCTACATTTTGGATTAACTCAGTCTTGGAACACTTACCGATTATATTGTTATTTCTATGAAACTACACAATCTATGGTCCAAACAACTGACTTAAAAATGATTTTTTAGAACATGACCCATTTACAAGTCAGGGTAGTGCAGCAAATAGGTTTCTGAAGCTAATAAATGAAGAAAAAAATTATGAGAATAATTCCAATACCAAAATAGCACATTCTGCCAAAGTAAAAAACCACAAACTCCACAGACATACCAAATGGTAACAGTGATTTAAGCAATTTAGCAGGTTTGGGAATGACAAACTGCAGTCATTTTCTTTCTGATCCTCACAGAGAACCCTGTTAACCAGAGTGGCAAATTCCCCATTGGCAGGGGTGAGGGATGGGATCACCGGAGCAGCCACCACGGACAGATCCAATGTCAACCCCAAGACATAACTATTTAGCTAAGGAATGAGTTTTCTACAAAAGTACTTGAAGTCTTCTGTCCAAGGAGAAACCCAGACAAGAATTATTTAATTCTGCAAAGCTCACAGAAGTCCTAATTGAGTGGGACAATCCTGTCCCTCCTAAATGAATGGTCCCGTTTACCTGTCCCCAGTGACCTTCCGGTCTCATATCTCACCAGTCCACCCCCTTGAGCCCTTGGCCTCACCCCTCGGGAAATGCCCACCAATCCCTGGATGCGCTACAGCCTTGCGAGACCTGTTTTTTGGACAAACTATTCCTGAGTCCTGGCATGTCCCCTCTGCTCCCCTGCCCATGCAGCTTCCTATCTAGTTTTCAAAGTCCAAGTTCACCTTCTCTGTGAAGCTTTCCTCACATCTTCCAGAAACAATAGCTTCTTTCTCAAGCCCTTGGCCATGTCAGAGCCCTGACCGCTTGGGTGAGGATTCTCTTTTATTTGCATGTCTACAGTCTCTAAGACTTGAGGAGCAAAAACCTTGCCCTAATCATCCCTATATCGCCAGCTACCCAAATGACACCTCACTCAGAGCAGACCTTCAATAATAATAGCAAACATTTAAACAGAGTGTCCCAGGCACTCGTCTAAATGCTTTAGCATATATTAACTAGCTTCATACTCGTAAGAGTCCCATGACTGTGATAGCTACTTTTCATTATCCCCATTTTACAGGTGAGGACACTGAGGCTCAAAAAGGTTAAGTAACCTGCTCAAGGTTACACACCTGTAAATGGCAGAGCTGAGAACTGAACGTAAGAGAACAGACTCTAAGAACCACGTTCTCATTCACTATGCTATTCTCCCTTCCGATAATTTTGCAGAGGACAAAAGTAAAGGTTCAAAAGCCGGGCGAAATTTGACAGGACTGTCTCTATTCAAAAGAAAGACTGTTCAGAGGCAGCCCAGGCATTTCCTTGGGTGCAGTCTGTCTTCAGAACTGCTTCAAACAGAAGGGGTAGGAAAATTCTCATTTTGTGGCTAATTGAATTAATGCCTCCCTTTCGAACATAATGAAATTTAAAGCCATTTTATTAGTCCTCTTGGGACTCTTTTTAAAAATTCTTCCTCTGCTGAATTAGATTAGCCCCGCCAAGCCAGCCCTGTATAAAGCAAGGTCAGCCTCTTTCGGGGTATTTGTTGCTGCTTCCTACACCAAGGCACATGAAGGCCACTTTGTTGTCCTTCAGTTTTCCTTCCAAACACTCCTGGAGGAGACAGAGTATCTTCTAAACACAAAAATCAAACTGACCCCCCATCTGCCACATCCTCTCAGTAGCTAGTACAATGTATTTCTAAATACGTCATTGAAACCATTATGTAACACATCCTAGAGTGACTGAGGGAAGGTCTTTGTCCCTGACCAGGGCTACCGCATACATATACACAGCCTTTGAAAAACTTGGCTGTGCCCTAACAGGTCTTTTGAGGACAACATGCCATCCCCTTTATTAAGCATGAGACTAGGAATAAGAAGTCAAAGATCCCTTCCTCCCGTGGACCTGTCTCCACGTCCTCAGGCTGGAGAGATCTTCAGGAGGCGCAATTCATGACCGCAAACCAGGCTTTCCAAGGTGACAGCCCTACTGATAGCCACCGTTTGTGGAGCGCATACTCTGTGTGCCTGGCACTGAGCACTGCACCACCAGGGAGGGGGTGTTGAATGCTGACTCTCAGTGTAGTGTAGTAAAAACGTGGGCTCTAGAGCCAGGCTGCATGGGTTTGAACCTAGCTCCTCCACTACTTGCCGTGTGACATTGTCTAAGTTACTTAACTTCTCTACCATAGTTTTCTCATCTAGAAAAGGGGCTTAATAAAGGTGCCTAACTCATACGGTCGCTGTGAAAGTTGCATGTGTTAATATATGTGACGTTCTGAAATCAGTGCCTGGCACTTGGTAAACCCTATAGAAGGGTTTGCGATTTACATTTCTCCCTAACGTCTATTTCTCCTCTCTCCCAATGTCCTCATCGAAGGGATGGCCCACCCACAGCCACTCAGCCAGATTAGACCAACCAAATGTTTCTCGTTTTTTTTTTTTTTCACAAACTAAGTTCGTGAAATCGGTTTTCTATCGTAACCAAGTACACGCACAAATACATGTGAAACTTAAAAGTTTCATGAGATATTATTTACCTTCAGCAACATGCTCTAAGAGTCTCTATTCACTACTCTTCCGTTTTGTAGTGATCAAGATAGCCACAATCCACTGAATATCTTCCACCACTTATCGATAGGTTGCTACAGCTGGGGAAAAAAATAAACACCAATCTAAGGTAACCATCATGCACTAAATTCTAAGACCACCCTTACGAGGCTGGTACTACCATGAAGTCCATCGGACAGATAAGGAAACTTAGAACAGAGAGGTTAAGTAACTTACATAAGGTCACACACTTTCCAGCCATTCACACAGGAACCCACGATGATTGTTCCTGATTCAGAACATTGGCCTGAGTCAACCCAAATGAGTAGACACAGATGAGGATATGTGGACGCTGACATCCGTCCTACAAACACGAGTGAAGTAGATCTGGGGGAGGCTGCCACTTAGATGGCAGAATAGAGACAGAAAGACCCTACTCCTCGACAAGGTCATTCCCCCTGAAGCCATCCCTCTCTCAGCTGCCTCTTACAAGCCAGAGGAGTCCCTGTTTGGGCCAGTTTAGGTTGGGTTTTCTGTTACTTGCAGACAAAAGTATCTGCATATCCTAACGGATGTGTTGCCTTGTTGTACCCCCATAATAATTATATGAGGTAAGTAATATCATTACTATTTTGTAGAAAAGGAAGCTCAGAAAATTACCAGAGAAATACTAGCGAGTAAAAGGTGAAGCCATGATCTAAACAAAGTTTCTCTGATTTTGCAACACATTTTGAATACCAAGCAGCCCACAGTAGATGGTGTACTAAATTATAAAGGACAAAATAAGGGGAGTTGATATATCCTGTCTACCTTAAAGAAAAACCATCACTCTCCCGTGCATGCCCTCTGTCACCCAAGCACACTATCTGCACTCTCTCAAACGCTCTAACCCCTTTCACGTCTTCTTACGGGTACGTATGTTCATGTCGCAGGTTCTCCACTAGACTCCAAGATCTTAGACGACAGGGGCCATGTGACACAGCTTTCCAAGCTCCGCGCCTTGCACACTGAAAGCACAAAAGAAATAAACGAGGAATTGATTGTCCTTGACTCCCAATTAGAAATAACAGGGAAGGGGGAGAAAAGGCTGCAGCACGTAGAGGAGGGTTTTATACAAACTTCACCCAGCACGGCCCTGTCTCAGCGTGTGTTACGTGCTTAGTGCTCCTTGCTGTTCCTTACAGCGTCTCTATCAGGCAGGCAAAAAGGAAAAAGCAAGATAGGTGGGATCACTTTAAAAACAGATAAAATATTGGCACTGCTTTTGATGCAAAGGCCAGACTGGCTAGATCTGACCCCTTTGAGTGTTCAGGTCTGATCTAATCTCCATTCTTCAAGCCAAACTCAAACCCACTTTGGACTGTGGCCTGGCTCTGAGTTCATTTTAAATCCCTGGACTGACAGCTTTGCCAATATTTTATGTGTTCCCTGGGTAACTCTGAGAATGCTGCTGTGTTCAAGAAGCAAATAGCTTTGACCGTGGTGTTCACCACTTACAATCCTTCAGTGGCTTCCTTGCCTACCAGGTTTGGTGTAAGCTCTTGGAACGCATCTGCGGTATGCCACAACACAACTGACATGTTTTGTCTGTTATGATCACATCTGTTCTGGAAGGTCCAGCTCCAAGACCACCTCTGTCATGAAGCCTTCACCCCTCCAAGGTGGACCCCCTCTCTCCATTCTGAAACCTCACAGCAGTTTACTGATCCCTTAAAACAGCTATTACAATTATTTGGGGACTGGCTTCTGTCCAACCAACTAAAATGTAATATTCATTAATACTACTGCTAACATTTATTGAGGTCTCCGAATGTCGGGCTAAGTACTTTGGTTTCTTTCTTTCTTTTTTTTTTGATAGTAATGCCTAACAATGCATTTAATAAAAGTGACCTAATACCTCTGCTACAGATTCCAAACTCAGTATCTCATGACGGATGACTAGTCTTGAGAAGAGGCATGAAACTGTAGAATGTATGGTAGCTCTTATGCGCAGATCCCACGCTCAGACGTACTGGTGTGCAGTTTGGGTGTTTTTTGATGAGTTTTAGATGTTCGGCTTATTGTTGTTTCAAGGGGAGAGATGTGGGAACGTCTCTCACTCTGCCATGTTTCTCTGGGCTAAGTACTTTGTATACATTACCTCATTTAATCCTCACTCTATCCTATGAAGGAAGTAAAAATGGAGGTAATAGTAACCCGCCTTGTCAGGTTGTTGTGAGGACTGAACAAGGAACACGTGAAAAGCTCTTACAACTGAGCTCATAGTTAGCCTACACATGGTAAGTGCTCAGTACATATTTGTTCTCACCATCATCATCACCATTATCAAATCCATTTTACGTATGAGGAAACTGAGTCTTAAAATAGTTTGCATGTAGCTACACCACCGGTAAAAAGTGCAATTTCTGTAATGTGTTAATCACTTTAATTTTACTATAAGTTCCTTTAGGGTTGATGCATTAGATGAATGCATCTTTATAAATGTTCAGAGTTTATTTAGCACAGCGCCTTACTCAGAGGCAGCCTGATAAGGATGTGATGAAATGAATGGATTACATTTGAAACCATCAAGAATTTCATGATCTTGCTAGGTGGTTTCCACTGGTGGCCACAGAATAGTTTATTTGCCTGGATGAAGCAACAATGTGTACACCCAGTATAAGCTTTTCTGAATATAGGCTTGTTTCCTATTCATCAAGCCTTTCTAATAAAGCTCTTTCCTTAAGCTATTAAAAATGCAATCTTACAATGCAGGATGTAAACAAATCCAACTATTTTCACAATTTTAATGTGAGCAGAGCATGTTACTAATGGCCTCAGTGCCAAAAGCCATCCTGCCCAGATTCACACCACACGAGATAAAAGGATGTTAACAGCATTATCCATGCCCATGCTTCTCTCCCATCGCCCTCATCTTTGTAGTTTCAGTCCAGACTGCTCAGGTTTGTTTACGTTGCCATAAATTAAAGGACACGCTTTTTACATGTCCTGACTCCATTTCACTCAGGATGACAGAGTAAGGGAAAAGTGGTTTCCCATAACCCTCTCAAATGTCCGAGGATGAAATCGCATCAAGAAGCAAGCCTCCCATACCTGCACGGGAGCATGGCCACCTGAAAGCAATGCGCCAGCACCAGCAAGCTGTCCAGACCCAGAGGTAGGATCATTTTCACCCAAGCATGAGCTGAAGCCTCTCACCCCAGGAGATGCTGTGCCTCTCAGCTAACCGTGAAAATCGCTCCCATGTGTCTCCTGGTCTCCTACACGGATCAATTTGACCACAATATTTCAATTTGTTTCACCAACATTTGCCAAGCAACTTATGATTTCATCCAAAGTCCCAGATAGTACCCCTGTGCAGAGCCCCCACACAGAGACCACAGGTCAACTACGACTGCTGAATTTTGAATATCCAAGGTCACACCCATCCTGGTGTGGCCCCCGACTGTGCTGAAACCAGGTCAGATCCAGGGCTCTCAGCTGCACTAAGCAAACTGCAGAGACTGAGCTGCCCATCAGGGAAGAGAGGCCAAAGGTTAGTATCTAAGGTTGAAAAAAGCCCCATCCTACTTACGGAGACCTGTGTTTTGTTCAACACCGTGATCACAAAAATAACAGGCGTAGAACACACACATGCATCCCCACTTAATAAAAAGGAAAATACTGTTCCTTTCCATCCCGCACTTCATTTGACATCTTATCTTCATAAGAATCTGTGTTATTATCTGTACTTTATAGATAAGGACCCTGAGTCTCAGAAAGTTTGAGAGTTACATGTCTAAGGTTATTCAGCCAATGAATGGCCAAGTCAAGACCCAAATGACAGTGATGTGATTAGACCAGGTACTATTTTATCCATGAGTAGGGGAGAGCAGCTCCAGCAGCAGTCAACACTGGTCACATGGGAATCACCCAGAGATCGTTTAAAAATAACTCTCCCTTGGCCCACCCCAGGCCCACTGCATCAGAATGACAGGAGATAAGGGCACAGATATAGGTATTATATTAGTCCAGGTTCTCCAGAGAAACTGAACCAATAGCATGTGACCATATAAAGAGAGAAATTTATTATAAGGAACTGGTTCACTCAATTATGGAGGCTGACAAGTGCAATATCTGCAGGGTGGGTCATCAGGCTGGAGACTCAGGAAGAGCCAATGCTGCAGTTGAAGCTCAAAGACTGTCGGCCAGCAGAATTCCCTTTCGTTCGGTGGAGGTTTGTCTTTTGTTCTGTTCAGGCCTTCAACTGATTCGATGAGGCTCACCCATATTATGGCGGGCAATCTGCTTTACTCAAAGTCCACCAATTTAAATGTCAAACTCATCCAGAAACACCCTCACAGAAACATCCAGAATAATGTTTGACCAACTATCTGGGCCCAGTCAAGCTGACACATAAAATTAATCATCACAGGTCATTTTAAAGTCCACAGGTGCTTCTACAGCACAGCCAGAATGGAGAATCACTAGTCTGCCATTCCACATACTCACAGCTGCCTACAACCTCTTCAAAGCCCAAAACTTCCAAGCCATTCACAAATTTCTCAGAATAGAGAGAGATGAAATACTTGTCTAAACCAGGTACAGTTTCTTTCAGGGAAAATAACTGAGCGGTTTCTGTAGGTATAGGTGTAGTTATAGCCAAGAGATGTAGTCACAGGTTTTCTAGAAAGTACGTAGAGCAATCACATCTTGGTCATAGGTTCCAAATGGTTGCTAGTAAATGGCCAATATTTATTCTATTTACTCTCTTCCTAAGCCCTCTCAAAGCAGAATTCTCTATCTTAGAGGGAAGGTTTATATTTTGAAACTTAGGAAAAGGCAGAATGAAACGTTTTCTATGCACCTGACCTATGGCTTGACAAGAGGTACTGGAAGCTTGTGTTGAGAAACAATAAATCTCATCAAGATGGTAGGAAAATTTGTAGCCAGAGCTGGGCAAAGCATTTTCTATAGCAGTGAATTCCGAAAAGCTGATAGTACTGGCTGATAATATATTTTCGAAATTTAGAAGACCTTCCCCTCTTCTTGGCGAAGTTTGAAAAGATGCAGAATTATGCAGCTGAGGCATCAAAAGGCAGTGTACCTGACTTGTTCGTTTAGTTTAAAGTATGAAAACTTTGGAATTTTTTTGTGTGTTATTTTGAAAATATTTAGATGCATTTTATATGGGTTTAATTAACAAACTCAGAATTGGCTGAGTGCTTACCTGTGTAGCTCAGACCAGCAAAAGCAAATGCTGGAGGATGGGACTGCAGGGCCAGAAGCTCTGGGGAATATGGCAGTGCCTCCTGGGAACTTCAGCCTGCATGCTAGATGCCACATTGCTCCCAGCTGATCCCCAGGAATACAAGTGCTGCCACTAAGTCCAGGCTCAGGGATCCCCGCCGAGTGAGCAAAGGTGGTTTTTGACCCCTCCTTGCAGATTTCCTTCTCTTACAATCCCTTCTCCAGGCTCAGTCTTCTTTTTGTTCACTTTAGCTTTTAACAAAAGCTGATTGGACTCTCTCAAGAGGCTACTGTGAGCTACAGGTTGACCAATTGCCTCTGCCAATAACGGTGGTTTTCTTGTTCGTGTGTCTGAATGTTGGCTCTGCTGGCTAATCTAAGTTGGCCTTGACTGAGATAACTTGGCTCTCTTCACTTATCTCATTTCCTAACAGGCAGCTCAGACATGTTCTTCTCAAGGCAATAGCAGAGTACAAGAGCACAAGTGTGAATAAACAAGTACCTTTTCAAGCTATTTGCATCATATCTGCTAATACCCAATTATCCCACATAAATCATATCAGTGGGCCCCTTTTAGGGCACCAAGACTACAGGACAAAGGCAGTTAATGCAATCAATCCCCCATAGCTCTGGTTCCAGTGTGGAACTCTCAGAAACAGGGACAGCAAAGGACACATGGAAAAGCCTCCTTCTTTTGTTCTGGTCCACCCAGAAGATGACCTTGTTCAAACATCATATCCATCGATACATTCAAACTTTGATGGGGACCGACTCTAGGCTAAGAGTTTCTTTCAGAGGATACAGAAATAAGAAAGAATTGAGGCCTACCCTAAGGAATAGACATGAATTCCAAAAATGCTGTCATAGTGGGGGCCTTGGGCAAGGCCAAAGAAGTACCAATAAATTGTTACAGTGTTGAGATTGACAAATATCAAGATCTGCAAAATGATCTAAACACATAGTGAATTTTTTTCAGAAATCGTAAGGTGAAATAAGGCAAATAAATAAATAAATAAATAAATAAACAAATAAATAAATAAATACAATATAGACATTTACTTGTAATATTAAAGTTGTTCTATTTCAAACACTCTTGTTTATTCTAAAAACATGTCCTTCCTACCTTTGACATTAACATATTAACTTTTATAAAATCAAAAAAAAAATAGTTTTGTTCATGCGTTTTTCAATATCCTAACTTAGCAAAATAAAAGTTGTCAATCTAAAATCCGTCCTTCCCAGATCCCCAAGTTGTTTCTTTTCTATTGTTGTTTTGGGGTTTTTTTTGGTTTTTTGCTTTTACCCGAATAGTCTGGTCAGCACAGTTGGAGAGAAAAGAGAGTACTCCGAGCTGTGTCACTCTGCGGAGAAGTGACTGAGATGGGCTTTAAAGAATGAGCTCGATTTCAACAGATGGAAACAACTATGACAAGGATGGAGCCTGGAGAGAATAGAAGGTGAGAAGGAAGACTGGGGCATTCTACCTACAGCCTAGATACCCACAGTTTGTTTATCTGGATGCCCTTGATCAGTCTGGAGTTGATGGAGGACAGGACTCCTGAAGAGCAATAGGTACTAGCTTAAAGCCCACCTTCCCACCCTTCAGCAGGCCTGATTTGGGCCTGGCTGCGATTGGCTCTTGAGACTCCTTCCCAGCCACACATTTGGAAGCGCTCTCAGCTTTGCCTGAAGGCTGTGGGACAGTTTTCCTCTATTCTTCTTCCTTCTGCCAATAGACCTTACCTGGAACCAGCCTTCCACACCTCCACTCCCTGGTTGATTCTTCTCCTACAGGAGAGTCGAGCTGATAGGATGAGGCCAAAGCTAATTGCCCCATCCTGAATCATCCTTCCACCAGCATCCTTCTGGGTTGTCTTATCGTGAGCCACCCAGGTAGGTATCTTTGCTGCGAAGATAGCATTCTCACCTCCACTGAGCCAGGATAATAATATAATTTATTACTATTATTATTATTAATTCAATATTTATTCATTCAAAGTCACAAGTAAAAAGCAGAGCTCTTTAAATACCCAGGTTAGTCTAACTCAAAAGCTGGTGCACTTCTCCATCCCTCCTCCACACGTGCATACACACGCACACACGCACACATGCTCACACACACGCACACATGCGCACACACACAGTAATAACCTCCGTGATGTTCTCAACACCATAAATACTATCAAAAAAGTAAAGTAGGCCCTACCCTACATCCAAGGTGACACCAGGCCCTAGTAGCCCAGGTCGAAGCATCACATTGGAATTATTGAATTGGATGGTTTTCTTTTGAGCTTGAATTTTGAAGTCGAGTTTAGGCAATATCACCCCCGCCCATCTGAAATAAGGATTTTAATACTTTGTAGTAGCTTGTTTTTCAGAGTACTGTGGCTCAGAGTTACCATCAAGGAGCCACTGTGTGAAGTCCATGGCATTTAACGGAGTTCAAGGGCAGAAAATTCCATTGCCTCCCTTCCACACGTGCTGCCTCAGGGGCCAAACTTCAGGACTGCACAGTGAATTAAATTCCATTAGCCAAAAATAACAGCTATCCCGCATATGTGAAATTAAGTGCTAATGCATCATAAGATTTTGAACACAAATCCAGTATAAGCTTAACATAACATTCGTTTTTTAAAATCACCAGAAGAAAGCACTTACAGTACAAAAACTTCAATTTGCATAACATTTTAGACTTCTCAGCATGCTCTCACCTCATCTGATATAAATAAACTAAGCACTATTATCTCCATTTTTACAGATGAGAAAGCCAGGAGTTGGGGAGCATTAACTGAGCTATGCAGTGATATGGCCTGTCAATAATGGATGAGACTAGAATTCAGGGTAAGTGTTTTTGTGGCCAAATCTACTCAGATAAATCAGATAAACACAATTAACCAAGGTTTTTTTTTGGCTTGTTTTGTTTTGTTTGAGTACCCTGATTAACCAACTAAATTATCTGGAGTCAGGTGTATTCTAAAGGAAACAGTTGCCACATCAATCACAGGCTATGTAGGCAGGATCACCCAGCTGACCGTAGATAGGGTCAACCAGCAAAGAGGCCTGTGGAAACGGAAAATAAAACATATTCACTCAAATATTTGGATATTCCTCATGACTGTAGAACCTCATGACCACAAATGTTCTGAACACCATCAAATGGGCCCAATGCCAGGAAGTGCCCAGTATCATAATGTTGGCCCTTTTGGCAGTGGCTACTCTGGAATTCTGTATAGAAGGAGTTTCATGAAGGATGACCTCCAGTTGAAAGGGGTTTGTGTGGTAGATGCAGTTTTTCCCTTGAATTTTATGTTACAAATTTTCAAACATTTTTTTCCTAAAGTAGCTTTTACATAAAATTGAGACTACTTAGATTTTACATAACAGAGAACATTAGAAACTACACTAATGATGATGGTGGTAATTGCAATATACAATAGTGGTCATAAGGTGGCCGACTCGTCCCTGTATGCCTGGGACTCTCTCTGCTTTAAAACTGAAAGTCGTATGTCTCAGGGTCTCCTCAGCCCATCCCAGGCCAGTTGTGTCAGTTGGTCACTCTGAGTGATAGAGTCATTATTATTATAAGAAATATAGAGTCATTTTTATTATGGGAAATGGCTAGAGAAGAATTTGATGAGATGGTGGAGTATTTAAACCTCAAAGCCACCCACCTGGATGTTCCACTGACTGCCTGAAATAGGTTATGCAGTGCCAAGGTATCAGCATGCAATAAAATGAGTTCTTAATGTTGTCACCCATCCCTAAGAGTCACATTCCTTGTCCCCATCTGGACTTCTGGTGTCTGTCTGCTCAGGTGACCACCAGGCATCACCCCTATCCTACTGCAAGGCCTCCTCTCTCAGCAACACCTGGTTCCCTCTGAGTAACAGGGACTCTCAGGGCTGTCCCAGGCAGTCATTTCTACTCTAGGTTCTTGATTCTTCTGCAGGGCTCACCCAGGAGCAAGATCTCCCTGCTCAAATCTGGAGCCCTAGCCACATCTGGAGTTTCTGTTGCCTCAGAAAGAGCAAGGGGAACGATGAACACTACCTATGTTAGGAAAAGGAAAGCAATGTGGGTTGGGAACTCTGAAGAAGGTGAGAGTGGAGACATAGCTGAAGCTGGGGCAGGATTTTAATGGGAACAAGCAAGAAGAAAGGCATTTCAAGGGGGAAGGCACATGGTAAAGGGCAATAATAAGCAAAGTATACAGCATGCGGACCGGAAGACAAATGAGCTTCATGCAGAGGGTGAGGGAGGTGAGGACCAAACCTTTGGCAGTGGAGAAGGAACGGCCTACACTCTTTATCTGATAGACTAGTGGTTCTCAGCTAAGGAAATTTCGCCTACCAGGGAACAACATCTGGCAATGTCTGGAGACATTTTTGATTATCATGACTGAGAGTGGGGATACTACTGGCAGCTAGTGAGTGGGTAGAGGCCAGAGACTCTATTCAAAATCCTGCAATGACCAGGATAGCTCCCCACAACAAGAATTACCCATCCCCAATATCAAGAACGCTGAGGTTGAGAAAGCTTCCAGTAGACAATGGGGAAATGCTGGAGGTTTCTAAGCAGGGAAGTGACAAAATAATGTCGGCGCTAATTCTCTCACAAACCTGAGAATTTAGCCAACGCAAGAATATCTCACTTTATGCAACAGAGAGATTCCTAAAAAAATTTTGTGGCAATCAATGTTTTAGAACTTAAACCCTATTTTAAATGTCCCAGAGACCTATTAGACAAATCCAGAGTGAATATTCTTATAAAGTGAAGAATTCTTTCTCAATAGAAGCATCATTCCTACCCAGCATCCATTCCAATACAGGAAAATAGCTGTGCTTTCGAATCTTTTAACACGGGGTACACCTGATTCTCTCCTCCAGACATGGGAGGGCAACGCAGGCTTCCCCCAGGAATGGAAGATGAGAAGCCAGATTTCCTGACTCCTGCCCACTGTCTGACCCCGGGGCAGCTCTGTATTAGATCACTGATTGGTTCCAGGACCACAGTTTCTTTTTCTCCATGATTCATCGACTCTTGAGTGCAACTATTTCTTCACCCTGTCACTGTGGGACACTTAATCCCAAATTGTATTGAAATCCAGAGATATTTTCCTTGTTCTTACATTGGGAGCAGAATATGATTCCTTTGAAAACTTCAAAAGTTAATTTTTTGTTTCTTGGTGATAGCTTTCAAGTCTTTAAACAATAAAATAAAAGATTTCATTTTCCTCTGGGTAAAGTTTGTTTTTACTCAGTCTTGGTTTTCTTTCCTTTCCTCTAAAACCCCTCAACACATCGAAGTACACTAAATATTTATGAATGTAATTTATGAGCCTTGGCTGTTTATCTCTTGCCAAAACTAAAAAGTATGTCTGTGTGTGGCCTGAAAAATCCCAACTATGACAAAACCAAAACAGAGAAAGGAGAAGTTACTTCATATTTTAAAGGGGGTGGGGGGATAAAAGAGGTCAAATGTCAAAAATCCAGAAGTTACTCATGCAACATGGTCAGACTGCACAAAAAGGGAAATAAATAAATAAATAAACTCTCTTCTCCAAAGACCCCGTCCTGTTTGTCCCATCTCAGATGCTCATCGGTAAACATTAGTGAGAGCATCAGGAAGGAGAATAGACCAGGCCCTTGAAAGTAGGAGGGCTCAGCAGATGAAGCCAGAGGTGCTGCCCGCCTTGACCTGGCCCCCAGAGCCTTTGTCAGCTGCCTGCCTTGAACTTTTAACTGTGCAGGGAGAGAGATCAGCAAATCTCTCATGAGTTTCTGATCTGACTCCAATCCCTCCCTTCCTTGCACACACTGCTTTGGAGAATCAAAACCCACCATCTGGAATCTGACTTTTCACTGTCACAGGATGTCTCCAGCGCTGGCTGTTGTTTCTAGAGTTACATAATTTCTCCTAAGGAGCTTTTTTCTCGCTTCAAAAGGAAAGTGAGCGAGATGGCGGAGGAAATGCCTATGATATTAAAAAGTCATAAGTACTCATCTGTGATAACAACAACAAAAAAAGCAATGGCTTTGGATGTCCATAGGTTCTGATAGTTAACTGGAAATTCGAGGGAACTGACCATAAACGAGCAGAAGTAAAGAATGTGAGGAAAAGGAGTAAATGCCTCGTGATGTGCAAACATTGTGGCGATCGTTTAAACGTCTCAGGGAAGAATTAAAGAATCGGTGGTTTGAGGTGCATCTGGTGGGCTCAGGCACCTCGCCCAGATAATCTTACCAACGTTCAATCGACGGTTCGCTTAAAGTTTTTAAGCCTCGCCGCTGGATGCCTCCCTCCTACTGCAGAAGGGCCACCTTGGAGAGGCACACTGTGCAGCTCAAGGAAGAGTCTGAGGACACTTCAGGGGCTTGCCTGCAGCAGCCAGACCCCAGACTGGGCCACAGCGGCTCACTGGACGGACTCTGGCTCTTCGCCCGAGATTCCTTTGGCCCCGCTGAGTGGAAATGAGCTTTGAGAACCACTGCGTGGCCTCTTGAAAGAGGCAGTTGACCTAATGGATGATTACTTTCTTGAAAGGGCCCATTGAACTAGATTTCCATTCTCCCTGTTAAAGGAGCGTGGGGATAAATACAGTCCAAAAGTCATTATAAGCGAGAGCTTATTCTCCCCAGCTAAAACTTCCACTGCAGCTCTTAAGCATCCCAGTACAGAAGATTCCAGGAAATATTACATCCATTCTTAAATTCTCAAATATTTTCATCTCGAAATGTATGTAAGTCCTCTGCTCAACCCAAGAATCGGAGTTGAGAACCACTACATGTATGTGTGTGTGGCGGGGGGCGGGCAGGGCAGTGGTGGCATCGTCCTCAGAGGGTGGACGACCACTGAGTCGTCCTCTTCATTCTCTTCAAGGAGACCAGCACTAGGAAGCAGATTTTTTGAAATTCCTCTAGATTGTTAAGGTCTCTCTCTGTTCAGGGTGCTTAAAAATAAAATATTTTTTAAAAAGGTATCTAAAGTTGTCATAAAGTTATCAAACTTGAAACTGAATACTATGTACCTGGCACTTGGAATTCAATAATTAGTAGATGTAGACTCTGTCTTTAGGAAGTCTAGGGTCTGATGGGAGATCCAGATGATGAAATAGGCAATTACAGTTCAGAACAATTAGTGTCCCGATGGGAAGTTCAAGACTCTGAAAGTATGTGTGAGGATTGCCCGGCTCAGTTTTGGGAGGTCAAGCAAGGTATGATGGAAGAAACGACATTTAAGATGAGATCAGAATGACAAGGTAAGAGGTAACAAAGAGAAGGTATGGAACATCAAGAGAGGGATAATATCATTTGCAAAGGCCAGAAATTTAAGTACATGGCATTCAGCTGAAACGTGAGTAATCAGAAAGAAATAAAAAGATTCCGTAAACCAGGGATCAGCAAACTTTTCAGTAAAGGACAGATACTAAATATTTTAGGCTTCGCGGTCATACAGTCTTTGTCAAAACTATTCAATATTCTGCCACCGTATAGAGAAAACATCCACATGCAGCATGCAAATGAATGTGTTCCAATAAAGCTTTATTTACAAGAACAGGTGGCAGGCCAGATATGGTTCATGGCCTTACTTTGCTTGCACCTGACCCCTTATTGTTCTAAATGCGGTCCCCAGATCAGTGGGCTCGGGATCACCTGGGAGCTTGTTAGAATGCAAAATCTCAGGACCCACCCATGACCTACTAACCTAGAATCTGCATTTCATGTGCAAGGGCTTCCCAGTTGGTTGGTAGGCACATCGAAGTGGGAGAAGCACTGCTGTAAACCTTTGGACCTCATCTTTGGGGCACTCATTTTGGCACGTTGGAAGATCCCTCTGGCTGTAGGGATCTTCCAAACATGCAAGTATCTGAGAAAATTATCGCAAATTTTGTGCCCTAAGTGCCTAACTTGCCTCCCTGTAGTTCTGGTCCTGGCGAGGAAAATGGAAGGCAAGATTGTAGGACATCTTCTCTCTGCTCCCGTCCTGGGCAGACTCACTGTCACCTCCCCTCCCACCACAACAAAGGCTGACCTTCAAAGCTGTTAGGGATTTATCTTCATTAAGACCCCTACGGTTTAACTCCTTAGGTATATTTCCAAGTCTCAGCTGAAGCCATTTTTCTAGGGACCTTTGCCCCAGACCAGAGCTGGACAC
>NW_011888850.1:3011257-3012690 GCF_000151845.1 Pteropus vampyrus
CTGTTTATTATGTTTTATATTTTTATTTTAGGCAGTCATAAGTAGAGGGTTAAGTAGAAAGCCTAAGTAATTTTTTAATAAATATAATAGTAAATATGTAAATCAAAAGTGAGATTTGTTGTGTATTTATCTATGGAAAGTAAAATATCATATTTGGACATATATATATATATACATACTCATACATATATACATAATATACATGTATGTACTAAGAGAAAGAGCTTGTGAATTTATTGAGTCCTTCCTACGTGCCAGGTACTATTCCAATGTGTTCTGTATGTAATTTCATTGAGTCTTTACAGCAATTCCCCTTGGGGCTAAGCATTGTTATCCCAGCATCACATGTACGAAAACAGAGACACAAAGAAATTATGTGATTTGCCCAAGGTCACCTAGCTACTAGGTGACAGAGCCTAGATTTAAACCAAACCCCTCTAGTTCCAAAAACTGATGTCTTTCCATTACACTGCATTGGCTACCTCAGAAACAATTGGCATCGTCACCCCTGGTTTCCCAGTATCGGGAACGAATTAGAGTGCTATTACATAAATGTTCTCCACGTACACTTGTCTCCAACACTGCACTCACATTCACAAAGTAGAAACTCAAAGTACCGTGTTAGCTGATCACGAGATGGATCTGCGTAGTGTGCCAGCATCTGCAGGGGAAGCCCCACGAGTTAGTCACCCCAGCTGAGATCTCACCTACAGGGACCTTTCTGTCCCTCAGTGACTTGCAGACTTGCTCTCAAATAGATGCAGACCCCTGGAATAGAGCAACCATGCTACAGGATTTGGAAATAAATGACTCAAATATAAGCATATCATTTAGAAGTAGTGAGGTAAAATATTTTTTGAATGTTAAGATCATTAAGTAAATTGGAACACTGGATATTTGATGACACTAAGAAGATAATGGTATATGATTATGTTAAAAACAAGATTCCTTACTTACAGAGTTATAGTGAATTATTTAGACATGAAATAATTCAGTGATTTGGAATTTCTTTGAAAGAATCCAGGAGGGGAGGGAGATAAATAAAGAAGACTGGCCATAGGCGATAGTGTTGGAATATAGAGTTTTTCATTCTATTCTCTCGATGTTTGTATATGTTTGAAATTTTCCTTAAGAACCTATAGCTTTTAAAAATTGAAAAAGTTTGTCTTTTGGGAGGTGGCAGTGGGGAGCAGGACTCGGGTTTGGGAACAGGTGAGATCAGGAACTGCTGTTTTCATTAAAGCCCTGTGATACCATTGTCTTTTCCCATTATGTAAACATAGTCCTTTTAGAAAAATTACAATTAACTTTTAAAAGAAATCGGAAAAGAGCAGGTGGCTCAGGGGCCAACCAGCCCCTCCCCACTCCACGCAGACATCACTAATCAACCTAAGCCTGCTCTCCCATCGACCCGGAAGCCTCTGGAATCCTCA
>NW_011888850.1:3012740-3033664 GCF_000151845.1 Pteropus vampyrus
CTGCGTAGTGTGCCAGCATCTGCAGGGGAAGCCCCACGAGTTAGTCACCCCAGCTGAGATCTCACCTACAGGGACCTTTCTGTCCCTCAGTGACTTGCAGACTTGCTCTCAAATAGATGCAGACCCCTGGAATAGAGCAACCATGCTACAGGATTTGGAAATAAATGACTCAAATATAAGCATATCATTTAGAAGTAGTGAGGTAAAATATTTTTTGAATGTTAAGATCATTAAGTAAATTGGAACACTGGATATTTGATGACACTAAGAAGATAATGGTATATGATTATGTTAAAAACAAGATTCCTTACTTACAGAGTTATAGTGAATTATTTAGACATGAAATAATTCAGTGATTTGGAATTTCTTTGAAAGAATCCAGGAGGGGAGGGAGATAAATAAAGAAGACTGGCCATAGGCGATAGTGTTGGAATATAGAGTTTTTCATTCTATTCTCTCGATGTTTGTATATGTTTGAAATTTTCCTTAAGAACCTATAGCTTTTAAAAATTGAAAAAGTTTGTCTTTTGGGAGGTGGCAGTGGGGAGCAGGACTCGGGTTTGGGAACAGGTGAGATCAGGAACTGCTGTTTTCATTAAAGCCCTGTGATACCATTGTCTTTTCCCATTATGTAAACATAGTCCTTTTAGAAAAATTACAATTAACTTTTAAAAGAAATCGGAAAAGAGCAGGTGGCTCAGGGGCCAACCAGCCCCTCCCCACTCCACGCAGACATCACTAATCAACCTAAGCCTGCTCTCCCATCGACCCGGAAGCCTCTGGAATCCTCAGTGTAGCCTGCCAGAGATGAAGCCCAGCCTGGGATGAGTCCTGAAACTTGTTCTCACAGTTGAGACAGGCTCTTATCTGCCCGGAATTCTTATCCCGCATTACTCCGGGTCCACCTGGCTACCCTAGCAGTGTCGTTAGAGCTCCCAGAACTCCCCGCGCCAGCCCTTGGAGCACGGGCAGCAGTCCTGACTTGCCCTCATTGCATTTCTGTTGGAGTTCCTGCTGAGCCCAAACTACCAGCTCTCCATCAGTCACTGGCAAAAACATTTTCCTACGATGTGCTTTACTGCAAATCTCAGAAAGCGATGAGTGCTAACAGACCCCGGTCCTGTGCAAAGGGAAAACGTTAGAATTATATTTGGGTCTACTTCTGATGTGTAAGCGACTTTTCCACGTTCGGACAGAAACTGAAGTGCCAGCCATGTCTTTCCTGACTGCCTTACGGTTCTTCTGTGAGGTGTCACTCTGTGGCATAAGCTGAGGATAATGGGCAGGGTCTAATGAACCCATCCTCCGTGATCGTGTGAGAAAATTTTGCTGCTGTTCCACAGGCCCTGGACCTGTGGACCCCAACCCTCCCTATGCCCAGCATCATCCCAGTTCTAGGCTCCTCGTCAACTTCGTAACTCCGTCTCTAACACTAAAACCCATAAGTAGGGTCACTTAATTCTCTTTTTTTTTAAATTTTTCAATTACAGTTGACATATGATGTTATATTAGCTTCAGATGTACAGCATAGTACAGTTAGACACTTACATAACTTACAAAGTGATCCCCGGATAAGTCTAGTACCCATTTGACACCAACCATAGTTATTAAAATATTATTGACTATATTCCCTGTGTTGTACTTTACATCCTTGTGACTGTTTTTATAACTGGCAGTTTGTACATTTTAATCCCTCCCCCTTTTCAACCATCCCCCAACCCTCCTTCCATCTGGCAACCATTAAAATGAGTTTGTTTCTTTCACGTGAGGGACTGGGAAAGGAGGAAACGGAACTACGTCTGCTGATCCGCTCTACGGCCAGGCACAGTGCTAGGCGCTTCCTACTTGTCTGATCCTAACCATAAATCCTATGACTTGAGTTTTATAGGTGAAAACACTGAGGCATGGACAGGTTGTGATTTTGCCTTTGCCCCTTCCTTGGAAGTTCCAGGATTGGGATTTGTTTTTGGTTTTTTTTGATTTAAAAAATCTTTGTTCTTCTCCAATAATCCAAAAAAGTCTACACTCACTCGTTAACCCCTCACCAGCACCAAGGCTAGAGCCATAAACAATTTGGAGTCAGCGCATATGCCCATTTGGAAAAGGTTCTCCACTTAGAAATGGGATTGGGGGATGTTTGAGACCATACCTCAGGCAGCATCAGGTCTCACTTCCCAAATCAGAAATTGCTGAGGAGGCAAATCTCCACAGGTAAAAGGAATTTACTGTGTGCCTCCCAACAACTGTGTTATGCCTCTTCACATTTGCAGGCCTCAGAGTCTTCACCCAGACTTCGGCAGGATATTAGTATATGCTCTATAACCTGGGAAAAAGTGAGCATTTTTATGGCCTGACTTAAAGAAGAAAAAATAGCAGAGCATATAAATAAAAAATCCAGCCAGAATCCCGTTATATAATTGACAAAGTGGGATTTTTTGGTTGTTCTTGTTCAAATATGGCACTTAATTTTCAACACAGGTCTCTGGCTCATCTAGCAGTTGCCTAGTCTGTTGAGGCCCACGTCCTAGGATTGACAGTTATTTTCAGCATAAGTTCTGACCTACAGTTCCAGGGAGTGCTATTCGTATAGTCTGCCATGGCAAGACCAGCTTCTGGACCTGTGGACCCCAACCCTGTACCAGGAAGCCCTGCCTACTTGCTCCAGAGCCAAACTACTACCAGCTGTGACATTTCTCTCCTAGCAACTGAAGAAACATGCAGATGAAAGATCGGTAAAGAGCACAGACAATGTGAAAGAACATGCTTAACCAACATGACCTAATCGACATATTTAGAACACTTGACCCTACATCTGGAGAAGACATATTCTTTCTAAGTGCATATGAAACATTTACTGGAATAAACACTAAACTGGACCATGAAATAAGTCCTGACAGTTTTAAAAAGATTAAAATCAGAATATTTTATTTGATCAAAGTAGCACTGAATAAGAAATCAATACCAGAAAGATAAATAGAAAATCACCAAATGTTTTAGAAATTAAGCCACATACATTTAAAAAACCCATCGATCATTGAAGAAATAGAAATGGAAACTAAAAACATTTTGAACCAAGTGAAAATACAACATATCCAATTGTGTATAATACAGCTAAAGCAGTGCTTAAAGGAATATTTCTAAATGCATATATTAAAAATATAAATAAATATAGTCAAGTAATTGCATATATATTTAAAAAAAAGAAAGATTGAAAATAAGTTTCCATTTCAAGAAGTGTGGGGTGGAAAGCCACAAATTAAACCCAAGAAAAATAGAAGGAAAGATTTGATAAAGATAAGTGCAGAGATCAATGACATAAATTAAACATACAATGAAGAAAAATCAACAAATCCAAAGGTTAGTAGTTTGAAAAGATTGATAAAATTCATAAATGTTTATCAAGACTGATTTTTTTTTTCACCCTTTACAGATCATTTTATTTTCTCCTGTGGTTATAAACAGTGAAGATGGCTTTTTAAAAAAAGAAAATGCAAGTAACCAATTCCACAGATTAAAAAGAGGCCATCACAACAAATCCTACAGATATTAAAAAGGTAGGATATTATGAAGAACTTTAAGACAATAAATTTGAAAATTTAATGAAGTGAAAAATTCCAGAAAAACACAATTTATTGCAATTAACATAAGAACAGAAAATCTGAATACTCTTATAGCTATTAAAGAAATCAAGTCTATAATTTTAAGATGTCCCACAAAGAAAATCATATACTCAAATGGCTCCAACTGTGACTTCTTACACAAACCTTTCCAGAGAATAAGAAGAGACACTTTTCCCAACTTTTTTTATGAGGACCATAACATTGATATTAGAACCTTACATAAGAAAATTGCAGATGCAAAAATCCTAAGCAAGGTATTAATGAATCAAATCTAATAATAGGGCAAAAAGATAATATATCTTGACCAAACTGTATTTACTTCAGAAATAAAAAGTTGACATAATATTCTAAAATAAAGTAATGCATCACATTAACTGAATAAAGGAGAAAGAAATATGTGCATCTCAAATATGCTCATATCTCAAATATGCTCATGGACAAAAACATATGATAAAATTCAACAACAATTCAAGATTAAAAATAAAAAAAAAAACTCTCACCAAACTAGAAATAGTGGAAAGAGTCCTTAATCTGATAAAGGATATAAATAAAACTCTACATCTAACCTCCTCATATTTTTTCTATTCAGTATTATACTAGAGGTCCTACCCAGTACAATAAGGCAGGAAAAAGAAATAAAAGATAAAAAGTAAAGGAAAAAGTAAAATATCAGTTTTCATAGAGGACATGATTAAGTGTACAGGGAGAATCCAAATGAAACTACAAACTATTCAATATATTTAGCTAATCTAGCAAGGTTGTTGGATATATAACTGCATATTTAGGTAACATTGAAAATAATCAATTAGAAAATTAAATTTTTTAGATGTCAAATACAATAGCACCAAATATTATAAAATATTTAGGAATAAATGTAACAAAAAAATTGTAAGATCTATACACCAAAACTACAAAGCACTACTGAGGGATATTTTCAAAGACTTACATTAGTTAAAAAATATACTATTTTCACAGGTTAGGAGACTCGACATTGTGAGAATGTCGATTCTTCCTAATTAACTTATAAATTCAATGTGATCCCAATCAAAATCCCAGTACACTTTTTGTGGAAACTGAGAAGCTGATTCTAAAATGTATATTAAAATGCAAAGGGCCTTAAAGATCAAATCTGAAAGAACTATGCTATCAGATAACAAAACTTATAAAGCTACAGTAGTAAAGGTAGTAATGAAAGCACAGGCATAAACACATGGACCAATGGAATGAAACAGAGGATCTAAAAATAGACCCGCACGTATGCAATCATGCGATATACGATAAAAGTACACTGTAATTCAATAAGGAATCTTTTTAGTAAATGGACCTGCATAAATCTGCATACAGAAAAATGAGTTTTGATCCCCTATTTCACACTAAATACAAAAATTAATTCAACACAGATCAAAGACTCAAATGTGAAAGTTAAAACAATTAAGCTTCTAGAAGAAAACATAAGAGAATATTATCATAAACTTGGGGTGGGCAAAGATTTCTTAAATAGAACACAAAGAACATTATTTAAAAGTCTGAAAAAATGGATTTTCTTAATATTAAAGACTTCTGTTCATCATAATGCACCATTTAGAGAATTACCAAGCATGCAATAGATTGGGAGAAGATATTTATAAGTCATATATCTGACAAAGGATGAGTGTACTCAGAATATTTAAAGAACTCTTGCAAATCAATACGAAGAATGATTAACCCCATGCTTAAAAAAAATAGGTGAAAACCTTGAGCGATCACTTTACAAAAGGATAGCCAAATGGTCTGTAAAGATATAAAAACTGCTCAACATCACTAGTCATCATAGCAATGCAAATTAAAACCATAATGAGTTATCAGTACAAGGCAACCCATGGAGCTCAAACTCAAAAGATGTACAATACCACATGTTGATGAGTCTATAGAGCAACTAAGTCTCATGTATTTTTGATGGGATTATAAATTAATGCAATCACTTTGGAAAACTATTTAGCAGTATATACTAGAGCTAAACATATGCCTACCATATAACCCCACAAGAGAAAAGGGTGCATACGTCCACTCAAAGATAGGTACAAGAATATTCTTTGCACCTTAATGTGTAATAACCCCAAACTAAAAACAATCCAATTTTTCATCAATGAAATAGTTAAATAAATCACTATATACTCATACAATGGAATATTACACAGAAGAAAAAAAAAAAAGGATGACTCTCACAAATATATATATTGTTGAGTGAAAAAAGTCAAACTTAAAAGAGTACATAGCATACGATTCCATTAATATTAAGTCTGGGAACAGGCAAAACTAATCTACAGAGAAGAGTTCAGAATAGTGATTATCTTTGGTGGGTATATTCATTTAGAGGGAGCACAAGGGAACTTTCTGGAGTATTAGAAACGTCAATCTTGATTTGAGTGGTGATTCCATATCGAAATTCATTGAGCTGTACACTTAAGATTTTGAACTTTACTGTACATGAGTTCTCAAAAGTCAAAAGAATATCTTGATGATTGGAAATCAAAGAGATGGACGTTTCTTTCACGAATTTGTCTCAGCGTTGGCTTGGCTGCACAGCCATTGCACAGAGTCAAGTGGATACTTTAAAATATGCTATTTATCAATATCGTTTTGGGACTATCTCTTACGGAAATGAATATATGAAGTAAAATATTTTTCCTTAAAATTTATGGCTTCATGAACACTGATTATATTATACTCATTTCCAGATCTCCGCCTGCCTTTCTATTCTGTTTCACTTGATCAGAGGACACCAGTCATGCCGTTTTATGAATCTGAAGTTCAAGAATTCCCTTCGGCAATGAAAACACTCTTAAAACAATTGCTGGATTCCCCTGTAGTGGCTTAAAGCTCTGTAGAAGTTTTATTTGTTCTTTTTATTATTAGTTCTTTTGTGAAAGGTAGTCATATCTTAAAATAGCAACCTTCCCTGCAGACTAAGAGAGAGAAGTAGGTGTAATTGTGTACATATGTCCTTATGAATGTGTACATAAATTCATAAAGTTCTGGATATAATTATACATTTCTTCTTAAAAAGACATTGAGAGGTATCTTTTGTTTCTCTTAGGAACATAATGAATATGAGATGAATATAGTGGCATCCATTTTATTAAAAAGAAACAGATTTCCTATGAAAATATGGATTTTATATATAACTTGACATTTGAAGACAGAGATGGTAAAAAAAAAACAAACAGTCAGGACTGTTAGATCGTGGGTGCCAAATACTCAACTAAAAACACCTCAAGCAAAATAAAGGGGGGTTATCAGGAGGTACTAGGGTGGTTCACAGGGCTGACCTGGGCATCGCAAAGGAATAATGGGCACCAGACTTCTTTCTGTTCATCTCAACTCTCTGTACCTGTGTACATCGATGCCATTCTCTCTACTGCCAAGGGGCCTTCTGGGCTCCAGGGAGCATGGTCATAGAGAGACCCGGCTTGCACTTTCCCTATTTAGACCTGAGAGTAAAGACACCCTCACAACAGAACCACCTTCTAACACTCTGAGGAAGGTCTCTGAGTTACCTGGCTGATGCTGTGCCACCACCCTGTCTCAGTCATTATGGTTCATGGAGCAGGCATGGGGCAGACAAACCTGTTACTCTGATGACGAGCTCTGAATCTCAAAAAGGCTTCACAGTCTAATTCATCTTTAACACCCCATTCATTCACTTCACTTCTCTAGACATGATCGTGTCATCCTCTTCAATTTTGATACAGCGTTAGTTTTCTATTTTCATTCTTTGCCTCTGAGGCTGTCAGCACTCTCAGCCTGTCCTGGGCCCTGATCTCTACCAGCACATACACAGAAAGGCTTGGAACAGTCAGAAAGATTGACAGGAGAAAAGACCATGTGAAACATTTTGAATTTTGAAAATGAGTGGCTTACAGACATTTCGGATTTCTTATTTTTTGATTCACTTTAACATTCATAAATAGCACTGATCAAATCTATATGCACAGATACATACACATGGACCTGCCACTCCCACCAGGCAGAACAATCACCAGAAGTCTGAGTTTATATAACTTCAAGAATGAAGATCCACAGGGAGTACCTAAAGGAAGCTGTCTGGGCAAGGAATCATGGCAACTAGATGCCAGGAATAAAGGGTTATAGCCTTACATAACTGGATGAATGTTTTTGAGTGATTTGCTTTATCCCGTCAGTAAAATGAGGAAGTGGGACTAGATCAGAGGTCAGCAAACTGTGGCCCGCAGGACAAATTCAGACCACTGCCTGCTTTTATAAATAAAGTTTTATTGGAACATAGCCATGCCTATCCCTTTAACTATTTTCTATGTCTGTTTTCGCGCTACAAAACAGAGTTGAGAAATTGCAACAGAGTCTGTATCATCTACAAAGTCTAAAATATTTACTATCTGTCCCTTTTCAGAAAGGTTGCTAGACCATGATCTAAATTAGTCCCCACAAAACCATTTTTCCCTTGAAACACTTGCAAGTAAATAGTTTTCAATCTGAATGATCTAGATAATTGCCACATCTCTAACTTTCCTTGCCCAAGCCACAGGGACCTGTGTCTGCACAGGCAGAGACAAGCAGGAAACTTATCAGTCAATGGCATTCAGTCAAAACAAACAGCCAACCACATTACTCATATTTTCCCTCCAGCAACTGCAACTGTAATGTGAAATATCCAAACACTCATCTAGCATCTCTCCATTCATTTCTCTATGGTCATAGAAATAAACAAGAAAGGTTTAAGAAGATTCAATGTCTGTTTAGGTCAAAGTAGAGTGAAATCATGAACATCGCTGAATTCCATGCAGGTAACAATAGCTGGTGAAAAAAAAACAAGGAAATCTATATTGGGGTCTGAATTTTCTATTTTGCCTCTCAAAATAACCGACTTGTTGCTGAAATGCCATTTTGATTTTATATTGGGTAGTGTGGCAAGAGAAGGCAAAAATTGCACTAATAAAACATTCTACCCACATTTCAGTTTTCTTGTTAGTACATAAAATTTGGAAAACATCATGCGTCCTGTGAAGCTGATACCTCTCAAAATTTTTCTGTGTAACATCACACTGACATATTGGGGAAAACCAGAAGGGAGCAAGCGGGAGAATCCCCCAACACACACACACACACACACACACACACACACACACACACACACCTACCTCTGACAAAAAAGGAATCCAAAAGCAATAACCAATCCCAAAATGCCAGGAAGCTGGGTCGTAAATTGAATACAAACGGCTCCCTCTTCACATTTTCAGTCCGTTTATCAAATTTTAAAAACGAAATGACAAGTTAAGATTATTAGTCAAAATATATAAATAAATCACCTTACATATGTGATTTCCAAGGTCTGTGAATGATTTCACAGTGGTTAGCTGTAATAAGTGAATACACAGGCAACCTGGGCTCAGGGGCGGAACTGGTCCAGGTAGAGCTGGAAGCCCGCCAATCCTCCGGCAGCACAGTTAGCTCAGAGGGCAGACACAGATGCCCGGCTGCATGCGGGGGCCTTTGAGAAGTCATTTGGTGAGATTTCTCTTACAAGGCAACCCTGACATCTTACCCATTGCTTGGTCTACGATCCTTTACACATAATTCCCTTGTTTATAGAAAGAACTTTTTTTAGGCATCTCTGAAAAGCAGGGATTAAGTCAACTTATCATAAATTCCTGCTGCTAGAAACCAACTAATGGAAAACTTTTTAAAATATAGTTTGTCAAATGCTTGGGGTTTTAACAAAATGCCAAGACCTGGGAGTCATAAATTATCTGGTGGAACAGGAGGCCTCACAGAGAACAAGGAATGCTGGCATTCTGTATGCAAGATGAATTGGTGGAAAATTCCCTATCTTAAACATCAGGCCTGTTCTTCACCTGTGTAGATTTACACAACATGCAACATTAACAGCCTTTAGATAGCTGCCGAATGCCCAATAAAAACAGAGCAACAAAACAAAAAGTTCTTTGAGCAGCTCCCCTCAGTTGGCCCAGAGCCAGGTCTGCCATGCAGGCCTCCTGCCCCGCTGGCATCACCCTGTCACTGCTGTTAATAGTATTATTGGTGTTGGAACAAAGCCAGCTGTCTTCCTTTTCAAATCAATTTGTCTGATAGTGTAGATTATTGTGTTAGGTAATCTGTCACTTCTCTAAAAGACCACTCTTTAATGTCCTTCCTCCACATATTGCTCCCTGAGCTTTTGAAGGCATTATGGTGACAACCGTTTCATGCCCAGCTTATTCACCTCAAAATAAGCCACCTTCTTTTGGCACTTTCTCAGGTAAACAACAAAAGCATTTTTAAACAAAAAGCTACATAAATCTAAATTTCTTAGGTTATTTATGCAATACATGTAAACATTAAAAGCAGATCTACGCCAACAACGACAAAAAAATGACCCCATGATATGTCTAAAAATCATTTGTGACTCGATTATATGAATAGTTCCTGTGAAGGAGTCAAGAAGTTGGGCCTCTCTAGGCAGTTTCCTCAGTTCTCCACTTCGCTTTGTGAGTAAGCAAGACTGGGAATGAGAATCTTTTTTTCTTTTTTTCAAGAATATTTTTAGTGTACTCTTGGAAGAAAATATGGACTATTTTCCAAAAAGATATTTGCTACTTGGGGCTGCTGAGTCCTGGTCTCATGTCTCTGAGAAAGTGTCCTTAATTCAAGAGACTACCCAAGATTGTGAGAACAAACAGCAATATTTCCTATATTATGCATGTGTCCATTTGAAATTGCATCTCTATTTATGCAAAAGAAACCTGACTCCAGTGACTAATCAAAAGGGTTTTCTTTCTCAAACAGAACAGGATGTCTCGAAGTGGCTAATGTAGCCTTTCCCAACACCAGCCAAGACCTAGCCTCGCTGGGCTCGTCTTCATGTTTCTTGCCTCGTGGTCACAAGATGGTGGTCCACGTCCAGTCCCTGTGGGTTCCAGGCCTGGCGGGTCCCAGGTCTGGCTGTGATCCAGGCTCATGGCTAGGAATAAGACTCCGGATTTAGAATATTACATTAGTGTAGTAGGACGCCTGCACCTAAAATATGTAAACATAATTCAGCTTATTGTATCGCACATGTGTGGCTGAATGCCACTATTGTACTCTGCTATGTGTGGAGCCTTCTGGAGAGCAGAAGGGGAGCACAAATAGGGGAGTAGGAGAAGTGCACGCAATACCGCACTCCCCTCCCAAGAGACGTGAGCTCCCCACAATAAAGTTGGTGCCTGCTCTTTCATTCTCATGTCGGCCTTTTGTGCATTCTTCCAACTGGGCGTCTCACCATCAAACCTTCCCTTCTCGATCAGCTCAGTGCTGACAGTCCCCCATCTAGACAGAAAGAAAAGTGGAAAGAAAGAAGGGGACACCAGCCTACAGCAGAAAAGCAAAATCTTTCCCCAAAGTCTCCAGCAAATTTATACTAATGGAAAAGTTGGGACATATAGTGGCTGGGTACATTGCTACTTCAAATGGGATTAGAATTCTCTCAGTAAGGCAGAAGGGGAGATAGATAGATACTTGCAAAACCACATTTTGGTCAACTACAGAACCACATGTACAATGGTGATTCTGTAAGATTATGACAGAGCTGAAAATTTTCTATTGCCTAGTGGCGTCGTAGCTGCCATAAGGTTGTAACGCCTTAATGTCCTGGCACAACTCATTAGTCTGGTGTTTGTGGTGCTGCTGGTGTAAACAAACCTATTCCACTTCCGGTCCTATAAAACAGGGGTCCCTGATCCTCCAGGCCGTAGATCAGTACCAGTCCGTGGCGTCTTAGGAACCGGGCCACACAGCAGGAGGTGAGTGGTGGGCGAGTGAGCAAAGCTTCGTCTGTATTTGCAGCCGCTCCCCAGAGCTAGCATCACTGCCTCAGCTCCACCTCAGATCATCAGGCATCAGATTCTGATAGGAGCACCGGTCCCCAGTGCCAAAAAGGTTGGGGACCGCTGCTATAAAAGTACAGCGCATACAATCACATGAGTGGGCTACACCATCTAGGTTTGTGTAAGTGCGCTCTGCGATGTTCATATGGTGAAACTGCCTAACGACACATTTCTCAGAACATCTGCCCCTCCACAGCGGCACATGATGGTATCGGGACGGTCTCCAGTGGAGTCTGTCACAGCACATTCTTAGTCACACACCTCTGCTCAGAGAAGCCACACCACACCTAGACTTCAAAGAAACAGGGTGTCTTCTCCAAGGCTCTGGTAAGTACCAGAGGCATTCACTCCCTAAAAGGAACAATTTTGACCCGAACTTTTAGGGTGTGAAATCCTGAGTTAACTATCATGCCTTCAGCAAAATTGGCAATTATGGAATCGAGATGTGATCACTACTAATTCTGGAAGCAAGTACCTTCAGGATTTTCTCATACGACATTGACCATGACACATGAACCAAACACACAGTCACCACAAAAACAACAACACACTATTCACCACTTCCTCATTGAAATTATCAGGCTGCGTAAAGTCCTACAGAAACGGACAATTTCCTGGTCCGACATATTGCAAAAAGTGCTCCTGTTACATCAAAAAGGGAAAGAGGGAAGTAATACAGAAGATATTTACTCTATTTATAAAATAGAAAGATAAGGGGGCGGGGAGATTATTCACTTTAACAAATGAGTTTTCCTTAAGATGATTTTTAAGAGCAAGATTCTCCAATTACTCTGTAGCAACTCAGTTTCTTTGCCTCTTTTACAAGAACACATCTAACTGCAAAAACGTAACCTGACGCTTGTATTACATAAGGACTTGGCACAAGATTGGCACCACATTAGTAACTATTAAAGCCAGATAAAGGAAACACAGAGGGTTCAGTATGGTCTGGTCTCTCCTTCAGTTTTATATAATAACTTTTTCGGAAGATTTGTCACTAGAAAACTAAAAGTTCTGATTCCTTCTTTTTAAAAATGTTTAATAACCTTTCTTTTAATTTAAAGGAGAGTGCGCTATGTAAAAAACATACCCAGCTCAGTATGGGAATGCAGAATGGGAACACGTTAATTAAAAAAAAAAAAAAAAACTAAAACTATTTTTAGATTCAGCAAAAAGGATTGCTGCTGTGAAAATGAGCATTCTTTCAAGAATATTTTAAAGTATAGGGATGTGTTACTGTGGTTAGGGATGCTATTCAACGTGGGAAAAAGAATCTCTTTGGAAATTATGTCCCCAGAGAGGCTCTCTCCACCTTGCAGCTGGACCATTGCACTGGATGCTCAAAGCACATGACAAATGCTGTGCTCTTCTCGCCAACTTCCCTCCTAGATAACCAGTAGCAGGAGTTCTTCCTTGTGCTTTTCTAGAACAAAATTTTTAGAGGAAAGCTGTGGCCTCTGTACAGCTGACTTTTGTAAGCAAACCATACTTTGCACAAGAGCATGTCTTATTCTTGGTTTATTAATAGATCCAACCATGACTTTTAAAACATTTACCTTTTACACCTCCATTCACACTACTGTTTTCAGTTCCATGTCTATCATTGCATGAATTCCAGAGACGAAATAATTTCCATGCTGTTTGCCTTGATATTTCCCTTGTTTTAAAAGAGATATTCTTCTCACCTCCCTCTCCTCCCAGACCCTCAATATGAGTGTTTCCTCAAGTTCAATTATTGCTTCAGAGACACAGCAAACATTTTTGCATTCATTCACTTATTCATTTGCAATATAAACCAACTCATTATTTTCCAAATCACTCATAGGAAGGTCTTTTCCAAAAGATGCTATACCCCATGCACAAACCATTTCTATTTTCTATTTTCAAATAATCACTATATGGTCAAACGACCAAACCAAACGTCTCTGTGAAGAAAAACAAGTTGGTAGTATTAATTAATTATCTTGAATCTGGAGGCCCAGATGATTTTTGATAGTAGCAATTTCTTTTTGGTAGTTCTACTTGGAGCACTGTAAAAACACTTCAGTTTTATTAGTATTACTACCAGACCTAAATTGCATTGACAAATGAAAATGAAGTGTTAGCTTAAAATAAAACTTTGTCCATTAAGATAGCTTGTAAAGCAAACCGGACCTGTGAGCTGCTACAGTCTTTGTGTATATTGTCAAATCTGTGGTAGGAAAATGTTCTATGGCTTAGTTCTGGTTAATGATTCTTGCCCATGTATGTATGAGACATAAATAAAATACACATGGTTAGGGCCAATTCTGCCCCCTTTGAAGCTAAAAACACCAAAAAAAGAAAAAAGTTGGCAATTCTCTGTATACCACCAGAGGTGTTTAATTTGTACCATATTTTGCCACATTAGCGGAAATGGGGACCCCTGGAGCTATCGTGACCCACGATGAAGGTGATACGGGAAAAGGGAAGTGAGCAAAATCTCACCAAACTGCATAAGGTCCTGGTCACCAGGCTGATGCAGTGTTGTAAACCCATAAAACCCTGTTTCAAAAACAAATTTTCATAACCATAAAGCAAAACAGCTTTTACAACCGCAAAAGCTTCCTCTCTTACAGTCCTGCCATTTGAAATACAACTTCTCCGGGGGCCTAGTGACTGGTAGCCCTGTTTAAAAAATGTGTCCAATATTAGCAGCCTACTTTTATGCTTTAAAGAATTATTAGATGGCCACCTAAGAAGATTTTAGAGAAAATATCCTTTGTTTTAAGAATGTCATCCTCTATTAAAAGTTTTATAGGGGGAAAAAAGAGATCCACAATGGAGCACACATAATAGATTGAAATGCAGAAATACCCAAGAGAAAGGCCCACACACTACAACATTCTTGGAAGGAGGGCCTATCTTCAAGAGATACCAACTGGGATGATGTCAATACTGCGGCATTATTACCTGCAGGCACTCTGGCAGGAGAATAAGCGTGGGACTTGCCTTAAACCCTAATGAAAGCTCAGCATCGTTATGTGTACAAACAAGGTACATGCTGTCTGTGCACAGCAGTGCTAACTTTATGCGAAGATGGCATCAGTACTTATTTAATGTATAGCGATGCTGGGCACAACTTGGGCACATTGGAACGATGTGCTAGAAACCCGGCAGAACATATTCCAAAGAATTTCTTTAGGAAACTCTTCAGAGGGCAGATATGAAATGCTAAGATGGATCTAACCACTATGTGGTACACTTGAAACTAATACAAAATAATACTGAATACTGAATGTCACCTATAATTGAAAAAATAAAAATTATACTGTGGGCAAAAAGGAAGAAAGAAAGAGAGAGAGGGAGGAAGGAAGGAAGGAAGGAAGGAAGGAAGGAAGGAAGGAAGGAAGGAAGGAAGGAAGGAAGGAAGGAAGGAAGGAAGGAAGGATGTTAAGACGGAAAGCTCTCATGGGAACGTGTTGGGAGGACCACACCCCTGGCAGTCCTTACAGATAGTATGGCAAGCCATTGATCCAACAAACAATAAACCCAGCACAAAACCCAGCAGCTGTCAAACTCACAGACTACACGTAGCTGGAGGAGTTCCCCCAGCCCATCTCATTTCCTTGAGCAGAATGTCGAGAGTTGCTACGATTTTTTTAACACAATCTGTTATTCACCGCAAGACTGTGGGTAGGTTAGTTGCTTTGTTTTGTTTTGTTTCGTTTCGTTTCGATTTTTACCTCCTCCACATTTGCCTTCAGCTTTCTTGCTTGGAATTTGTAAGAGAGAAGTCACCATAAGCATAGTTCCTCAAAGCCATCCCAGAAAGGATCCCTAATGAGATTTCAGAGCTTGGTCTGAAAATTCTTACTGGGATCTTGACACTAATATAATGATGTTCTTGTGAGGCAAGTGAACACCACAGAGAAAACATGACATTTGGAATTAGAACTGGGTTTGATTTCTGAATCCACTTAAGACATAAAGAGTTGCAGTAATTGGCATATAGTAAGGCTGAAACGAATGTAAACTATTACAATAGCTTCTTTAAATAATGTATAAAAGCACGTCTTTCAACACTTGGATCACCTTCAATGGATTTTAAAAACTCCTTACTGTAATTCACTCTACACCCCCACCCCCAGGAAATGCACCTTCTTGCTTCTCCTGTACCGTGAGAGCACCTGGAACAGGCCTCTGGAAAAGCCTGTGTTTATATCCACATCCCCGCTAGGCTGTGAGCAGGGACCACAGTCCGCTCATCGCTGTGTATCTAGAGCCACAGTGCCTACTATCACGGTGCTTGGTGCTTGGAGCTTAGTGAGCTTCCCAGAAGCCTTTGCCAAATGAACAGGTAAATAATACAAACAGATCTAGCACATCTTAAGATGGGTCACATGACTAGTGTCTGGGCTCATCCCTTTTGCATTGGCTCTTCTGGCATCTGTTCCAAAGAGGGGCCTTTTTGTGAACTCCAGCCCTCATTCTAGAACATACTCTCCCGGTGAGCAAACAGTTCCCATCCCCACTAGCACCAGCCCCCTTCCCTCAGAGCCAAGAAACAGTCAGTATTGCTTTACCAGGCATTCTCATTCGCAGAGGTGCCTTGCTGGGATGAGGTGTAAATTAATGCCAGCCTGACCACTCTGGGTCATTAAAGACCAGATGGTAATTTTTGCAAGAGAAGCAACTGAACCCTACTGGCCTGGCCCAAGTCCAGCCTGGATAATTGCCTCCTGCCTACACAATTGCCTCCACCCTCTCATTTCAGACGCAGAAATGATTTTTACTTCATTCTCTGAAAGCTAGCCAGGCAAGGCTGTGCTGGCTTTTCACCCAAGTGCTGCTACGTAGACACGATGTACCAAAGCAGCATTCTTCTGGAGGACCCTCAAAGCTCTCTGGGGCAAGAGGGGTGGACAACATAACCCTAATAATATATTTGGAAAAATAAGATTTAGTCATCTTAAGTGGAAACACTTCATCTCCCATTTTTTAAGCTACAAGAATGATCAGAAGTACCTAAACGTTTTAATTTAGACACAAATTATTTTTATTAGAATCATAGAGATACAGCTTATCCTCAGACTAGGTCGTCCCTGGCATGGGTCCACTTTTGAAATCAAATCTACATAAAGCAGTCATGGATGGTTTTTTTCTGGAGCAAATCACATGTCTTATACTATGGGGGGAAGCCAAGAGGTACAGCAAGAACCATGGATGCTTGCTCAGTATGTAACTGCCTACATAAGAGAAGTCTGATTGGCAGGATGAATGAAACAGATCAGTCTGACCATGAAATGTTCAGGGCCAAGTGCCAAGGTCAAGAGCGCCCTGGGTTGACAGACTGGCACAAAGATAAATATACAGAGCATGAGGCATAAATGAGCAAGGACCACTTAGAAATACCATCCCCAGGAGACCTGCAGGTCCTGACCATTCTGCATGAGTTTATCCAGAGTACACTGGAATCACTTGAAGTGGGGAAAGTTCCTGAAGTGGTTTATGGTTATGTATTGGCTTGCCACTCTCGGAAAATCCTGAGGCTCAGAATTCTCTCCACCTCCCTTTGTGTCTTTGGCCAGAGGTATGGTTTGTATGGAATGGGTTGAAGCATATTTTCTCCACACAGAAAAATGTCATGAGGCCTCAGAAGACTACTGCATAGCTTATTGTAGGACCATAGGGGAGCCCTGACTTACCCACAAACACATTCTCTTCACCCACGGCCTTGGCTCAAACCTGGTTTGGGGAAGCTATGCCTTGACTCAAGCTAATACTTAGTAATAAAGCTTCCTGGGAAAGCAAGACTGCCAAAGTTTAAGTGGTGGGTTTTTATGACCAGGATTATAGTCCATTAAGGGACAAGGATGAAAACACCAGCTCGTTTCATTTTGATCTCTTGTCTAGGTTGAACCGCCATTCTATTTCCAATTAAAGTTCCGCAAGAAAAATGCTGATGTTTCTCCTCCAGAAACAACCTTCCTGGCACTTTCCCAAAAATCCCACCGTGGTCTGAGGCCACACGCTCACAGCATCAAGATTCTGCAGCTTCATTTTCTCCAAGAAAACAAATGGCCTGTAAATGAAATGAGTTTTCACTGAGATATTTTTCTTTGTACTTGAAAAGAGAAAATGTGAAATATACTCAGTCTGAATGGAACATGGGAACACTACGCCATTTGATAATAGAGAACGGGGGTTCTTCCCACCGATGAGCTTCGTGGCTCTGTACTGCATGAAAGGGGACGGGGACAACTGATTATCACAGTGAAGCCACCATGACCACAAAATATAATTCAGCTTCTACCTTTGACTTTCCCCAGAGCTCAGGGAGTGGGCATGAACAACCAACCTGGTTCCCTCGTTCTTCTTGCACTAGTAAATTCCAACAGTGATTGCCATGAACGGCAAGGAAATGTTCCCTCCATTCTAGACATGGTGTGGTCATTTGAGGGAGCAAGGTGCACAGGCATCTTAAGGGCATTCTACATCAATCGTAATGGTTATGAACATTTAGGGCTTTCTATTAAACAACTGAAGCAGACGTGGGTTTGTCCCACCCTTTAAGGGGTGTCAATGTATAAGTTATTCTTCGGATTTTTCCAATAGCTTTGTATCATGAAAATAAATTTCAGTCTTACCAAAGAGATATCATATCTACATGAGGAATCTCTCAAAGACTATTCGAAATGAAGTAAGTAAAAGGACTAATAAACTATTTTTATAAGAAATATTGAAGAACCATATCAAGAAAGATATCTAATAGGTTGTAAAATCAAGTCATCTACAGGAAATATGAGAAGGCCAACATTTCCCAAGAGAGTTAAGTAATTTTTTTTCTGAGAATATTTTTGTCAAGCCATGAGATTTCAAGTAAATTCGAACTGAAAACAAAACAAACCAGAAATTCCAATATCATCTAGCTTATGTGTGTCCTGGTATGTCTAGGTGTATTAGAAAACACATTCACCTGTTTCTAAACATACAGAAGAAAAATGTCCTTCATGGACAACCAGAGCCAAATATTTTTAATAAAAAATTAGGAACAAATAAAAATCCCTACAGCAACTACAATTTGAATCAAATTGTTTTTCTGTCTCTCCCTCGTCTTCCCATGGCCCACGCTGGAATACCTTTGTCCCAAATGATTGCCTGGTTTATATCTGGACGAGAGGGAGTGTGAGAAACAATATTTCCATTGGGGAAGATTTTCTTTTTTCTTTACCCAAGCTTTAATATTTTGAGAATGGGGGGAAAGGAAATATATCTGTGGGCTGTGGCTTGGGCTGTCCCCCAGATGGGCATTGTGTGAGGAAATCCTACTCAGTAGGACTTCCTGCTTCCAGAAGAGGCAGAGGTGGTGCCCTGGATACACTGAACCTGGGAGGTTGATGCTATTGAAATTAGAAGATGGAATCTGCTTTTATGTAATTGCATATGGACAGATAAACTTCAAATGGCCACCCAAAAAAAAAAAATCTTTCAAGCTACTATACCCTAAAGATAACTAAATGAACTGCTGACATTTTCAGGGAGAATCAAAATTCGTTAGGGAGAGGTTTTAGTCTACTCAGGTTGCCATAACAAAATTCTGCAGAATGGGTGGCTTAAATAACAGAAATTCATTTCTCAAAGTTCTGGAGGCTATAAGTCCAAGTTCAAAATGCTAGCTGGTTGGTGTCTGGTGAGAGCTCTTTCCTTGGGTTACAGACTGCTACCTTCTAACCATGTCCTCACATGATGGGAGAGAAAGAGAGAAATCTCTGGTGTCTCTTCTTATAAGTACACTAATCTTATCAGATCAGGACTCTACCTTCATGACCTCATATAACCTGAATTACTTCTGTAAAGACCTTATCTCTATGCATAGCCACACTGGGGGTTAGGACTTCAACACATGAACAAAGAAGGTGGGGGGGCGGACACAATTCAGTCCATAGCAGAGGGACAACATTCAAAATCTTTAACAAAATTATTCAAAATAATAACAAAATATTGGGCACAGGCACCAACCTATCAGAATAGATGCTTGCTAAATCTGGTCAGATGCCAGCTGGACTGGTGCATATCAACAGAATATCAGCTCTATCCTTTTGGCCTGTAAGAAACAAAAGTAACAAAAGTCCTTTAGGTCTCCTTCTGGAAAAAAAGTCTCCACTGTGCATAAAAGAGATGGCTTTTGTTATGTAGTGCATTGACCAAAAATGTAAAAATAGGTCTTATGCATTCATGTATAGAAGTAAACATGTTGCTTTGTCAATAGAAACATTTTAATTAATCAACCTATTAGTAATATTTATCTGGAAGAAATTGTAGGAAATTTTCACTTTACAAATTGTGTGATTTGACCATGTGCATGTATTATTTTGTAACTGGGAAAATAAATATTTTTTAACATATTTTACATTTGTGAATATATTCACTTTTTAGCCTTTAGACCTCAAAAGAAATGAGCCATGATGGCTACACAGTTTGGTCTAGGGGTTTCTTATTAATCTATTGCATGAAGAGTTGAATCTGTTGTAAACATAAAAGCAATGTTTCATTCATATGAATAGTTTATTCCATGTTCCTAGACTGGTTTTTTTTTAATGACAAAGAATGACAGATTTCTGAATGAGAAATTGAATTTTGTAAGAACAAAATTCTAACGCTATTCAAAAGAGCGGCTGTCGAAGTCCCCAGTCACATTTTCGGCATGGTTATAGTCTCTCCCCCAAGAAAAAGAATCACCCCTTCTCTTCCTCAGTATTTAAAGAAGCCTTTTGCCCCCAAAAGGAGATAGTATATCAACAAAGAAGACAACCCAGATCTTGTTCCCAAATGGATTTTTTGCTTAATATTTGTGTTAGTTTCACAACTTTCACACTGCAGGACGGCTGGTGTGTCCCACCCCACTAAGCACTAGAATCGCCTCCTGGGCATTGTGACATCTCCAAACTCCCCCTGAGAAGTACTCCTGCTGAGAGCCACTGCATCTGCATCCACCTCAGCTGGACCACTCACAGTGCATCCACTCATCACTGCATCCACCTCGGCTGGACCACTACCCCATACAATACTGTGCCTCTGGCTTACCGTGTTTTCTGTTCCATAACTGAAATGTTCATCTGACCTTTCTTCCTTGCCTGTTGCATTACTATTCACCCTTCCTAACTCTGAAAAGGCCTTCCCTATTCTCCCCATGCCAAACTTCCCACATTGTACTTTGAATATTGCATATAGTAGACAATGGGTTCATGTACAAATAACTGAAAACCCGTCTAGCAATAGCTTTGAACCAAAAAACGAATATGAAGTCTGGAAGGGAGTGAATTCGACAGTGTTTCAGCTACTCAATTTTATTATTAAAAATTCATACTTTTTCCTTCTTTCAGCCCAACCACCCTCAGCATTTTGGCTTTTCATCATCTCGCTAATTGCCTCGTGGTTGCAAGATGGCTGCTAGAGTTCTAGC
>NW_011888850.1:3033802-3037122 GCF_000151845.1 Pteropus vampyrus
TGTAATGCATTGACCAAAAATGTAAAAATAGGTCTTATGCATTCATGTATAGAAGTAAACATGTTGCTTTGTCAATAGAAACATTTTAATTAATCAACCTATTAGTAATATTTATCTGGAAGAAATTGTAGGAAATTTTCACTTTACAAATTGTGTGGTTTGACCATGTGCACGTATTATTTTGTACTGGGAAAATAAATATTTTTTAACATATTTTAGATTTGTGAATATATTCACTTTTTAGCCTTTAGACCTCAAAAGAAATGAGCTATGATGGCTACACAGTTTGGTCTAGGGGTTTCTTATTAATCTATTGCATGAAGAGTTGAATCTGTTGTAAACATAAAAGCAATCTTTCATTCATATAAATAGTTTATTCCATGTTACTAGACTGGTTTTTTTTTGTTTTTTTTTTAATGACAAAGAATGACAGATTTCTGAATGAGAAATTGAATTTTGTAAGAACAAAATTCTAACGCTATTCAAAAGAGTAGCTGTCGAGGTCCCCGGTCACATTTTCGGCATGGTTATTGTCTCTCCCCCAAGAAAAAGAATCACCCTTTTTCTTCCTCAGTATTTAAAGAAGCCTTTTGTCCCCAAAAGGAGATAGTATATCAATAAGGAAGACAACCCAGATCTTGTTCCCAAATGGATTTTTTGCTTAATATTTGTGTTAGTTTCACAACTTTCACACTGCAGGACGGCTGTTGTGTCCCACCTCACTAAGCACTAGAATCACCTCCTGGGCATTGTGACATCTCCAAACTCCCCCTGAGAAGTACTCCTGCTGAGAGCCACTGCATCTGCATCCACCTCGGCTGAATCACCACCCCATACAATACTGTGCCTCTGGCTCACCGTGTTTTCTGTTCCATAACTGAAATGTTCATCTGACCTTTCTTCCTTGCCTGTTGCATTACTATTCACCCTTCCTAACTCTGAAAAGGCCTTCTCTATTCTCCCCATGCCAAACTTCCCACATTGTACTTTGAATATTGCATATAGTAGACAATGGGTTCATGTACAAATAACTGAAAACCCATCTAGCAATAGCTTTGAACCAAAAAACAAATATGAAGTCTGGAAGGGAGTGAATTCGACAGTGTTTCAGCTACTCGATTTTATTATTAAAAATTCATACTTTTTCCTTCTTTCAGCCCAACCACCCTCAGCATTTTGGCTTTTCATCATCTCGCTAATTGCCTCGTGGTTGCAAGATGGCTGCTAGAGTTCTAGCATAATTAATTCCCTCACAAAACCGTTGCAGTTAGCAAGAAGGGGATGGTCAGAAGACTCTCTCCCAAACATGATCTGTCTGTTTATCTGAAAAGTAAATCTGTCCCCATAGACATCCTCAAAATCTCATCAGTCCAAACTGTTAACATGCCCCCAAAAAAGCTGATTGACAAAGCAAGTCTCTATCAAGAGATATGTTTATTGTATCAATTATACTTCAACAATGCTGTTAAAATTTCTACAATTAAGGTATCTTCATTGTTATTAGCAACATACTTTACAATAGACTAATATACCATTGTTTAAAAAATAAAACTCCTCCTTAGCATATAGACAGCACTTAATTAATATATCTGGAATTAAGAATGCCTCGTGATAGGAAGGGGAGACCAAAATGTGCTAAAACCATCAAAATTACCTGTCAATAAACATTGCGCCCCTACTATTTGTCCCTCAGGGATGCTGGACCACTCTGTAACTAAGCGATGATAATGAAATTGCTGTTTCTATTTTACATACCACTTTGCAAAGTCTTTCATTTAATCTTAACATCTACCCTGGAGGTAAATAGTATTAGCCCTAATTTACAAGGGAGAGCAAAGGCTCAAAGAGGGTAAATCACTTGCCTACATCCACCTAGCCTAAGTAGCTTAAGTGAAGGTGCTCCCTGGCCTACCTGACTACACCTGCTCCCATCGCACCCTCTCTTGTTCTCTTTGGGGCCACTCTGAGCTAGAAATGCCCAAAATCTTGGGTAAGACTTCATGAAATATCCTACTCTACCACTCCAAAAGAGATAAATAAGCTTTCCCACCCCCCTTCAAGCAGTTACGGAGTCAGTCCAACATCTAGACTACAAAAATGAGCGAAGAAATAGCCTTTCTAGCCCCACTATAAAGTTTGACTGACTGACATTCAGGATTTCATATGCACTAAGAGGACCCAACTTCTTTTAAAAGTAGAAATGATAAGTACTTGGTTAGTATCGTGGACTCCAGTGAGCATAAATAAAAGTGTTTACTGAGAGTGCAAATGGATTTGTTCCTAAACAAAACACAAAATCAGACCTAGATGTTACAGAAAATTTAGCCACTTCACTGACTAGTTTATGAAGCAAATATAAAAGTAGACTGATACATTATTCCAAGTAAAGATAACAGATAGAGGCACTTTTTAGACTTAAACTCATATGCCCCATTATTGAGAGCATTAATAGAAATGTTCCCTGTATGTTTATAGGTGTTTACTCAGTTTCTATCCTGAAAATCAGGACATCTTGGTACTGAAAATATTTCATGCCCAACAGTTACACAAAACCACTATTTCTTCGGTTTATAGCCTCTCCTAATCTCTTTGTGGAAATCTCCAGACCTCAACTACATTCCTTGAAATTTTACAGGGCACAAGAGGAACAGAAATCAGTTCAAAATGAATATGTGTATTCAGAATGCATTGAGATTTTTCCAACTTTTCAAGGACCTCATACAAATTAATCTTCTTAAGGGCCCTCGTGGTCTCTGAATCACTGCTTCACTGCCCCACTTCTCAGCGCCCCCACTGTAGTCTCTTGATAGGAATAACTGCCAGATCATTAGGGAAGAAAAAGGTTATTGAGTCAAATCTGGGAGGGCCGGTGCAAGGTCAGGAGCAGGTATCACCAGTTTTACATAATTTTTGCATCTGCGCCAATTTGATTTAAGGCTAGAGGTGGAATTTACTGGTGAGCATTGCATTATAAAAAGCGGTTTCTACCAGATTGTCTCATATTTATTATGATCCAGTCAAAAGTGAACTGTACATATGCCATTTGCAATGTGCTGATACGGTGGAGAGGAAAAATGGCTTTTGAAAAGCACATTTGTTTTCCTTTCCATTGTCTTTAACGGTTTACTTAGGTGGAAGAAAAAAAAATATTTTACTGTTAAAACTGTATCTTTTCCTGAGGCACTGATGACCAAATGGAAATTATTAGAACAAAAAAAAAAGAAGAAGAAGAAGAAGAGGCTGAACCTCATGGATTAGCATAGTGGTAATAGAGAAGAATAGAATTGTTTGAGCAAAATGTGTAAAATGAAGAAGTCATT
>NW_011888850.1:3039472-3042141 GCF_000151845.1 Pteropus vampyrus
AAATTAATCTTTCTCAAGATCTGTTACTAGAATCTGGAATGTGCAATTATTCCAGAATAATCTCCCTTTCTAAGGCTCTTAAGACTAGAACATCCCTATGCTCTCAACGAAACTCAGCTCTCCGTAGATCAGCCTCAGAAAACATGCCTATAATTGGAAAGCTAGTGGGTGCCTTTCTGAGGCTTTGTTCCATTATACTATGAGTGTTTTCTCTCTAGTGTCAACACAGAAAAACTGCTCCATTTATATAAAGTTATAGCCATCAGCAAACTGTGTCCTTACAAAGGTTCATGTCATAGTCGTCAGATGAAAAATGATTCTCATCACCTCAAGGAGTGATCTCCAAATTTTTTTAATCACCCATTTCATCAGTGAAAAAATATAGGGCACATACATACCTATTACTTCATATTTATTTACTTATAAATTGTTACCCTGTTGTAATAATAGGAAAATAGTGACAAACAAGTATATAACAGTGTGCCGTGCTCCCTTCTAAGCACTTGACATATACTAATGCTTTTATGCTTCACCACAATCCTAGCAGGTGGGTAATATTTTTCCATTTTGCCAATGAGGACAATAAGGCAGAGAGAGGGTAAGTAATTTACCCAGTGTAATACAGTTAAGAAGTAGTAGAGCCAGAATTCACACCCTGGCCATCTTGTTCCAGAGTCTATCTATGAACTAGTAAGTTGGTACATGACAGAACTCGGGAGGCGGGGCAGGGTGTGGGAATTAGAGGATGAGATCCTTAGACATGAAATTAGAATTTCTACCATCTCCTTCCAGCCTCCCCCGCAACAAAAAGTTATCTTGCACATTCCCAGGGATTCCTGCTGTTAAAATAAAATGACACAAGGCTTGAAAATCCCCAAAGCAAACAACCATTTCAGGCATAAGCAAAACTAAATCTAGCTTATTTCACGAACATGAGAAACTTAGGTTATTTCTTGTACGTGCCTCTGATAATTATAAAATAAACTTAAACCATCATCCTAAAGTGGTCCAAGATACCACTTTTCATCAATGCCCCACCATCTGGAAACCCCCATTGTCACAGCCAACCATTGTAAAGGTCATACCGCGTCTTCATTTTCACTTTATAAGCCACCCCCTAATGTCATGACCCTGAGCTTCATATCAGTTTTAGCTTTGCAGATTCTCAGTTTGAGAACTGTTCTTTTGTGCAAAATAAACTCTTACTAAATATTATTTGACTGATCTGGTTTTAATTTTTACTATTTCTGGATTTGGGGCATTCCTTCCTCTCCCAATACCAGTTCGGAGACCATTGACCTAAATGTTGTTCCATTGGAAGCTGGCCAAAAGTCCTCTGGGAGGACTTGGGAGTTATAGATTCCACAGGTTATTCAGGTACTCAGTGTCATCAGGGTGATTCAGGACCTTTGATGAAGTACGTATGTCATAACTGGTGGTCTGTGTGTGGACCAATGTTCTCCCTGTCTTCAGCCAAATTTCTGAACACTATTAAACTCTGCTTATACTCCCACTATCATTTATTCTCTGAAGAGCTTTTTCTTGCATAGTCAGAAAAAAAGAGGTGCCAAGGAATAGAGTGATCATTTATAATATTGCCTTAGAATCACAGAAGGTCTGCAAGGGAGCTGAAGATACCGTCTGGCACACGGGCCCCAGCTCCAGCTTCAGGAACCATCATGTGCTCCTTCCTCTTTCAAACACCAAGCCCACTGACGAACTATAAATGCAGTCCACGCTGGCCATCAAGAGAAAGCATTCTCATCTCAGAGCATAAGTCTTCCACTCCCTTTCTCCATCACAATCAAAGTCAACACCTAGGACATCTAGTGATATGCTAAAGTAGAGATACACTAGACTTTCCACAGGCGTGAACCAAGACAAAACTGAAGTGTGACAATCCCAGTGAACTTCACAAGTCATGTGAGGATGTGGGCATCAAAAATGTTCTGGTCGTTATTTCTTGGGAAAGGAAAAAGATAATTAGCATGTCTAAGTACCACCTACAAGGCCCTATATGATGAGGCCCCAGCTGCCCTGTGACTCTACTCCATGCCACTCTTACTCTTAGTCACCTTGTGCCAGCTACACTGTCCCTTTTGCCACTCCTCTCTCATCTCAAGCAAGCACCTTCCTCAGGGCCTTTGCACATGCATCTTTCTCAGCGTGGAATATACATCCCCAAAAGGTCATCGGCTTGTTCTCTTGCTTCATTCTCTGCTTATACATCACCTCTTCGAAAAGCCTGTCCCTGACCTTGGCATCTATGAAGCTTCTCACTCTACATCCTTACTTGTTCTATTTTTCTTCAAAAGCTTTATCTCTACCCAATATGTCATACACAGATATTTGATATATTGTTTTCCCTCCCCATGAAAAAAGGAAAACTCTCTAAGGACAGAAACATTGTCTAGTTTGTCCCATGATGTACCCTCAATACCTAGAATGGTGTAGAAGGATGTAGAGTTTCATTTAAAAGCATGAAAGGAGATATTTTTAAAAATATTAACACTAACCCTCAAAGAGACTCAAATTGCAGCTTCAAGTTTGTCTTTGTGCTTTTGGTGAGCCTCGGGAACCTTAACAGAGCAAGTTTAAAGAACTAGAGGTGATAAAATTCAGTTGGGAGTGTCCTTCCTCTGCAAAAGGGGCTTCACCTGAAATCTTGG
>NW_011888850.1:3043226-3059221 GCF_000151845.1 Pteropus vampyrus
ATTGTTTTCCCTCCCCATGAAAAAAGGAAAACTCTCTAAGGACAGAAACATTGTCTAGTTTGTCCCATGATGTACCCTCAATACCTAGAATGGTGCCTGGTGCACAGTGAGCACTCAGTAAGTATCTTTTGAATAAATTCGGTGGGTCATGTATGCCCAGCTCAAATTCTCCTGATTAGAAAGGTCCTTCTAGATCCCGCCTTCATGGGAAGTGTCCGTATGACTTCTTCTCAGGGCCTGCTGCTTGAGATAGCCAGCCCGAACTACTCCCCCAGGTTGGTCAACATGCATACATGTGGCCACTAGAAACGCCACCTGGTACCTCGGGGTGAGGCTGAGAGAGATGGCATGATCCTGCATGACACCACTCCTATTACGTGTCACCGTGGGGGAAGCCCAAGATTTCCCTCTGGGGACACCATTGCCTCTCTGCCCTGGCTCTGTAGTACAGCATCTGAGAATCCATCACGCACAACATCAGGTTAGCAAACACCAAGAAAAATGCGAAGAACATTTCAGACACAGTGGAGGCAGACACAGCCATGTCAGAGTGGAATGTCACAGATGAGACCAAGAAAATGAAAAACTGCATAGTTTCGATAACCCAAAAATTTCCAGAAGTCAGGTCAAGTCCAAGGCAGCTTTTCCACAAACATTAAATCAAATCCTCTGCTAAGTGCTGTAAGGTCTTTGGAGGCCAAGAGAGCACCCACTGTCTTCCATCTGGGGATTTGTACACATATCATTTAGATTTTCATTTAAAAGCATGAAAGGAGATATTTTTAAAAATATTAACACTAACCCTCAAAGAGACTCAAATTGCAGCTTCAAGTTTGTCTTTGTGCTTTTGGTGAGCCTCGGGAACCTTAACAGAGCAAGTTTAAAGAACTAGAGGTGATAAAATTCAGTTGGGAGTGTCCTTCCTCTGCAAAAGGGGCTTCGCCTGAAATCTTGGAGGGCAGATAAAGGTCTTCCTCCTGCCTGGTGGCTCTGTGCATTGTGGGCTGTTCTAAGGATAGAACAGGATAATCCAAAGTGCTTTTCATGGGCCCTGACAAATGGATCAAGCCATTCACTGCTCCTGGGCTTGAACATGTTTCCCACTAGTGGCTGTCTGCCAACTGAAGGAAGGAACACGAGCTCTACAGCCCTCATTTCCATCAGACCAGTTCTTTCCTGCACACTCAGTCCTTTCTGTGATTCCTGTCAATGGTGAGAACACAGGAGGAAACAGAAAAACCCTTTGGGGTGAACTGTGAGGTAACAGATGCAACCAGGAAACTTCCTCGGCAACATGGGTATCCTCCCAGACTCCTGCCATGACATCTTCTTGGATGCTAAAAATTAGTGAGTTTAGGAAGACTTAACCAGCAACAATCAACATCCTATGAAGTACTAATTCACACTAAAACACAGATGAACCTTGAGAACATTATGCTAAGAAAAGGAAGCCAGACACGAAAAGCCAAGTATTTTATGATTCTATTTATCAGAAATGTCCAGAATAGGCAACTCCATAGAGACAGAAAGTAAATTAGTGGTTGCCTGGGGCTGGGGAGCCAGAATAGTGAAGGGATAGGGGAGTGATAGCTGAAGCATAAGAGATTTCTTTTGAAGGTAATAAAAATGTTCTAAAATTGACTTGGAGATAGTTGTACATATCTGTGAAGATACCAAAAACTAGTGACCTGTACACTTTAAATGGGTGTTAATTGCATGGTTTACAAATTATATCTCAATAAAGCTATTCTTTAAATCAAAACAAAAAAGATGAAATGCCTAGTCCACAATTTCACAATCAGCCTACCTTATAACAGCAATCACCAACCTTTTTGGCACCAAGGACCGGTGCTCCCAAGAGAATCTAATGCCTGATGATCTGAGGTGGAGCTGAGGCAGTGATGCTAGCGCTGGGGAGCGGCCGCAAATACAGATGAAGCTTTGCTCACTCACCTGCCACTCACCTCCTGCTGTGTGGCCCAGTTCCTAACAGGCCATGTACCAATACCGGTCTGTGGCCCAAGGGTTGAGCACCCCTGTTACAACGTATCCTGGACTTCTGGATGGCATAGGAGGTAGACGCTGTACTTGCCTCCTCTCACGACCACACCAAAATTATAAGGAAACTACAGAACAGCTATCATCAAGAGTCACCTGAGTTCTGGCTAAACAGAAATCCTATAATTGGGGACATACATAAGAGGCCACCTTGAGACTAGTAGTAGAGACGAAGACGCAAAACAGGTTGGTCCCACAATCGCATGTGGTGGTTAAGAATTGGGAGGGTTATCTTGGCTGCAGAACCTCCACTCCCCCGGAGGAGCAAGGGGTCCCAGCTCCACACTGGGCTCCCAGCCCAGAGTTTCGATGCCAGGAAGAGACGTCCCCACAACCTCTGGCTCTGAAAACCAGTGGAGATTGTAGCTGAGTGACACAGAAGACTGCAGGAGTTACAAGGACCCACACGCAAACTTACTGGGTGACAGACTCATTCACTCTGAGCTCCAGCTCTGGGGCAGCAGCTCAAGGAGCACCAGGGACACATGAGGAGACACTGAGTTATAGGGCTTCAGGGAGAGGGCTGGAGGCAAGGCTTTCTCCCGGACAGAAGTGCTGGAAGAATCCATTGCTCCTTTATTGACCCTCCCCTCTCTTGGCGTGCAGACGCAGGCTGCTTTATCTGAGCCTCCATCAACCTGGCTAACACAGGTCGCTCCTCCCAGGTAATTCCCTGAGGCCCCACCCCTCCCAACTTGCAAGCCCACCCAAACTGCCTCCAGTGGGGGTTTTTTTTTTTTTTCATACAAATGGCCTGTCCTGGCTCTTGCTGCAGACTTTCCTAAAGTTTCTCGAAGACTCACAAAACCCAAAGAAGCAGTACAGTGTGCCCTCTACCTCTTGCTGAGCAACCCCAAGCCCAGCACTCCCCACAAGCAGCAGTCAGTCTCAGTTCCTGGCTTGGCCTCTCGAGGCACTTCTAAGCCTAGAACAGGTGGCAGCCACCTTCAGGTTGCTTGGTGACTCTTGCCAGGTGGCCCCGGAAGTATACAGGCCGCAGCTGAACTTGGCCTACAGCTGGGCCCCTCCCAGGAGGCCCTTAGGTCAGCATGCCCAGTGACCTGCTTCAACTGGAGCCAGAGCCAGAGCACCACCCAGGGCTAGAGCTGATGAGTTCACACCCAAAGGGCAGACTAGGCTGGCATCAGAGCCCTGCTAAAGCGAATCTTGCTTCATAGGGTTGGCCCCTCAATGGCCAGTCCTCACTACTAATCAACCCAAGGGTCAATCCCTCCCATCAACATGCAAACAGTGACCAAGGTTCAGCTACAACAGGAGGGCACACACAACCCATAGAAGGGACATACCTTGAGCACCTGGCTCAGGTGACCAAGAAGGACTGCACCACTGGGCCCTACAGGACACCTACTACATAAAGGCCTCTACTAAGACCAGGAGACTTAGGATCCCTACCTAATACACAGAAACAAATACAGGGAGGCAGCCAAAATGAGAAGACAAAGAAACATGTCACACATGAAAGAACAGAACAAAGCTCCAGAAAAAGAACTCAACAAAATGAAGACGAGCAATCCACCAGATGCAGAATTCAAAACACTGGTTATAAGGATGCTCAATGAACTTTGGGGAAGAGTGGATGAACTCAGTGAGAACTTTAACAAAGAGATAGAAAACATAAAAATGGAGATGGAAAACATAAAAGGGAGCCCATCAGAAATGAAGAATACAATATCTGAGATGAAGTGTACATTAGAGTAAATCAACAGAGTGGATGAAGCAGAGGATCGAATCAGCAATTTAGAGAATGGGGTAGTGGAGGACACACAATCAGAACAGCAACAAGAAAAGTGAATCCATAAGATGAAGATAGTTTAAGAAGCCTCTGGGACAAAATCAAGCATAACAATGCTTTCATCATAGAGGTACCAGAAAGTGAAGAGAGAGAGCAAGAAATTGAAAACCTATTTGAAGAAATAACGACAGAAAACCTCCCTAAGCTGGTAAAGGAAACAAACATACAACCTCGGGAAGTTCAAAGAGTCCCAAACAAGATGAACCCAAAGAGACCCAAAATACATCATAATTAAAATGCCAAAGGTTAAATACAAGAGAGAATCTTAAAAGCAACAAGAGAAAAGCAATTAGATATCTACAAGGGAACTCTCATAAGACTGTCAGCCAACTTCTCAATAGAAACTTTGCAGGCCAGAAGGGTTTGGCACAAAATATTCAAAGCGATGAAAAGCCAGGACCTACAACCAATATTATTCTACCCAGCAAAGCTATCATTTGGAATCGAAGGACAGATAAAGAGCTTCCCAGACAAGAAAAAGCTAAAGTAGTTCATCACCTCCAAGCCAGTATTACAAGAAATGTTGGAGGAATTTCTTTAAGAAGAAGAAAAAAGTATGTATCACAAATATGAATAAAGAATGGTAATAAATACATGTCTATCAATAAGTACTTCAAATGAAAAAGAATTAAATGCTCCAATCAAAAGATAGGGTGGCTAAATGGTTAAGAAAACAAAACCCTTACATATGCCACCTACAAGAGACTCACTTCAGATCAAAAGACACACACAGACTGAAAGTAAAGGGGTGGAAAAAGATATCTCATGAAAATGAAAATGAAAAAAATCTGGGGTAGCAATGCTTACACCAGACAAAATAGGCTTTAAAACAAAGGCTATAACAAGAGACAAAGGACATAGTGATCTTGCTTCTGGGAATTTATCTGAAGAAACCTAAAACACTACTCTGAAGGGACATGTGTATTCATATGTTCATTGCAGCATTATTTACAATAGCCAAGATATGGAGGCAAACTAGGTGTCCATCATTGGATGAATAGCTAAAGAAGAGGTAGTACACATATACAATGGAATATTACTCAGCCATAAATATATATAAATAAATGAATAAATGAATGAATGAAATCTTGCCATCTGCAACAATGTGGACAGACCTAGAGGGTATTACCATGAGTGAAGTAAGTCATACAGAAAAAGAAACAAGGGACTTCCTAGGAGCATGCCATATGATTTTACCTACCTATCAGTAAAATCCATATGCCATATGATTTTACTTACATGTGGAATCTAAGGAACAAAATGAACAAACAAAACAGAAAGAAACTCATAGCTACAGGGAACATTTTGAGGATTGCCAGATGGGAGAGGAGTTCGGGACAGGCGGGGAGAGTGAAAAGAGGAAGGGGTTAAGAAGTACAAATTGGTAGTTACAAAATAGTCATAGGGTTATAATTTTTAGCATAAGGAATATAGTCGATAATATTATAATAACTATGTACAGTGTCAGATGGGTACTAGTTTATTGGGTGTCACTTCATAAGTTATATAAATGTCTAATCACTATGACGTACACTTGAAACTAATATAATATCGTGTGCCAACCATAACTGAAAAATAAGAAATATTAATAAAAACAATAACAATAAAACATATCCTGAAGTATTGTTTTCAGATTGTGCATTGGTCATGATAGTGCATTGCATTGATAAACAGTAAAATTAAAACAAAATAGAATATAACGATAGAGTACACTGCACAGAGTAAAGATAAGTATCATCTCGTAAAGCTTTAATTTTCACTTGGTATGTGTGCACTGGTTCACAATGTGCTAATTCAAAGACTTGTGACTTGTGTTTTATGAAGAATCCTCAAGTAACCTAATTTCTTCATGTGTTTGATCATTCTAGGTGACTCTGTCACATGACTCTAGACAGTTCCAGGTTCGCCACTTTACTCATCAATGTCTACAGTCAAAGTTATCATCTGATTTTTCTTGCATTGCCTCTTGAATTATCACACTTGACATGTGGGGCTGTGAAGCTTCAATTCAGATTTTGCCATCAATATTAATGACAGAAATGTTTCACTCTTCCAAATAATCATTTTGCCAGTCCCTCTTCTGTCATGCTGGGGCATCTGCCCACCCCCACATGAAATTCATGCTTGCTGATTGCATGGGGATCCATGTCACAGAATCAGGAAGCCATACTCTTAAAATCAAGTTGCTCCTAGGAAGTCCCTTGTTTCTATGCATCCTTTCATTTATTGATTCAATAAGTATCTTTGACTGCTATGTTCCAGGCACACTGACACACAGTGGTAAGCAGAATAGGCATGGTCATTGCCACTCGAAGCCCACAACTTTATCGATGTCAGAGTCCAGTTGTCAGAAGACAGATACGGTCTCAAGTGCTTTTTAGAGATGACAGTCAATCGCTGTGCGGCTTTCGCAAACTATTCCGCTCCAACGCTCTGAGGTTTGTTTGCTCAGAAGCTGGGTTTTCAGGCACATTGAGAATCACAGCATTTTAGAGCTGGAAAGACCCTTCCAGAATGGCTCCCCCATTTTACTGATGAGGAGACAGAGGTGAAACCCTTTGCCCACTGACATATGACCAGCCAGAGGCACACCTTCCAGCACCCCCACCGCGCCACCCCGTAACACAGTTGAATGTGGCCTATTCTTTATGAAGAACTGAGAGACCTTCGAAGGAAGCGCCTTATATCCTGAACTTTTCAGAAGGACGATGGTGAGAAATGCTCAAGCCGCAGCTGACGTGGAAAGAACCGAAGCCGTATTTGAATGTCACCGAAGGGTTTTCGACAATCCAAAGGCCTGGGAATGTGAACAGAGGAGCCCAGCTACCAGGAACACTCCCCTCAAGACTCATGTGTGCCTGCTAATAAATCTCCTTTTTCTTTTTTGAAGTTTAAGTGCTCCCTCATGGAGTGGCCTCCTGGTCCCCAGGATCCCCTTCGGAAACAATAGCCATGTTCCCAAGGTCTGGGCACTCAGCGTTTGTTTGTTTGGTTAGTTGGTGTTTGTTTGGTTGATTGATTGAGTGGATGGATGGGTGATTTTTTTTCCCTCTCTCTATCCTCTTAAAAATCCAGCCGCATGCCAGGAGCTTTTAGTTTAGCTTCCCCAATTCCCAATAGCTTCCCTTAAAGTCTGTCCCATTAAACATGAAATCCACAGAACACACACCAAGCTACTTTTTCTCTCCCCTAATAAATCAGGTAAATTACCTCCTTTGTTTTTAGGACCATTTCAAGTTCACTTTTAAGATTCTTTGTTAAGGTTTTATTTATGTTGTGATTTAATAGAGATTTAATCCACTTTTCAGCACACAATCGTATCACAATACCCCTGAATTTTTCACTCATATTATTAAAATTGAGGAGAAAGGTAGTTTTCCTCAGACATGACACTGATCATTTCCAGATTGCATGTGTCTTTCTGGCATTTTAACCTACCTGAGTTTATAAAGCCCACTAAAATAAATAACAGTTTGGTCTGCAAAGGATTGGACTGTGTTAATACATGCATAGAGAGATCTATGTTTATCTCCACTTTTTAGAAACATAAGAGTCTTCTACAAATACGTTTATACACAGCAGAAACCATGTGAATCTCCTGGTAAATGTTTGCCTTCACACTCCTGGGGTATGTTCTACACCAGATGGTTTGGTCAAAACAAAATCAAACACACATACACATGCACACACGCATGCTTGAGTACTGTGCTTCCCTCTTTTTGGGGGGGCGGGGAGAATTTTTTTTCTCCTTTCATGCATGAGAAAAAATGTAGAAATGCTTAGAATAATGACCAGTATGTTCTGTGTTTACTGCTGCTTTGCCTCGCTAGAGATTAACTCATAAAACTTTACTCCAAATTAAACAAACTCAGGCTCTCCTTGCAGGCAGTCAAAAGCTACCACTTATACTGAAGGAAATCTTGACTTCCATCTCTGAGAGGTTAAATGGCCACCCCTGTGGAAAGATAACAGGGTCTCTTTTCCTAGGTTCTGCCTGTCCTTGGAGGTACTAAAACTCTCATCTGAACCCTGGCACCCACAATACTTCATCCAGAATTAGAATGGAAGCTACAAGGATCACAGATAGATTGTATTTTAAAACATTAGCATCTCTCTTGCTGTTTTTTTTTTTGATTACCTAATTGGTCCACTTATAGTTATTTAGAGAATCAGATAGTCAAGGATTTTACTGATAGGTAGGTAAGAAAGCACCTTTGACTGCGGCAGAGAACTTCCAAAGGAAACCACGTCTAGACTAGATTTCGGAACTCTCTCACCATCCTGTCTTTTCAGCCATGACTTCTCTGGGGATAATTAGATGGTGTCTTTGAAGAATCCGAATGAGAGAATATATATAAAACCATCTAGTTCTGTGCCTAGAGCATAGTAAATTCTCAATGGATATGAATTCTGTTGGAATCCCAGACTTGAGACTGTAACCTAAAGAAACATGTAAAAGATCTTGAAAAGGAAAACAAAGTCTCAAGGTCACGTCAGACTGGCCCTGACCTTGGCAGTCTATTTGTCTTTCTTTCCACAGTGTTTGGGTTTCATAGCCTCCAGTCCCCTGACAACATTTTTACCTGGAAGAAGCTTAAAGAGAATTTTAAATTTGGAGGGGCATGTATAAAGATCATTTGATGCAAGCCCCCTGCTTTCTACTCTTAAAGGTCTGTTTATTTTCAAACATGCCCGCCTGGAGCCATGGGTGTGTTTTTGTGTGGTCCGGTCCCGTTTTATGGATTATTCCTGTACTCTGGAATCCCTGGAATACTTCAATTACAAAAATCACCACGTGCTGGGTCCTTTCAGCTTGACAAGACCGCTTTCCTTTCTCCCTAAGCTGGGTTGTGTTTGTTTACACAGGGAACGTACTCTTTCTGAACATTCAGACTGTTTCAACATCCACTTAGATAGCCCCATTAAAAACAAGAGGTTAAAAAAATTAAGAAGGCAGGCAAGAGAAGGACAAAGAAAATACATCTTTAGATTCTCACCAAGAATTGGGTTCAGGACAAACTTAGAAAATCAGACGATGTTTGTCTTTTCGTCGCTGAGACAATGCTCTGCTTGTTCTTGGCGGGCGAGGAGGACCTACCCCGGTTTGGATCAGTGGCCACGTTGTGCAAAGTGACTTTCCTGTTTAAACTCTGTGCTTTCTTAAATGTTATCTTTTCAAAGGAAAATTAGATAACCCTACGTCCCCAGACTATATCCTATTTGTTTGAATAGGAAATGCTAATATTTTTCTACATGTTTCGTGTAGGTGTCAGTGGTGACTCAGTTTGGTGGTTAAGACAGGCCCCTTTAAGCTCGGGGAATCTCACTGGCTGCCTTCCAGGAGCCAGAGGTTCATGGTAATTTTGAATAGTGATTTCCATAGCTGTGTGAACTATCCGTATTATTTAGCAAAAGAGAAAGTTAGATATACCTTTTGTATGTGTAACTAATGTACCTTTAAATATGTCGTTTCGCGAAGGTTTTTCTTCTTAATTTCTGTTCTTTATCCTCCACTCCCATGTTCCCTTTGCTTTCTACCCAGCCTACTGCCAAACCAACTTTCCAAACTCCCCTCAACCCCTACTTAAAGACCCATGTCTAATTAACCATTTCGCCCAAAGGATCTCTGCCTGGTTCACGTCTTTCTACCTTCTCTCGGTCTAAGGCAATGCTTGTCACATCATAGCCCTGCCCCTTCCCATGAGTCCCAAGTTGTGTTCGGGACTCTGTATCCAACAGGGAAGGAAGCAGGAAGTGGCAGCAGAAACACATTTCTAAAACAACAGATTTTCATTCGAACAAGCTCTTTACTAAAGCACAACCGTGTCTTCCATAGCCAGCGGTGGCCCATCCAAAATTTTTCAGAGCAAAGCTCGTCATTAGTACCCCAAACTCCATTTTTCAGTACCTCCTCCTCTTCAAACACACTGTGAAGATACCCAGTGCCATCTTGTTCTTCCCTGTGAAAACCTATCCCCAGGAAATCCAGCACTGGGCATTTATATTTTAGCGTAAACTTAAGGTGGTGTGTTCCCTCTCCTAGAGGAACTTAGATTCTAGCCCCACATCTAACTAAAGATGAAGGTCTGTCCCCCCTTAAACACATTTCAGAAGGAAGAAGTAATGCTTTAGGCAATAAGACACATTCATTGTCACCAAAACACACCACAAAAGTGGTTTGCTGCTACTAAAAACCTTACGAGTCTGCTTAAACCCAAAGCTTCAAAGCTGAGGACCTTTCATGATAAATGATAATACTCTTCTCCTTCCACTCTTTGCTCAAAATCAATATCATCAGCTGTATACCTGGCAAATGAGTAGCATTTATGCCCACTATTGACTAAAGTACAAAGAACCAATGAGTGGAGGCAAGCTAACTATGCGGTCAGGAAGCCTCGGCCTCTGGCCCTTCACTGCACGGTCCCTTCTAAGACTCAGGGAGGGGATCCAGCCATTTTATACTCATAATTTTATATTATTTGTAAAGAGGGCCCCACAAAACCTAGATCCACCCTGTCATGGACTGAATTGTAGTCCCCAAAAATTCGTCTATTGAAGCCCAACTCCCGAAGTGACTAGATTTGAAGGTAGGGCTTTTAAAGAGGTAATTAAGGTTGAATGAGGTCCTAAGGGTGGGGCCCTAAGCCAATAGGACTGGTGTCCTTATAAGAAAAAGAAGAGACACCAGGGATGCGCACACACAGAGAAAAGGCGACAGTGAGAAGACGGCCATCTGCAAGTCAAGGCAAGAGTTCTTAGGGGAACCCAAACCTGCCGACACCTTGTCTTGGACTTCGGGCGACGAGAACTAGGAGAAAATGAATTTTTGTTTTTTAAGCCACCCACTCTGTCGTATTCTGGTACGACAGTCCTAGAAGACTAATAAACACTCCTAGAAATTAGGAATCATTTTTTAGCTTTTCGCTAGCAAACTTTGTTAATGATAACATTCAGTGCTAACTGAAGTGTAGAAAAACAGGTAATCTCATACATAATCAAGCATGCGTTGCTGACAGCACATGATTCATAAAAATGCTCACTCTCGTTGCCCCAGTTAATTCCTCTTCTGGGAAGCTATCATAACCCAATAACTCAAAATAGTGTTTAAAATATACACAAAGAATCTCATTAAATATTATTTGTAATTCTTGCCCATAACTACAAGCTCCCCCTTCCCTTAAGTCACAAGTTGTGTGGGCTTTGGATTTCTGGGAGAATCTACCAAAGACCTTTGCAGATTGCCAAATTTGACCATATAACTTTATATGAAATTGTGTTAATTTGCAAACAGTAATTTTCTTTTCATTCCAGTGCACACACCCTTCTGCAGTGTGATATTGCTTCTCCACCCATCAGGAAGTTAAGTCTATTTACCTACTATCTACCCTTTGGTCTGGGCTTGGCCATATGGCTTGCTTTGGCCTATGGAACATTAGCAAATAAGATGCAAGCACACTAAGAAAATGATTGAGAAATGCTTACATGTGAACTTTGCTTGTTCTTTCTGTACTTGAAAACATGAGACCACCATGAACTCAGTCTAGCCTGCTAGAGAAGTCATGTGCTGAAAAACCAAGCCACTCTGGACAACAGCCTGCCAACTCCAGATATGTGATCGAATCCATCCTAGGCCACCCAGACCCAGCCCAGTCATCCCAGGCCAGAATTATCCCAGCCATCTTGGCCAACCACAGAATCATGAGCTTAATAATAAATGTGTGTTCTTTGAAGGTTCTAAGTTGTTCGTGGTTTGTTATGCAGCAAAAACAAATACAATAATTCCCCCCCCCCAAAAAAATGCATATAGGAAAGAGAGAGAATAGGCAGACTATGTTAATATTCTGATATTGGGCAATCAGTTCATGGACTGGCTGGCTAGCTCCTGGACCTCAATCTCATGATTCAAATTCCAGCAAATGCTTCAATAAAATTACTAATTATTACGTGCCCTGGGCCTTTGGAATTGCATGAGAACAGCTGAAATCTTGAATGATAAATCTGCAAATGCCCATGATCTAGTTTATTCTAAAATTGGAAGTGAGGTGAATGCTCCTCCACATTACACGTTTTCCCTCAGTTGAGCCACTTAAAATTATGCCTACGAAGATAACATAGAAACATGGGAAATGTTTTAATGCAATATTAAATGAAAAGAAGAAGATACTATTTTGTCCTTAAATTACTATGACAAATATGTAAAGAAAAATAGATAAATAGTTAGGCTGAGGAAAAGGACTATAAAGAATTATATCAAAATACATTAGTAGCTACTTTAGGGTATTAGATTACGAGCAAATTTTTTCTTTTCTATATTTTCTAAAGGTAATTTTATTACCTTCATAATTTTAAAAAATTATAATCTATTTAAAAAATTGACCCATCTATTTGCTTTATAATGTTTAACCTTGCTAGCATATGAACATTCTCTGCTGTTTTAAAAGTGTAATATTCTAGAAGATGAAAATGACTATAGATCTCTGATTTATTTGGATATTACTAGTATTGCACTGGAGTTTTGCATAAATCTGTTTAAACCCAATTTAAACCACCTTTTGAGACCAGGGGCAAGCTTAAGCTCACTAAACTATAAATTATTGAAACCTCCTGGCTGAGGCCCGTGTGATTCAGATCTAAGCTGAGTAGAGGCAAAAATCATGTTGCCACCTTTTTAGGCCATAGCTGCCTTGGAAAATGGCTCCAGACCCAGTTATCCAGCTCAGAATGAGTAGACCTTAGTTATTTTCCAGAGCAAATATAAGCTTGAAGCTTCTGCTAACTAGTATATAGTTATACCCACAGCCAAGAAAGCATTATGAAAAAAAGATAATAAAATCAGACTATTTAAGCTTTCTCCTGCGCCACCCGCCCTTGGACAATCTCTTGACAGAGCAATTCCCTTGACTTTTGGCCTTCGCAAGTTCCTATTTGTAAGCCGGTCTCCCCTCAGCTCACACCCAATCATTGCACAATGTGTCCAAATGAGTGAAAACGTGGATTTCATCTCCAAGAAATTTTCTTGTGAAACTTAAACAGAAAAGACTCTGGTCATTTTGCACTCCAGCCTCCCCCAAACTAGCACCATGAATTTCCCACATCATTCAGTCAGCTTAACATAAATTCTTACTAGGACCATGTCAGGCTCCATTAATAAACATGGTTCCAACATACAAATTCAATCACATTATGAAATCTAATATGTCAAATGGCAAAACCATAACACAGAAAGTTTATGTAATTAGAATATTAAACAACTGTCACTCATTGTAAGACTTTCAATCCCACAACAGCAAATGGCCCCATCAATATGGAAAGAAACAGGATTCGGTCAGCTTTATGGCTTTGTGCATCAGCCACCCATGGGATAGTTCTAGGAGCTGAACTTGATTCCAGGAAAAGGTCTGCCCTGAGAAAATAAAGGGAGAGAAACTAACCTTATAAAATTTCAAACCAAAATTTTAATCATTTGCCTGTCACCAGTTTGTCTTTTCTATTCGCCGGACATATCAAGACTGCAGAGTTGGACTAGGACCTTCCAGGAAAAGGTCAGCTTGCACAGCTATGTTCACAGCAGCATTACTACCAACAGCCAAAGGTGGAGACGACCCAAGTGCCCATCAACAGTTGAACAGATAAACAAAATGCACTATATACAAACAACGAAATGTTATTCAGCCATAAAAATGAATGAAATTTTGATGCATGCAACAACATGGGTGAACTGTGGAAATATGATGCTAAGAGAAATAAGCAGACACAGCAGGACAAATATTGCATGATTCCACTTACATGAGGTACCTAGAATAGGCAAAATCATAGAGATAGAAGGTAGAATAGAGGTTGCCAGAGGCTGAGTAGTTTTTGTTTAATTAGTAGAGTTTCTGTTTTTGTTTAATGGGTAGAGTTCTGTTTGGAACAATGGAAAAGTTTTGGAGGTGGGTAGTGGTGATAGTTGCACAGCAATTCAAACGTACTTAATGCCACTGAATTCTACCTTGAAAATTTAATTATTAAAATGATTAATTTTATGTTATATATAGTTTGTCACAATAAAAACATTAGTAAAAAAGCTTGAAAGGTCACATATTTGGGATAAAAAGAAAATGAATGCAACTTAATACTGTATAGCACATTTCCTTCCTTCTGGAACTCCTTTCTATGCATTTCAGTCTTCATTAGCAGAATTTCTTCAAGATCTTACGTAATATCTCCCATTTTTCAGATGGAAAAACTAAAGAATAATAATTCTCCCAAGTTAACCCCCAAGCTGGACATTCAAATGAGGACACACTTGCTTCTATCCTGGTTTTTAGCCCAATGACCTGTATTTCATAATTTCAAGGTTATGAGACACGTACCTTGCGCTATACAGAAAGAATATGTTCCTAATTTAAGTTTTATTTCTCTGCTTGCCATATAACCAAAGTCCACAGAATGAAGATACTCTGCCATACACATATCCTATAAAAGCAATTTATTATTTACATATCTGATACCAAGCTAGGTCTGTAGTTAAACATTCCATTTCTGACTGATGTTTAAATCTAAGAAAAACAATAGTCATACAGAAAGAGACATTAAACAACCAGATGAAGACCCTTGATTTTATATTTCAATATATGCAAATGATAATTCCTCAGCAAGAGATTACTTGAGGGGGAAAAAAGCATGGTTGGGGGAGGGAGTTTACTAATGAGATTACTGAGGACCCACAAGGATCAGAAAGATTAAGAATTTAAGGATTATTTTCCAAATCTGCTTTTTTACAGTTCCTTAGGGCTGAAGACACATTAGCTAATAAAGGGGCATTAAATTGCTGACATAGGAGGGTTTTAATATTAGTTTAGTTCTCACTCATTAAAACGTGAGGTTCAAAATTCTATATATTCTATTTACTCAAACTTTCAAAGAAATGTCTTTTCTAAGGTTAGTTCTAATACTTCAAGGTGGATCAAAGAAGCTATTCCCAAACTGTTCTCTGGGGAATTTGAGATGTACCTCAAGGAAAGGGTTCTGTGGTCAATTAAGTTGGGAAATTCTGCTAAATAAAATCTCCCCCTTGAAGATGTACTATGCTCTTAAGCATCTTAACATTTTCCTTTCCTATAAGAGCATAATCCACTCCTCACCCTTACTATGTGGGAGGAGTATACGTACTAGCCCCGTGGGGAGGTGTGGTCATGTAATTTGCCTTTGCTAATGGAATATGAGCAAATATTATGCACAGAATATCTAACATCATATTTAAATGTGCTTGAATAATTTGGGTCAGCATTTTTGTTCCTGCCCTCTGCCATGAGAAAAGTGTGTCCCAAATAGGGATGTTTCAGCCTAGATCCTGGAATGAAAAGAAATGTGGAACTCAGCAGGGCCAAGTCAAGCCAGAAATAACCTACAGATCTGGAAACAAGAAGTAATGTTAGGAGAAGATATGGGCTCTGAAAACAAAAGGCAAAGCCCTAGAAAGAGTAAATCCAACACTAACGGCCAATATTAAACCGTAGTCAGAGAGACGACAGTTCAGGGAACCTGCTATTGGGAAGGGACTTGAAAGTGAGCAGGACAGAGGTGTCAGTTTTGAAGAATCACTATTTATAGGAAAAATCAGAAAAATAGATAAGGAGCAGTGTCCCTTGAAGATGTAGCAATGAAAGACAAGAAGGAAGTTAAGAAAGTATAAGCAAGAAATCTGCCGAAACACAAAGAAATAAGACATCTCAGCCACTCCCAGTCCACCCTACCACCATCATCACCAATATTATCCTTTTAAAGACACTGAACTTTATTATAGTGACAGAAGATGGTACTTTTGATATAGAAAACTTGTCCACGAAATGCCTAGGAATAGAAAAAAAATCTGACAACTGCATATAATACCACTATAAGAAGAAAATAAAAGTGTACAAGATATTTCAGTGAATAGAAAACTCCCCGCGCCACTGAAATCTCACCATAAAGTGGAAGATATCTATAATACGGTACTACAAATTTATTATTTTCAAATGAACATATAAATACATGTATTCAAAAACTAGGCATAAAAATGGACAAGAAACAGGAAGAAACATAATGAGAGCTCATTTTACAAAGGACAGAAATAAAAAGAAAGGACAAAAACATCTCAGAT
>NW_011888850.1:3059271-3061485 GCF_000151845.1 Pteropus vampyrus
TAGTGACAGAAGATGGTACTTTTGATATAGAAAACTTGTCCACGAAATGCCTAGGAATAGAAAAAAAATCTGACAACTGCATATAATACCACTATGAGAAGAAAATAAAAGTGTACAAGATATTTCAGTGAATAGAAAACTCCCCACGCCACTGAAATCTCACCATAAAATGGAAGATATCTATAATACGGTACTACAAATTTATTATTTTCAAATGAACATATAAATACATGTATTCAAAAAGTAGGCATAAAAATGGACAAGAAACAGGAAGAAACATAATGAGAGCTCATTTTACAAAGGACAGAAATAAAAAGAAAGGACAAAAACATCTCAGATACTACAAGATGCTAAAGGGAGAAAAGGTTCAAATGGAAATTAAATGCATCATGGAATTGGTTAAATGAGTAAATGGGTTAGTGTTGTTGAGAGTCAGAGTTTTAACTGTAAAGAAAAAAAATCAAAAATGGAATGAAAAAAAAAAACAAGAAAGAAGCTATGAGATTGGATTGGAATTAGAAGCATCAATATCAACTCATGATATCATTTAAATTTTTTAATATTTTTGAATTCTAAAAGCAATTACACTCCAGTTAGCTGTGAGCACACCTGGCACTCAGTTTTGATTTCTAAATATCATCCCCAACTAAAAGGAACCAGGGCTCCTTGGAGAAATGGCTGACCCCAGGGTTGGGGTAGGGGAGGTAAAGATGAATATGCAATATTTGGTTGTGCCAGAAAGGAAGGAAGTGCTCACGAAAATGATAGAGATGTAACAAAAGGAGCCAGCCTGCAAGGGTTCCCATTGGCCAAATCTGAGGCAATTTGAACGTAAAAACAAATAGGTTGTAATCTAGTTAAGAACATAGGAATCTATGCATAATAGATAATGTAGAAAGAAAAGGACAAAGGCAGGCCCTCCTTTAAAGTAACATGAAGACTAATAGATGTGAAAGGAAGGGGGTGCACTCTGGGTTTAAGGCTCCACTCACACCCTTTGTCCAGGCAGGCTTGTCCAGGTTACAATCTGCACACCTGCATGCAGTAGCCCCGGGGAGCAAAAAGAAGCTCAACCAGAGTTATCTAACAGACAGACTTCACAAGGCAAGTCATTAAAGTCAGAGGAGCCAAGAAAAAATAAATACATGTAGAAATGGGAGTGGGGAGAAGTGAAGTAACCAGAGGTAACAGAATATGAGGTGCTGATAAGTCCCAGTGATGGGAACACTGAGTCCCAGACCTGCTGACAACCTAGAAGAGAGATGATAGTAAAGAAACAAAAGACCCTTCTGCAACTCAGAAGCCCACGAAGCCACAGAGCAAGAATAAGAATTATGTGGCATGAGCTACATAACTTCACCTCTGGAATCATCACAGACATGAATCATCGATCATGGAGCTCTTTCCTACCGCTCTTGGATGCATCCTCAGACTCTCAACATAACAACCCACTGGCTTTTCATCCAGGGAAAAGGACATCTTCTGTATGTATGTGAAAGTTTTAAGAGGTTGGGGAGTAGAAAATGGAAGAAAATGGGAAGGGGAGCCTCTAATGCTGGGTCTCAATTTGGCACCCATGTTGGTGACAGACCTAAATCAGGGACTTTCATACGAAGACATAGTACATATTTTTTAGAGTGTAGTAAATTTTAGAGAGCTTTCAACCCAAACAACTACTGAAATTTTAACAATTATAGCAATCTGGCACCTTAAAAAGTTAATTCCTTCCCAGCTATAAAGAATTCTTTCTCTAAGCAGTCCAGAAAGTTTGCATTTAACTACAGAACGCCAGAACAAGCATGCCTAGCTCTCTTTTACTAAATCTACCTGTGGCACTAGAAATTTTTATAGTTATCTAAACCAAATGCCAATCAAAATCTGTGTTGAACTTTTACATCTCCATTTAAGAAATCAGCAGTGTAGACTGTGGGGTTCCAAGGGACATAAGATTCCACCAGTTTTCCCATGCTCCCTAAGGTCACAGGAGGCTAGACCGGTTAGCTACAAGAACTAGTATCTTAGGGAAATAGAATCAGAATGTGCCAAAGAGTTTTAGAGTTTTCATAATCAGACTAGACCATAGCTCCATTTCTTAGGCCCAGCTTTTCTAGGCCTTGAAGCCCACAATTAGTTGCACAGCTTCTGTAAGATGACAGAATGTCTTACTAGAAACTCAACTGGGTGACTTCATATGAAATTGTCACTGGGCTTCAT
>NW_011888850.1:3061535-3097593 GCF_000151845.1 Pteropus vampyrus
CTCTTTCCTACCGCTCTTGGATGCATCCTCAGACTCTCAACATAACAACCCACTGGCTTTTCATCCAGGGAAAAGGACATCTTCTGTATGTATGTGAAAGTTTTAAGAGGTTGGGGAGTAGAAAATGGAAGAAAATGGGAAGGGGAGCCTCTAATGCTGGGTCTCAATTTGGCACCCATGTTGGTGACAGACCTAAATCAGGGACTTTCATACGAAGACATAGTACATATTTTTTAGAGTGTAGTAAATTTTAGAGAGCTTTCAACCCAAACAACTACTGAAATTTTAACAATTATAGCAATCTGGCACCTTAAAAAGTTAATTCCTTCCCAGCTATAAAGAATTCTTTCTCTAAGCAGTCCAGAAAGTTTGCATTTAACTACAGAACGCCAGAACAAGCATGCCTAGCTCTCTTTTACTAAATCTACCTGTGGCACTAGAAATTTTTATAGTTATCTAAACCAAATGCCAATCAAAATCTGTGTTGAACTTTTACATCTCCATTTAAGAAATCAGCAGTGTAGACTGTGGGGTTCCAAGGGACATAAGATTCCACCAGTTTTCCCATGCTCCCTAAAGTCACAGGAGGCTAGACCGGTTAGCTACAAGAACTAGTATCTTAGGGAAATAGAATCAGAATGTGCCAAAGAGTTTTAGAGTTTTCATAATCAGACTAGACCATAGCTCCATTTCTTAGGCCCAGCTTTTCTAGGCCTTGAAGCCCACAATTAGTTGCACAGCTTCTGTAAGATGACAGAATGTCTTACTAGAAACTCAACTGGGTGACTTCATATGAAATTGTCACTGGGCTTCATTTATCAGAGCAGGAGTTGGCAAACTCTCTGTAAAGGGCTAAATAGGAAATATTTTCAGCTTTGCAGGTCATACAAAATAGTCGATCGCAACTACTCAACTCTGTGTTTATGGAGCTAAAGCAGCCATAAACAATACGTAAACAAATGGCCATGGCTGTGTTCCAGTAAAACTTTTTTTACCATAACCATTGGACAGGATTTGGCCTAAGGCCACAATTTGCTGAGTCCTGATGATAATTTGCTGAGCTCGGAATCCAGATGAATTGCAAAGCGATTTTTCTGAAGCAGGCTGCAAACTGCCACCTTTACTCCTGGGATGAGACCTTTCCTTCTGATGGCTCCTAACACCTTTGTTTTAATATTCAAGGGGATGGTCATGTGCTATTGGATACATCCCTGCTTCCTGATTTCTTGTTTATGAAATGCTATGGGGACCACTTAGCATTAGCTTACCAGCGTCCTCTCTGGCACGAGCAGAACCTGGGGGCTCCACTGAAAAGCCTACTAATGCACAATGCAAATGTCATCACTGGAGATGTAATTTTGCACCCTGAGCTTGAGTTTTCTGGACAAGTTCATATTTTCTTTATCATTCCTCACCCTGCATTATGACAGCTTTGGGACTTTAGCGCGAGCCATATTTAAATTGTCAAGAGATGTCAACGAGTTGTAAGGGACAGCCTCACACTGGCAGCAATTACTAGAGGGCAATGATCAATGGGGGTCTTTTGTTAGCATTGCAGGATCGCCACTGACTCAGGAAGTAAGTGTTCTGGTGGTTAAGGCAAAAGCTGAAACGGACAAGCAGTTTCACCCTGACTGCTCGCAAGCCACAAACCTACACTTACTCCATTAATTATTCCTGCTCAAAAAGACAGGGGTTGTTACCGTCTACCATCTACAGTCTACCGAGAAGAGGGGGTGGCCAGACTCACAGAGGTTCTATTTACAGCGCCAGGAAATGCATCCTTTCTGCTTTCCGGAAAGCATGATTGCCTTATTCCACTGTGATTCTTTCTGTAAACACGTAAAGGCCATGTGACAGCCACTTGGAAATGGAGGACTTTGAAAACTTAGTCATGTTTTCCAGGTTCATATTTTTTCAATCTTTTAAATTAAATTTATTGGGGTGACGTTGGTTAATAAAATTATATAGGCTTCAAGTCTACAATTCTATAATACATCATCTGCATATTGCATTGTGTGTTCACCACCCAAAGTCAAATCTCCTTCCATCACCATATATTTGAGCCCATTTACCCTTTCTACCTCCCCTCTATTCCTCTTTCCCACTACACTGTTGTCCATGTCTACAAGTTTTTGTTTGTTTGTCTTGTTCATTCATTGCTTTCAGTTTTATATTCCACATATGAGTGAAATCGTATGGTTCTCGACTTTTTCTGTCTGACTTATTTCGCTGAGTATGATATTTTCAAGATCTATTCCAGAGATTATATTTATCTGGCGCAACGACTTGATGACTTACTTCAATGTGGAAGAGACACCATTTATGATCCATAACAACTGTGTTCACTTGCTCATTTTCCTTGCATTTTTACTTTTTACACTTTCTTGCCCTAAAGTCACATGACTCATACAAAAGGATCTAAGGTTGGAAGTTGAAAGAAAGGTCCATTCTGATCATCACCTAACCCTAATTTCCATAAAGGATAGAATTATTCTTTCAAGGAACATAAAGTCAAAATTCCATTCCCACTTTGTGTCATCTTTTCTAGACCTGCCCACAGCACTCACCTGGTTTAATGCCACCTCCTCCCCTCAGTCTTGCCCAGTCAGATGGACACAGTCTCTCCTGAGACAATGACCTTCTGTAGGAATTCTTCCGCGCCTCTCAACACACCACGTTCAGGCTTGCCTTATGCTTTGATAGGCACGTACCTCATCCTCCCAACCTGTCTCCACCCTTGACAGCAGGACCCATCCATCTCTACAGTCTCCATGGCACCCAGAACAGAGTCTCAAATCAAGCAGCGACTGGATAAGTGCGTCATGAACCAACACAGCAGTTCCTGCCTCTCTGTCTCTGGGACTCAAGGAACCGGCATAAGCACAAATATTTGGCACTAGAAGTCTTGATGTTATTGCATGGGACTCCCACTCCAATTAAGATTAGAAGAACACAGATCATCTTTGCTTCCTTGATAAGAAAAATCCCGGAGCGCAAAGCAGCGGCAACAACCTCACTTGTCCTGGCCTGGCCTTCTGTGCCACTGTGCCGCTCCCAGACACCCCCATCCCCAGCCTCCAGCTCTCCCCTCCTCCCGCCATACCCTTCCATCCCTCCGCTGCTCTCCAGGCACCCGAGCCCCACGTCCTGCCGCCCAAGACAGGACCAGGCCGGCAGGCGGCCCTCCGCAGGTGCCGCCGCTGGGTGGAAGGCTGCTCCAAGCGCCTCAAGTACCTGCAATTTTTCTTCAGTTTCATACTCTGGCTGGCCTGAGGGCTGAGCCTCATTGCCATGGGTGCTCTGATGATGTTCATCCAGCTCCTGGGCTGCTGGGGATGTTCTTCACCTGCCTGGTGATCCTCTGGCGACAAAGTGGCCGCCGGCATCAAGGGCTTTGTCAACAAGAACCAGATCGCCAAGGATGTGGAGCAATTCTACGACCAGGCCTTCCAGCAGGTTGTGGTGGACAACGGGGCCACCAACGCCAGGGCCATGGTGAAGACCTCTCACGAGACACGCAACTGCTATGACTCCCACACGCTGACCTCACTGACCACCTCTGTGCTCAAGAACAGCCTGTGTCCCTCAGACAGCACCATCACCAGCAAGTTGCTACAGGAAGACTGCCACCAGAAGAATGACGACCTCCTGTCGGGGAAGCTGTACCTCATCGGCATCACGGCCATCATAGTCGCCATGGTCAGGGGCTGTCATCGCCTGTGTACATAACTTTTCTGGCATTATTCTGCTACACTTATTAGCCTTTTACTTTTGAGGTGTTGTTTTTGTCTGAAGTTCCCCGTCACCTTTGGAGCTGATGTCACCTGTAGGTGGCATGTGAGTGGGCCTTTGAGACTGTAGGCAAGGGCCCCCTCTGCTTCTGGGGCTGTTGGGGGCTCTCCCTGCTTAGCAAGCCCTCTCCAGGTAACTGAGAGGACCCCTCTGCTCCAGCCGTGCCCTCCCTCCACCCACCTGTGCCCATGGGCTGCACAGCACAAGCCTTTTTAAATCCCTGTTCCTCTCCTACCACCTGTCTCTAGGTCTGGGTCTATAAACTGCTTTGTGCCTTCAATGTACCTGTGTTTTCTAACAGGTCACCTTCAACTGTAATTACGTCTTGAAAGTCATTCAATAAAGAAGGCAGAAACAGACATAAAAAAAAAAAAGAGTCAGACAAAATCAGCATCAGACTTTTCTATGGGGCTAATGAAGAGCTGTGGAAACAAGAAAGTCTTGGTGAACTGAATTTCTGAGAGAAAGTGTAGTTGCAAATAGAAAAACTGAATGTCATTTGCAGAATGATCCTGAATTAGTATCTTGCTTGTACACAATAGAGTCTTGCATTCAGAACAACGCTGGGCTCTCAAGTCTGCTAGAAGATGTGGGAGAAGCCAAAGCAAGTTGGCTAAACAGGGATTCCTCTGCTTTACTCCTTGGCAGCTCCAACAGAGGCCCTTCTGCGCACTGGGTCAGTTTCTCACCCCCTAGATCATTCTTCTCAGAAGAGAATTCCCGCCACATTCCATAGGAGGGAAAGCTGGCATGCTGCCTTGGGATGAGAACAGATAATGATGAATGAGGCCAGTTTCCAGTGAGGCTTTCATTGAGGAAGTTCGCTTCTGAACACTGACACTTTCTCCCTGGATCGCTGAGCAGTGCTATTCCCCAGGGGCCCCAAGAAATGGAAGGAACATCCAGCCAGAGGAATGTTTCTCATTTGGAAATTGGCTTTGCGGAGAGGTAATTATGTCCTAAGGTACATTTTAAATATAAGAAAGGACAGCCATTTCCATACATGAAATTACTCCATTTAACTTTATACCCGTATCTTTCCTCAACCAGTTAAGTTAATTTTGAGATGAAGGGCTTGACTGTCCATTTTTACTACATGTAATTTGGTATTCTGTAACTTTCACAGCTATTGTTCTTCATTTCTATGTGAAAAATCATGGAGATTATCAGGAGTGTAGTTTCAACCATTCAGCCATATCTACAGCGTCTACAGACTTATGGCAGAAGGGAGACACTTCCTTCCCAACAGAGTTTGTGGTAAATAGATTCCTAGAGCCACTGGACTGTAGGAAGTCCCCTTCGTGATGTTTTACTTGGCATCTGGGTTTGGCATAACCTGAACCGGAAGTAACTAATTCTGACTTAGTACATATACGAAAAACGGGCCCTCCCGGTTCAGTGTGCAAACTTAGAAAATGGAAATAGCAACATTATTTATGTCACAAGGACAACTACAGTTTACAGTTGAACTTTTATTTTGTAATTATGAAATGAAACTAGATGATAAAAGATATTATTACTATTATTATTATTATTATTACCAAGACACCAAAAGAAAGAAAGACGTGGGAAAACAGGACTTGTTTATGTACAAAAGAGAAGACTATACCCTCTGGACTTTATTCAGAAAAAAAAGTGGTGAGAGTAAGGGGAAAAAAATTTTAACTAATGGTAGATGGAAGAAAAACAGCAATGACATAAAACCTTGGCTGAGTCTTCCTGATTCCTGGGGCCCATAGAAACTTCTCAGTTTGGTCAGCCCCACAAATCACATGTCTTCATCTTCCACTTCTGATAAAGTATGTTTGACTCTGTAAAAGATTTATTCCCCAGTGGCAATATCAAAGACAGTGGTTCTTATCCTGTTTTCCCCAAAGCTCCTTCTAAAAATCTGGTAAAAATCTGTGGCTCTCATATTCATTTAAAATTCACATAGGCACATCATAATAACAAAAATAATTATATAACAATAGCATTTAATGTTTAGAGAACACTTTGGGGCCAGTCATTGTGTTAAGTGCTTTACATGCATTTTCTCGTTCAATCCTGACACTAACCCAATGAGGCAGCTACTACTTCCCCCATCTTAGAGATGACTAAAAAAGCTCAAAGAAGTTGAGTGACTCAGCGCCCCCATGCAAAGATTTTCTTATCGTCGGGATCCCCAGACCTTGTTGAGGCCCACCCAAGGACCACTGAGCATGCACGCCAGGTTAGGAACCCGCCCCCCACAGGCAGAACAGGTGCACACGGGGCTCCTCAAGATGTCACCAAAGATGTCCTAAATTCAGAGCTCATTCTAAAACATCAAAAACAACAATGTCTATACAAGCATACCCATATATGTATCTCTATGTATGTAGGAATTGCCATGTCTAGGAAGAAATCATTTTTATTTCTGATGCATCTCCCTAAAGTTGATTAAGACTGATGAACTGTTTCATTTCTATCCAGCTCTGTTACCTGATAAGAGACCAATATCAGGTGTTTACACTCCCCACACCCAACACACACTTATCAAACAAAACCTGTATTCTAGCCACCATGAGCTTCCGCGCTGGCCCTTGGCAGGTGTCAGATAAAGTGCTTCCCACCAACAGACAGATTCACAGTTCCTCAACTGACATTGATAATGAATAAAATATTACCCTGGGCCTTGAAATCCCTCTCAGACCCATAACTGATGACTCTCCCTGTCACTGGCCGCTCTCTGAGCTGGTGTTTAATCACTGGCAGGTAATGACATAAGATGTCTGGCGCTGGGCTTTTCAGCAGGTTCTGGGGGAGGGGTGGTTAATTTAAGTGCCATTGAGGAATCTCGGGAGCAGTCGCCAAGCATCCCCGACAGCCTGCAGTGGGCATCCAGGTGAGCCAGCACAAATCCGAGAGGCTCCCCAGCTGGCCCTAAGCCGCATGTGCAACAGGCTTACTGAAGACCCCTTCAGCAGCTCATCAATCTTCCAGAGGGAGGATCAACCTGAAGAAGTCAGCATTGCCTTCCAGAGTATCTGCTCAATGGCAAAGCATCTTTAGAAAGGGGGTGCTGACTATGAGTATGTATATTTTCCTCTTCCTTCCCAATAAGAGACTTTGAAGTCCAGGGGACAAGCTAAGCACCCTCTCTGATTATCGGAAGTTGTCAGAAGAAGTTATCCAGTCCTCCCATCGTGGGAATCAGCAATGAGCTGGCTGCAGCCTTAAAAAAGATGAGTTTCCCAGCTAACATAGAGCTGAGTTCTGGGTCCTGCATGTGGCCTGATCCTCTACCCAAATTTAGTAGACTGACACCCAGCCAAGTGAGAAAAAAAAAAAAAAGTGAACGTAAAGAAAATTTAATTAGAAAATATCAGAGAGATGCAGCATCACATATCTTTAAACTACAGCGAATGAAGGTGTTTTGGTGTCGGCCATTTCATCCAGCATGAAAAGTAAAGTATCCAAGTAAAGCCAAGATACTTTCTGAAAACACTGTCTTAAAATTATTTGCCAAAATTATTTCCAAACAAGCAGTTGTTGATTTGTTTATTCATAACAGAGCCAGACACACGCGGCTGCTGAAAGCAATCAGATGGTGGTGGGGTAAAAAGAGAACTGGAAAATAAATTGATCTAAAGAGCAAAACATACTGCAGAAAAGCTCAGGACTCAGGCACACACCTTCCAAGTGGTGTTATTCTATGCTATTCATACCACTTTCCTTATTTATGTAAAACAATTTTTGTTTTCTTTTCCAGAAAGAATGCTGCCAATCGCCAGAGGCAGACATGTTTATCAAGCTGTGCATCTTGAAGTCTGACATAAAATCTGTGGCCTTTGCTACAGCTGAAAAACACTCTGTCAACACCATGGAGAGAGCAAGCCCGTGGCGCTGGCCTCGACCCAAGGAGTGCAGGGGAATGGACAAAAACTTGACACGGGGCCAAAAATTACAAGATGAGGGAAAGTCAAATTTGAGGTGAACAAACCTTTTCCATCGAGTCTGTTTAATATCTCGTGCAAGCATCCAAACCGCAAATCGGCCAATGCTGAGGTAAAAAAGACAAGTTTTTCTCCCTTTTGGAAAGCTCTTTTGCCTAAGCTCCTATGAATACATCAATTATATTAGCCCTGAAAGTGTCTGTCAGTGCAATGTTAAAAGGTCCACTATTTTACAGACTGCCCACTTTAGAAACAAAATACCCTTCAAACTCCCTGCCCTGAATTGCTTGGGCCAAAGAGAGCTCCAGAGGGGGGGAAAAAAAAAAGTGTAAACTCTGCTGGATTGAGAGAGAAGAGAGCCACAGGATTTAAGTAAACTTGTATTAGTATTCGCCTGCTTAATAAAATCCCTTAGTGCTTGTGCGCCTTCAAATTCTTCAACAAGTCAGGAAAAATGCTCCTTTATGACAAAAAGTATAAGGCCAAAGAGAAGGTTGTCAAAGAACCCCCACCCACTCCAGCTCAACTGTGCTTAGAAGTTTGAAGAGACACACTTAGTAAGAGAATAGAGAGGCCCCAGAAATGCTCCGTCCTGAGCTTTTCTTTCAGGGAAGGTCTCTGGATTCCCGGATGAGAATTCTTCAACATCCGGACACCGCGCTGAATCAGGATTGTGTCCAGAGAAACTAAAGATGGTTGGAAACAACCCACAGGCCTTTGCTTAGAAATAGAAAATAATAATAATGACAGCTCATAATTGTGCAACTTCCAGTGGACCCGGTGATCATCAGTCAATTGCAGTCACCCCTGGTTAAACTTCCAGAAGTGCAGCAACCTCAGTGCTGTCGTTTTCATACATCATGTGTTCTTTCCAGAGTCCCTCTACCCCTGCCCCTTCCTGTCGTGTCTGTCCCCAATCTCAGCCACCCTCTGTTGCTTACGTTGGCCAACCCAACTGAAATGGGAGAGTCTGAATCTTTCAATCTATGAGCATAGCCAACATTCCACAAGATTTATGTCATGAAAGCCTGCAAAAATGACAAATGGTGGAAAACAGAGCCAAAAGAAGAAGCAAAAATAAATCCAACCATGAGTTAACCAAAGGTGGCCCAATACCTGTCCCTAATGGAGCCTGTGATATTTAGGGGATATGGATTCAATAAGAGAGAACGAAAATGCTACGTGAGTATCGATATAATATTCTTGTTTTCAATTCAAAATCTCTTTGGAAAAATTTACTGTTTACCCTTTAGTCCTAATCCATATGTGCCAAAGTAGTAACCAAACATCTAGATTGATTGGGTGGATTGCTCGGCACACGGAGGGGCAATTTTTTCCTAAGATATTTACATCTGTTCTCTAAAAAAGATAAGCATAGGTGTAGAAGTTGGTTTGGGTACCTGAGGTGACCACGGTCATGTAGCCCCCACATGAGGGATAAGGACGGCTACACTATAGAGCATCTTCCCCATAAAGTAGACTTTTATTCCAGTCACCACGTAATGATGCAAAAAGTCACCACCTTTAGTAAACTATGACCCACCAGACACCAAAAATTATTTTTATGAAGAGCTTTTAACAACATACAGAGATGCCACTGACATCATATTAAATTAATATTAAATTAATAAAAGCAAGATACACAAACACATCTGCAGCATAATCACAACTATGGAGATGATCCACAATACAAGGACAGTAATACCCCTAAAACTTTGAATGGTGATCATCTATAGGTGGTGAGATTACAGATAATTTTTATTATTTTCTATACTTTATATTATCTAGGTGTTCTATAACAAGTAAGGATTCATTGTATAATTAAAATTAGTGTTTTAAAATAGAATAAAATCCCTAAAAGACATTCCCCACTTCTTTCAAACACAAGATTTTTCTTAATTCACGGCTTGAGGCCTAGGACTCTATTTTTCGAAACTAAAATCACACTGTTAAAAATATATTTCTGTTTTAGAACCTATTTTTCTCAGTATTTTTTCTGATACTTAAAAGTTCTCTTGACCTTAATGGTAATGTGGGAGGTAACTGCTATTGATTTTATACATGCATCTAAACTATCTAGAGCTAGAACTCTCTAGAACTGTGTTGTCTAATACAGTAGCCACTGGTCACATATGACTCTTAAACACTTGAAATGTGGACTGAAATGTGTTATGAGTGCAAAGTATCCACCAGATATTGAAGACATGGGGTGGGGGAAGAAAGTAAAATATCTCATCAATAACTTTATAGCGATTACATATTTAAAGGATATTTTGAAGATATCAGGTTAAATTTTAAAAATTAAAATAATTTCCCCTGTTTCTTTTTATCCTTTTTAAATGTGGCATCGAAAGAATATAAAGTTACCTATGTAGCTCACAGTTTATTTATATTAGACTGAAATAACCCAGGAAATAATTCTGCAGAAATGTAGTTCAATTATTCATCTATTATCTTTTGGAAAAATACAGAATCCAAATATGCACAGACTGCTTGCCCAAGCCATATCTATGGTCCCCATAAAATGTGTCCACCTGCCCCTGTTCTAATTTGTATTTTCAACAGTTAGATAATTTCAGTTATTTCAGAGTGTAAATGAATTGAGGCCAATTCAAGGGCAGCAGCACTTACCAGCTGCACCTAAGGTAATCTTGTCTTTTCTCAGACGGACAGGACCTGCATAGCTCAGAAGTCTCTAACTCCCCAACGTCTGCAACCGACAGCCTCTCTTCCTATGGATTCGCTCACACGTCTGTGTAACACTTCATTCGAAGGGTGCAGTTCCCATTGGCAACAGCCTCAAGTACTGTCAGGTCCTAAAAGGCCGTGCCAAAGGGACTTCCTCCATGTAGTTCTGGGCCATTTCTCAAAATGCCCCTATCATGAGGAGGCTGAAAAGGATTGCTCCTCAAAAGGGCAGGGGAAATATGAAAAGAAGGATTATATCGGCCTGAACTGCCAAACCAAACTCTGAGAAGCAGGTCCTCCAGAGAGGGCCTCAGATCCACAGGATGTTTTCCAGGGATGACGGTTTTCACTGGAGTGGGAGGTACACTACCATCTGGCCAAAGGCTACCTCAACTTTTACAGCCAGCCCACCCCACAGCAAACGTGTACCTAGGGTCTCTTTTCCTCCCTGCTCAGAAATGCATTCTTTCTCTGCAACAGTTATTAGAATAAATAAAACTCTGGTAATCAACGCAAGGCGCAGACGAGCTTTGCAAGGCAAGGGTGCAAGAGGGTGATGAAAAGAAAAAGGGAAAGGAAGGGAAGAGAAGGAAAGGGGCGGGCGGCCAAGCCTGCCAGTGCACAGGCCCTTCACCCGGAAGCCCCGAGGTACATTCTTCCACGAGGGTCTCTCTCTGACAAGGCAAATCTGTGATCCCTGTCCCCTCTAGGACAGAAGAGGGAAAGAACTTAACTCTGAATGTTCCCCTTATGATAGCCTTCTCCCTTTCGTTTCTATTGTTTGAAAGAAAAGAGAGAATGTCTCTTCAATGGGGCAAACCTCAGCCACGGCAGCAGCTCCCCTGCTCCTGCGGAGCCCAGGCAGCTGGGAGAGACCCAGGAAGCCACAGATGGCAGTTACTACGTCAAGGCTCATGTGGCAAAACTGACTAACTGACAATTATTCCCTCAAAGATGACTAACACACAGGCCTAGTCTAGCAGTTTTCACATTTTAACACAATTTTCCGTAGAGTTCTCTTTAATCGACCTCAGCGGATTCAGTGTCTTTATAAAATTAAAGTCCCTTTCTTTCCGAAGGAATCGCGTCAATTCAAATTTTCCTCCAGGGATAAGAATCCAAAATCCTAACTCTGTGTGTGCCATCCTACTGAACTATCTTTATTTTTCTCTCTGAAATTTTTTGGCCCAGCTTACAAATTAAAATGTTAAAGGAAATGAAACTATAAACATAAAAAGAACAATAAAGATCATGATTTGTTTGATTTTTACATTCTTACTATTAAGACAGAATTTAGATAGCAAAAACTACTCTTAATTACATTAAAATAGACCTCCGAAATCACTAAGAGTGACATCCTAAGGACATTTCATTGACTTGGGGTGGTGGAGGGAGCTGGCAGCATGCAAGAAGTGAATTTGAAAGAGAATTCGTTAATTTTAAAATGTTATCCGAGTAATTACAGTCATTATATCTCCCCATGTGCAGCAAAGAAGTAAAAATACCAAGCTCTCCTGCAAATTTTCCAATATATGTATGCTATTAAAACATACGCTTGTGCACACAAACACACACAGTGAAACCAGATTTTAGACTTTGGCTCTTGCTTGCTAAGGTTCACCCTAGAGCAAATATTTACTGTGGGGTTACAAAATTTTCTTAAAGGAGGACCAAAATGGAAACGTTTACATATGCTAGGAGTACTTTATATGCACGGGGTCCTCAAGAAAGATATAGTTTAATAAAAATATTTACGGACTTTGAAAGCAAACACAATCCAAGAGGCCTGCACATGTGGGAAAAGATGATATTTCAGCCTAACACGTTTTCTCTTGAAGATCCTTTGGCTGTTTGCAATGAACAAGGCACAGCTTCCTCTTAGGCCCTGCTAATCTGTAGTGTAAAACATTCTCAGGAAACAAATAAAAATATCCGACGCTGCCATCAGAAACAAGAGTAGGGATGTGGCTCTTCTCTTTTATATGCAGACAAAAACTTTCTAGAATTTACAAAGAAGGTTGCTGCACTAGGGTTCTCTACCTAAACCATCCCCACCTCCTCCCCCCACCCCCCCGAGAATGTCTGTTTTCCTCTGCCTTCTCCCACCCCATTAGCCTATATGAATGATTCCAAAATGAACCCAATTTTCGGGGGGAAAAAAAAAAGCCAAAAAACACACAAGAGTGCGTCCTCACTGTTTTAACACCTTCGACCCTTATCTCCACTGTTTACTCACTGCCTGTGAGCCCACTAAGTGTGTCTGGTCTCAGAACCAACGTTTTGCATCTAGAGTTAGTATTTTGCACGTTCACTTCATTTTGCTTGGCCACTGGGTCTTAGGGAGTGTGCTAGCTTTTTCTTCATTAGTGCTTTTGTACTTCGCTCTCCATGAACTTCACTCAGGCTGTATCCGTTTACCTTAGCGCTGATTACCAAAGGAGATCTTAAAAAGAAATAACTACGCCATTTACAAGTCACACAGAAAAAGAAATCGACGCTAAGTTTGACAAACTTGCAAAGACCTTGTGGAGCCCTAATGCTCTATCCTTGGGCTCTATCGCCCCCTGGTGGCATCTCCGAAACAAACTTGGCCCTAGCTCAACAGCTCAAAGGTTCAAAGATCCTGCCCTGGGGACTGGAGCTATACTCTCTGGGATGCCCTGGTGCCAACTGGGGTGTGGGGATAGAGGGGACTGGAGAAACAATAAACGTAGAGGGAAAGAGAACTTCCAGAAAGCCACCCGGCAAAAAGAGTTCAGGCTTCTCCCCCAAACAAAAGACAATTAGAGCTGGACAAAAATGCAGAGATCCTGTAACACCCCCTTGGTTTTACAGAGGAGAAACTGAGGTCCAGAAAGGTGGTGTGATTTGCTCGGGGACACTAGATGCTATTGACTAATCTCCCTACCCAGGGTCACGCTGCTCTTTCTGAACGATGGGGTTTGGGAGTCCAAGTCTCCACGGGGAAAGATTGTGGAGTTGGCCTTATTCTGTTGGAAAATGCAAAGAAGTGATCAAATTAGGGGGCGAGATTTGTCGTAGGCCTCAATTATCCCGTTACATGGTGGGACGGGGTGGGGCGGCTCTCAGGCTACCTCGGCCCCTCGTGGGAACGCGGCGCGCCCCCCTCCCCCGACCCCGGAGCGGCCGGGCCCAGCTTCCCAGGCCCCGGGCAGGCGGGCGGGCGAGACACAAAGCAGGCCCTGCGGGCGGCGCTCGGGACCTCGGGGAGGGCGGCGTGGGCTTGATTGATTGATTCGCGGCGTTTAACCCCCGCCGCCTCGCCTGAGGCGGCCGATCCAGCTGCGGCCGCGGGCCTCGGGTGGCCGGGGGCCCGACCCGCACCCCGGCCTCCTGGCGCCCCCGCCGCAGCTCCGGAGGGCGGCTGGGGGCGGGCAGCTGGGGTGATTTACAGCCGCGCCGGCCGGACTCTAGCGAGACCACTTCATCCCGGGAAACCGACTCCCAAGGCCCAGCCCGGAAGAGGCCCCGAAAGGGGAGAGGCGCGGGGGCGAGGGGCGGCGGAGGGGGCGGGAGGCCGCGATCCTCGGCTTCCCGCGCCCGCCGGGCTTCGGAGAGAGGCGGCCACGGCGTTTCCCGCCTCCGCCCACGTTTTCGCGGGGAATTGAGCTCACGGGAGAGCTGGGGACCGCAGCGTCCTTCACCCCCGGGACCGCCGCCCCGCGCGCCCGCCACTCAGTCCCCGGGCCTCTTCCACCCGGCGGGGCCGGGCCCCCAAAAGCCTCGTCCCACCGAGCGGGAGGCCCCAAATCCGCACCTTTGGGCCCGCCTTTCCTGGGGGGTGGGTAGGCAAAAGAAATTTAGAAGCAGAGATCAGAGAAGGTCCCGGGCGAAGCGTGGAGAGCCCCTCGTTCCCACCTCTGTTTAAGCACATTTTGCTCTTTTTTTTTTTTTTTTTTTTTTTTTTGCGGCACACAAAACAAATATTAAAAGAGCAGCGCGACAGCTTAGAAACTAGGTTTTCTGGCAAATAGCCTGAGAGTTTACCTTGTTGAGTTAGCTCTCCGCCTCGTACCGTCGCTGTCTTTACTCTCTAAGAGAAATAAGCGTTCCCTAAAGTGTCGATTTTACCTTTAGCCTCTATGTGATGATCTCTGATTATATTTTGTTTCGGAGGAACACAAAACGTGCAGATAGTGACATAAATTAAGAAACGTATAGTTCTACTTTAACAAATCCGAGGTTGTAGTTCTAAAGTAAAAATATAATTTTATTCAATTTTCATACCTAAATGTCACTGGATGTGAGGAGTGATCCTATATACAATTTGAAAAGTTGAGCACTAGAAACGGGGATGGGAGTGATGAAAATGTGCAGATTCCTGTTCTGCAGACACTAGGGATAGGAAGATGTTAGGCTAGGCAATTACCCACTGTTAGGATGTCAGAGAGAGACAAAGAGTTCACCCTCGCCGTTATTTTTTGACTATACGAATGTCAACAGACAAAACACAAGCAACAACTGCAATCCACCTTTTTGTAAGATAAGGGTTTAATGGCTATTTTCAGAACGATTTTTAAAGTGATAAATATGCCCACTTAAGATCTGTTTTTAACTGCTTCCTGCAATTTTAAAATGCATAATTATAGGGTGGTGTGATGGAAATCGAATGTACGATTATTCTGTTTGTACCTGTAAATGGGGCGTGTTAGTTTACTTGGGTGTTTTCTACTTTCCTCCCTTCTCTCTGCAAATACCATTAGCTCTGAGTCTGGCCTTGAAGTTGGGGCAGCATGAACCCCTCTCTTCCTGATAAACCCAAACAGAAAACCAGATATACCCATAAAGAGGAAGCCAGATGAGAACTGGAGGTCCATACTTCTTCCCAGGGTCCCATCCCCAAAGCCCCTGCCCGGGTTAACAAAACAAAGGTGCTGCTCCGACCACAGTGACTTGTGAAAGGAAAGAAAGTCTTCCCTATCTGTAATCAGGACCCCAAAATGAACCCCTAAAAAACCCACGCTGCTCTAACAGCAGCTCCATCCAAAAGCAGCGATCTAACCTCGGCCCCAAGGGTTTCCCCAAACTCCGCTCCAGGGAAGACCGCTGGCTGGGAAGTTTAGCTTTACCCTCAAAATCATTTTAACCCCTAAGAAGCCCCACAAACGACACTCTCTCGGAAACGAAGCCGCCTTTTACGCTTACCTTTTTAACTCACTTGGCGTTGTGCTTATGGTACACACTTTGCCTTAAGGAAATGTTTTTACTTTGCCTTAAGGAAATGTTTTTGCAAACACTTTCACTGGATGAGTATTTTACTCGCAAACTTTCCTGGGCAAACTCTCAAGAGGAAGTTTCATATTAAAGCTTATTTTCATAATATGTAGCTCTTTAACAGTGCGAGTACGTTCTCACTTCGTTTAGCTGTAAAATAGAAAAGTGTTTGGTTTTCAATTTTTCTAAATTACTGCGGGGTACGGGGCGGCGGGGGGGGGGTGCGGAGAATGGAAGGCGATCCTTATGCCATCTGGCGGTGCCGTGCGGAATTTCGCTGAAGAAGCCAAATTTACTGACCATCTGTGCCTAGAGTGGGTTTCTCCAGGGAAAGGCTGTGTAAATCTCGTCCTTTCGAAATCAAGGGGTGGTGGGCGTTGGTGGTGGGGGTCTCCTTCACCAATGATTAATTAAAGACAGAGATTCCCTGTGTTGGTGGGAATGGAGAGACAAATTCTGTGCATTGGAAATCCACAGTTACATTACATAGATTTCTACACTAAACCATCGTATATGTGCACAACATAACTCTTGTTTGTTTTTTCAAAAAAAAAATTGTTTATATCCCAGTGACATAGAAGTTTGGAAAGGTCAGGGCGAGTTGTAGAGTTGAACATTTTGCTGAATTTATTCAGAGGACCATGCAGGCATCTGTGCAATACCTCCCATTGAACACGTGAGGGCGTGCTCAAGTCTCTGCGGTCTCTAGTAATGTGACTCCTTCGTTTATTTGCATGAATTGCCTTGATTGGATATTAGGCTTTTAAAACGTCAATTTTACGTCAAATCGTTGCCAACCAACCAGCAACCTACTCCAGCGTGATTGGTTTCTACTGTTGGTGTCAATCATCTGAAATTTGCATACTAGTCAGTGGTCGCTAGGAGCTTGTCAGTAGGCTGTGGCAACTGAAAGAGAAAGAATCGGACGGAGAAGAATGAAAAATCACTTTGCTCTAGCAAAGCAAAATAAAAGTATTATTTTGCTTGTTATTTTAAAATAAATGTAAGTGTATAGTCACCTAATAAAGACATTCAGTTAATCAAAAATAAGCAACTATCAAAGCCTTTACTAATTTTATTTAATGTTTGCTGCTTTAAAATATCAATAATTACTCAAAGGTGTAATAAAACGCAAAGACAACATGAGTGCTAATGATTTAGTGTAAATGATTATTTTAAAATTAAAGGTGAACATGAAGCTTCAAAAAAAAATTACCATGGTAGTAAAAACATTGCTTTCGATGCTTAAATGGGCAGGCTGAAAGCCCTGCTTCAAAAGAAAAAAATGCACCAAAACAGAAATTTTAAAGAACATTATTTTGCCTTTAACAGTTACATATTTCCATCAGTCTGCTTTTTGTTTGTTTGTTTTTTTAATTTACCGTGCACTCACAGACAGGATAGTATTTGAATGGAGTGTCTGTAATATTTGTATTTGTACATTTCTTCCTTCATACACTCCAAAATAAAAACAAAGGGAAAAAATCTCAGGGCCTGCAAAGATGTAATTGCCAGTTTTAAATTTCAGAATTCGTAAAACCGAAGCTTCGATTTGCCAGCTACAAAACTTTTCTAGGGCTACTGTAATTTAAAATGTGTGCTGAGCTATGTGATGTTTATCATCACTCCAAAATATGTGCAAATAAGAACCAACGACCTAACACCTTATAATTGGAAAACACTCTCGGGCCCTCCTCTGCCCGGCTCTAACACGCCAAAGAAACTTATCCGACGCAAGAATTTGGATGCAACAGGGCAACGGAGCAACGCTTCTCCTCTCCACTCAGCCAGCCCTCGCCTCTGAAGAATTTTGTACTAGGCGTTAACTACCAACTTGCAATACACTGGAGTTGCTTCTCCTACTTTAACTGGATTACGAAATTAATTTCTCTCTTTATATTTAATAGCCAACGGGTTTTTCCTTCAGTGTTTTAGATATCTGTGTCACTACTGTTTTACTGGTTGCTGCATATTTTTAGTTTTCTTTTTCTTTCCTCTTTCTTTCTCCTTCCTTTCTTTCTTTCTAACTTTTTTTCCCCGTTCTTCCTGTTAAGGATTATCACAGTGTTCCGGGTGTCTTTGAAAGTTCAGCCTGGTTTGCATAACTACAGGAGCCTAAGATACATTCGTACCCGTGATTGCAAGGGAAACAAACGGGGCTAAATCGGTGCGGAGAGGCGGGGGAGAGGTCTGTGGCGCTTATGAAGGCTGGGCTGTGATACGAAATGTGATTTAATGTGTGATTTACCAGAAATGAACAAATCGACACAGCGGTAAAATTAAATCTCTTCCTCTGGGTTTTTAAGTTTTTAAGTATGCCTTCAACTTCATTACTCCCTCCCCAAATAGCCTGCTGCTGGAGACCCTCCTCGGTAAAATCGCTTCCAGACGGCCTCCGGAGCCGGTGAGTGCTGGGTCTGTGATTATCAGCCCTTCTGAATCAGCGGAAAATGCCCGCAAAGAGAACTACAGCCACCGAGTGGGCAGAAGCAGCTTCAATTCGAGCACTCATCGCCACCACTATCACCCCCATCACTCCCATTACCCCCACCACCACACGCACCCCACACAGACGCAGACACCAACACGCGCACGCGCGCGCACCTCCCCGTGCTGTCAATCACATACTCACATCATAGGGCGCATGCGCGCTGACGTACTTCGGCCTAAACCGACCCCACGCCCTTTCTACGTCACCCCGCCCAATGGACCAATAAGAGGACGGATTTGGGGGCCGGGCTACAAGAAAGCAGCCAATGGGAGCGCGTTTAGAAGCCAAGGCCTGAGAGGAGTAAATCCTTCCGTGGTCCACGTTCAGCCGCCCCCGCGATGATTTATGCGTCCCTTTTATTATTTGTAACACTTTGGGAAGTTATTAAAAGGAAGATCTACTGCTTCCTCTTTTGGTGGGTGGAACTATATGGCAATATTTGTCACTGGCCCTTATTAGGGAAGACTGAGGCACAGTGGAAAGCGGTTGGATGCTGGGTTCGTGTGGGTCCTGTTTTTTATTACAAGACAGATTATCCTTTTCATTACAAGCTGTAGACAGGGCCAACTTCGAAGGTCTTCGTGGCCGAATGATCTTCGATCACTCAGGGAGCTGAAACCTGATGCCTTCCGACTTTTGTGTCTGTACTCTTGGCGTAGAGAAGAGCCTCCGGGGAAGGTGTTGCAACCTTTGGTTGGAAGAGAAAAAAGCAAACTAAGTCTGCCCCCCCGGGACCCCCCCCCCCCGCCGCACCTCCCATACGCACGCACACACACAACAGAGTAAACCTAGGCCTTTTTCCGCTTGGATGCTCATTAAGAGTTAGTTGACTTTGTAGCGGATGCAATAAAACTTGGATGGTTTCAGGCCCCAAACAATCCTGGTTTCTGTTTTTCTCTCCCCTCAACCACACCCCCAAGGAAATTGCCTTTTCAGCAGGCGCCTGCGGGAAAGAACCGCAGGAGACAGATTCCCTTGGGGACTCAAAGTTTGGGGAGTGAGGGAAAGAGGCGTCTGGGGGTATGGAAATAAATAAAGGGGGCCAGGATAAGAGAGCAGGGCAGCGAGGGAGGTCTTCATGTTTGGATTTGAATTTTCTGGCCTACTAGGGGAGGAATCCACAAACCCGCAGTACCTGGAGGACTCTGAGAAGTTAGTGGTCACCCACAGAACTGCTGACCAATCCAACCCTGGCTGCGGGGAAAACAATTCCCCAGAGCAGATTAACGAAAAGAGCCAAGGAAAATAACGGATACAAATTGGCTACTCCTGACCTCCAAATATAAATAAGTTTCAAGAGTAAAGCAAAGATTCCAAGAAGTCTGGGATGAGGACAGTACGTTGCCTCTGTTCTCTAGGTCATAGCCAGGAATTTCAGTTGCTGGTCTGGGGGTATTTTTATTTGAAATTATGAAAATCCGTGCCGGAAGGATTGCTAGGGGATAGAAGTGGGGCGATGAGAGACCCACGGGGGAGGAGGCGGGTAGAAAGAACCAAGAACTGTTTGATCGAAGGACTGAGTTGAAGGAAAACAAAACCGTGAACTTCAAAGCTCCAGCCTAATCCCCCTCAGGTTAATTTCTGCTTCCTAAAAAGTTGATCAGGGTCATAAATCACCCGCCCCGCCCCTGCTGGTCTTGCTCGGTTCCAGAGAGGTTCTCTCACCGCCGCCTACTTCAGCGGCGCGGGGTGATTCTCCAACACCAGGACGTCTGCGGCCTCCTGGGGCTGGAGGGCCCCTGAGGCTGGGTGGGCTGATGGATGCGCGGGAACGGCTTACAGGAGGAAGTGAAGATCTTGGAAAGATGCTGGAAATGGGGCGGGCTCGACCGCGGAGGGGGTCCTGCAGATGCTGCTTCCATTCTGCCGGCTCCTAACATAAAACCCAACCTTCAACTGTGTCTGGAGCACTGTTTGAAGAAGGTTACAGCGTGTTTAGAGATTTGCAAAGCTCTGCCGAGCAGTAAAAATTAGGCCTGCCTGAGATCTGTCAAATGACTTCCGATAGCAGTGCCGGCTTAAACCCGGGCGAGCCCTTGCAGCCTCTGATCTTGGCTAGGTGCGGGCCTGTAACTCCGCGCTGGACAGCGCGCTGGCGGCACCGCTCTGCTGGGCCAGTCGCGCAAGGCGATCAGTGAAGTATCTGCCTCCAGGCCAGATAGGGGCCTGCTTTGAGTGTGAGGATACAAGTCAAGGCAAGGCTTTTCCACCGACTTTCTCGCGCGGAAAGCCCCAGACCTCTTGCATTTGACTGTTCGATTGAGGAAAATGTCACCGGAATCCAGAGGTTGGCCCTTCCTAAATGAAAACCGTGGCGGTAGAGGCTAGGGAGCGGCCCTGCCCAGGAAGGACAGGCAGTTCTTCATCATAAGGGCTCACGTTCCCTCCCAGTAGCAACAATATCTAAACAAGCCAAACGGCATTTTGTCAAAAATCTAAGAGACAGTGATCCTCGCGGTACAGGACGCTTAGTGGACTGCAGCTCCTAAAAATTCTTTGCTTTTTCAGATTATTTCCAGGCGGGCATAGACAAGGAATTTGTTTTCTGTAAAATCACAGTTTGCTCCTCCGCACGCCCCAGAGCTGCGCAATAGATCGCACCGTACGCTACTGTCGCAGAACCCACCACTCTGCTCTAGTTTAATAAAGTGTACAGCGTGGCTAACCAAGCTTTAATAACTGAAGGAGACTGTTTTCCAAGGGGGCGGAGAGAAAAGGAAAGAAAGAAAAAAGCGAAGAAGGACATTTGTTCTTGGACATGGTCAGGTCTCTCCATTATACTGGAAGAATTTTTTTTTTAAGTATTGTTAGTGTCCCAGCATACTAGATACAAACAAGTATATCTGAAAATGAAAAAGTCTGATAGAATTCGTTACCCTAGGTGAATAATTATGTAGATTCACACATATTACATTTCCATTACATTTCCATTTTTAAAAACATAAAATAACTCTAAAATTGATCAGTGATGGATAAATTCTTAACGGATTAAATATTTTATGATACACGAGTGAAAGCAGGATTAAGTTCCAGGAAATAACGAATTAGAGATTTGATCATTTTTCCCATTTCTGGGGAGGGAGTAATCGTCTCCCAAAATAAAGTTATACCATTGATAAAAATAGAGAGCATAGAGGACCTAAAGAGAGAAATGAACCAGCGGGGGCGGGGGGGAGACTAAGTTATACGTTGAAGCATATTTAAAGATCAGGGGCCAAAATAATGAAATTCAAGGGAAAATTAAAAGAAGGTGATGAGGGTTTATCTGAGGGACCGCCACCGCCAAAGGTGGAGCGGCCACATCTGTCCTAGATATCAGACTTCCCTGCAACTTTCAACACGCATTTCAACTCTGGTATCTAAACACAGCAACCAGTGCGGGAAGGGAGCGCCTGCAGCCCCAAGATGCAATGCGGGCTTCGCCTCTGGGTGCGCAGTGAACTCTGCCCAGAAGCTATGAAAGCTGAGCCCAGAACTCAGTGATCCTGTTTTCCAAACCACGTGGAGAGAAGGACCAAAACAGGATTTTCTCTCTCAGCAATCCCAGCCCCGCGCGGCCGAGTGAAAGCAAATATTCTCGACAGCTTCGGAATTAAAAAGATTTGCTAATAACCACCGCTCGCACTTTCCGGGGTCCCTGCTTGTCTAAACTCGTGATATTTACATTCTTAGAGGCCTGGGTGAGGAATACGCAGAGGCGCTGGTGCCCTGAGCGCCTAGAGCCTTGTAACCGGCCTCTTGGCCCAGGGCGAAATATTTTCAAGACCTGCCCCCCCACCTTTGTGAAGGACTTGGGGGCGTTCCTCAAGTCTGCAATGCGTTTATTCATTGCTGTAGTTCTGCGCTTTCTAAACGAATAGGAACCTATTATTTACATTCGTTCCTTGCACAGATATTTATTATCTGTAGGAATATTTAAGGGTCTGTATTCGGCTGGCCTCCTTTGACAGGAGCCGTCACCTCACACTCCCGGGTAATAGACCACACCGTGGCTGTATTTAATTTATTGGGGTGAGAAGTTACTGTGGGAGGTTTCCAAAGGGGGAGTTTGCCACGCAGAGGTGGAGACCCAACTCCATAGGTGGTTAGATTATATTTTTGTCTCGGAAAGAACGTACTAAAGCACAACCCAAAATATGAAAAACATTTCCTTAAGGCATGGGTTGTTAACCAGGGTCTCCGGGTGCTTAGGGGTAAGTAAACTGGCCTTACAACTCACTGAAATGGAAAGCTAAATTTCGGGTGGCGGTCGTGGAGCTAGCCTTTTTAAAATCAAATTCTTAAAAAAAAAAAAAGTCCCACCACCCACAGATAAAGGAAAAAATTAAGAAGCCACAGTTGAAATTTACACCAAGAGTTCGGAAGCTTTGCATTGGTTCTGAATAGATGAAATCTGAGAAGCCGGTATAATTAGCAGCGAACTAGGCACGATTTTTCGGTTGCCTTAAGGTAATAGATCAAAACAAGCAATACTGAAATCCTTTAATAGCCATGCCATTGTGATAAGTTCAAGGGAGCTTAGGGAACTGGCAACCGGCTACCTGGTGTTAATATTAATGAGTTTTTAAGCCAGAATATTTCTATGACTCCATTTTCCCTCTAAACTTCAAGGCAACCGAAGATCTCCTAATATTGTCATTACCACGGCCAACAGAGGGAACCCGATCCGCTGTGGTTCTAAAACAAAATGGGATATTAACCGTGTTTGTTTTCACTTTGATCCATAGGAAATAGGTCCTGCGCCCTGTGACCCATTAAACTAATAAGATTATACACATCAGCAGAGCGGAGGTTCTAATTGTTTCCATCTGTCCCAGATCTTTGCATTTTAAAACTGATGAAAATGAGACTTGAGTTACAAAAAAGAAAATATATTGAGAGCGAAAGAGTGACAAAGCTGAGACAGTCGGACCACACATGAAATTAATTACTGAGAAAAAAATAGGTGTATATGGTGTGGCGCTTTTGAGGAAGAAAATATGCAGGAAACTATCATTTAATTGATCTGCGCTCCTAAAGGTAACACTTGCTTCAGAAAACCAGCCAATCAGACGCGTTTTCGGGAGACAATCTACACCTCCCCGCCTCTCATGAATATTTAAACAAATTTCTAGCTTTCTCATTTAAATGTTCAAGGAAATGTGCTACACAGGCTCGTCTTTCATTGGGTTGCTCAAATCGCAGTGGAGCCAGGAGGGAGGAGACGCGTTTGCGCCTTTATTTGCTTAGACTGCCCTCTTTTACGTCATCATACATCTAAGCCAATCCGTGAAGCTCACTTTGACAAGCTCCTCCGCCCCTCATTCCTTAGCTGGGCGCCAGCCTAAGCCAATAGAATGTCTGCATGCAAATACCAGAACCCGAGCGTTCCTCGCTCCGCCTATTTCCCCACCTCTTTCCGGGGCGTGGAGAACCAAGCTGGGTGGGAGGGGCCGATTGCGGGAGGGGCCGATTGCAGGCGGGGCGGAGGGCGGGGATGAGAGAGAGGCGGAGACAGCCGTGACACGTGGGACTGGGTTTGCCTCCCCATTTCCTCCCCTGGCTCCACCTCCCGGCGAACGAAATGCCGTTTGGTCATTGGTTGGATTAATGAGGGCAGGGACGGTTTTTCACTTTGCATAAAGAGTGGGCGGGCGTCCAGAGTGCGCGACGTAACTCGAGAAAGGGTTTCCCCCGCCCTTCTTCCTAGGGGGTGTGGGCGGGTCAGGGGTGGGACCTGGCCAGCCTCGCCAGCTTTCTCCTTGGGCTTAAAGAAACAAACGGTTTTCTGAAAAGATTCGTTTTAATTTACCCTTTAAAGAGAATTGTATATTTCTAAATGTATCTTTTCGTTAATTTTTTTACAAGTCACTCAGGTTGCACCATGAAATAAAGATTACTAATAATAAGATTACTTCCAAAAAGAAAATTAATTTTCTTTTAAACTGGAGTAGGTCCGCTGCTCCCGCTGGCCTTTTGTAAGGGGGAAAAAATTTTTGTATAATAAATTACTCTTTCACTAGAATTCATTTTTGTCTTTACTATGAATTTCCTGTCTCTCTAATTTTCTACTAGCGGGGCTAAGTAAGGAAAGCCGAGGTGGAGTGTTTAAAAAGCCGAGAAAGGGTGGAAAATTCTTGCGGGCTAAGAGTTTGTGAATTGCTTGTGAATGGTGCAAGTATTAAAATTGTTTCCAACAGTAATATGCCCCAGGGATACTCGGCTGACAGTTTTTAAGTAAGAGAATTATTCTTGTGATTTATTTGTGTTTTTTCTTTTCTTTCGAAAAATTTCCTTCTGTTTTATGTCCAAATGAATGTGGACGTACCTTTTCGGGAAAGATATCAGGTGGCAAATGACTGGAAAAGGAAAGGATGAACACAGATTCCAGGAACCTGAGTTTTAAAACATCATCTGTGCATTTATGTTGGATAACCTTTCTCCAGCTTCCAGAAAAGTAATTACGGTAGCTCGTTTGTTCCAAACAAAATTTTGGGAGTACTTGCTTTTTATTTTAGATTACTCTTTAATATCTGAATAGATAACAAGGCCTTTCGATGAACTAAAGATGAGAGAAAGGGTTGATTTCTTTTGGCGGGCCTGTGGGACTTTATTTAAACAGAAACGTTAAAATTCATAGCAAACACGAATATATAACATCCCGCCCTCTAAATTCTGTTATCTCCTTCCTAGAAGACAAATGACATCTTTCCAGTCTCCAACGTCTAATCCTTCAACACATAAAGAGGCTTATAAATAATTTTTATATTAGAAATACTTGAGTGTCTCTCAGTGGAGAAAAATGGTTCCAGGGAAATTAAGATCAAGGGGAAAGGAAAAGTCTCCTTGATAGGTCAGTGCGGTCTAACTTTTTTCTTTGAAACACTTTCTGACATATAATAAAGGTAGAGAAATGTGCTTAATTACTGCCTTCCTGCAGTTATATAAATGTGTTGACTACGTTTAACTCAACTCATATTTAATTTTGTAGTCTTAAAAGTAAATAGAATGAAACATTATTTTATGGCTCCTCCATGAAATTGTATTCAGAAATATCAATCCATTTCTAACAGGCAATTTAATGTTAAAAATACATGTTAATGCCTATGATATTCCAAGCAATTAAAATAATGCAAATCCATCTTTAAGCCAAGAAACATTGTCAGTTGATAATTTGTCAACACTATTATTTGAAATTGAACTATAGGTAAGATAGATACATTTGAAACATTAGTCCTAAATGAAACATTAGGACTTTTATATGCATGATTCTTAGTAATAATAAGTGGTTAATTTTACAACCTAATGGCAAAAAAAAAAAAAATTGTATGTTCAGGTTAATCAGTTGCAGAAGTTAGCTCTATATGACTGTTCATTCTGTTTTAATAAGCTCTAGGATGATGAATAAAACACTGAGTTAAGAAATCTAAATGAAAATTTACTTAATCCAACTATCTTATTACGTTTTTTTTCTTTTTTATATATAAGGCTTTTCTAGTTCTGAAGTAATATATGTTCTTGAAAAAAACTGAGAAATACTTAAAGGCATAAGGGGGAAATCAAAATGTATACATATTCTCACAATCAAGAATTAAATCTGGCATTTTCCTATATTCCTACCTTTTTCTATGTATTAAGTACTGGGATTGTTCTTTTGTTACAAAATTCAGATTTGGCTCTATATTAAGAACTCACTGCTCAAAGTTCAGATTTACATTGCTCTTATTTTCTGCTTGAACTATAAGTTAACTTTGTAAAAATTCATGGTTTTATTAAATTCATATTTTTAAGTTTTATTTTATTATAAAGAAATATAAATTTATAAAATAACCACTTGAAACTACCAAAAGGTGAAATAAAATATAATGATCTGTTCATAAATAATTTCCACTTTCACTTATTTGCATTTTTTAAAAAACTATTATTTTAAAACATAATTAATGGAACCTTTAGGTCTAAAACAAAATGACGCCCAAAATTAATTTATCTTTTTGTGTATGTTTAAAAATAACTTAGTAAAAGTTGCATTTTTATATTTTTATCTAACAAAGGCTAATTTGAGTTTTCTTCATGTTTGTTTTATCTGCTGCAATATATGTCAGCAATTCCAGTATTATTCATGGAAATATTGGCTCTGAGTTTTACAAAAATCCTCCTTTCCTATACTTTCTATTCCTCTTAAGGTGCATTTGTTGATTATTCCTATTTCAAAGCCTGCGCAAAGGCATAATCATAGCAAACCAACACATTAAAGATACTGGTCTGTTTTCAAATTGCAAAATTTTTCCTTTAGCCCAATTATGTTTTACTAACAGCATCTGCTTCCAATCTATTTGCACTTTTAGGAATACTGATTTTTATTAATAGCACCTGAAAATACCAGCAAGCCACAAAGGACATGTAATTAAGAATATCATCAAGCAAGTACTTAGCCAAATGCACAATTGGCTGTGTTTGTGGCCTCTAAATTAAGCAAAAGTACATATCTCACCATTTCATTTTAGTCTCTAATGCTATTAATTTCTTCCCCATCTTGATATTATGGTTTCAGTAACAAAGCAAATAGCCCTGTTAATCATTAAATTATGAACGCATAGCAATACAGTCTTTATAGTATATCACATATCCTGTAAATTTCTAAGCCAAATTATTTCTCTGTGTGGCAGATGGTTGTGGAAAGAAATCCATTTTTACATCTTGATTCCCTTTAGCTTATGGTAATATCCAACTCTAATATATTCAAACAAGAGTTCAGATACTAGAAATGAACCTTATTTCAAATATGTAAAATAAATTGCCAAACGTGAGAAAGTCTAAATCTGTGTTCTCTGCTATTTTATCTAATTTAAATGTATAGATTGTGTGAAATGGATAATTTCATCCCTTTTCCCAGGGTGGTTTTATAAGAAAAAGACATGGAAATCGATACGCTCCATAGAAGAGTTCCCACTCAGGTCATTCTTTTTATGGATGTGAGAATTCCATAGGAATATACAGTGGCAGTTTAAGATCTCTCTGAATAAGAACTGATTGACCAATTACATACTCACAGCTGGAAGGTGCTTGCTTTATATACATTTTAAAAGACTGCATTTATCTTTGTGGATAAACACCATCCACAAGAAAGGAAGTTAAAAAAGTGGTAGGAAGTGTTTGTTTTGTTTGTTTCAGATTCTTTTCATCATGAGTGTTTGAGTTTTTGTTTTTGTTTTGTTTTTTAAATTTTTAGCAGCATAAATTTACCATTGGAGATGGAGATAGTTGTAGCTCCAATTTTTTCATGAAAACAAGAAGTATTTTGTGACCAGAGTGCCATAACTGAGTCATAAAAATAGACTCTTAAAAAAACGAGAGGCTTTACTAGAAGTCACTGTTTCTATAAGGTGGTAAAGTAGTTATGAAATACTTTTAACTCTCATTTGCTATTAAAAACAAATGCAACATAAGGAATGAAAACAAAATAGTGCCAGAATGCTAGTTTTCCATTCAAAGACGAAATGTATCTAACAAAGAAATAGTCTACTTCCAAAACGTTAAATCAACAATTTTTTCCCTTTAAGCTTGGATTATGTTGAAAATTGCCTCAATTTTCTCCCTTCATATCATAGATATAGGAGTTCAAGCGAGGTTTCAAAGTAATTTTCAGCCCTTCAAAATTAAGCAATCTTATTTATTTAAATTTGATTGTAAAATGAATTTTGTATAGAAAAATATCTAGAGTCCTTGGTAGATCAACTTCTTGGTTACACTGTTACTTGCACATTCTCATGATAGTGAACAACAACATACCAGGCACAATTTCTTTTTAAAATTGTGAAATAGTACTTTAACTTATAGAGGTGACAATGGTACATATTTTTGAGGGGAAAAAATCACTCCTGGGAAAATAAAAGTATTTTATCACTATAGTCTTTCCCTCTCTTTTTAGTTTATCCTCTGTAACACGTGTAAAATGTCAGTATTATTCATAATAGTTGAAGGGATATTTGAAGCAAATGAATAGTAGCTTGATGACCAAATTAAAGTGTGAAGTTGGCAAAAACTTAATATATCTGGGATCAGCTTGTCTTAATTTTAAAAAGTTATCGATCATTGAAAATTACCATGTATGAGATAATAACGCATTTTCAAAACTGTATATTTTTTAACCAAAATTACATGTGTGCATTGTAGAAAATTTTAAAAGCACAAAGAGGGAAGCAAAATTCACCCTCAACCATAGAAAACTACTGCTCAGATTTTATATGTATCCTTGAAAGCCTTTTTCTGTGTACATATTTGCATTCCAAAAAAATTAAACATGACACATGATGTTTTGTAAACTGTTGAGGTTTTTTTTTTTTTTTTATTACACTTTAACGGATAATGGAAATCTCTCTATGGTCCAGGATTTTTCTACAACTTTGTTTGAATTGGCTGACAGGTCTACTTTCAAAGATCATAACTGGATTTATTCAACAGGTTCCATGACATGAGCCATTTAAGTTGTTTCTAATTTTCTGGCATAAACAGTGCCGCAGAACGCATGACAGTACATCTTGTCAGCAGCTGTGACTATTTTTGTCAGGTAAATTCCTATGAGAGGCATTGCACATTTTCAAAGATTTTTGTTCATTTCTTCCACATTTTTTTGTTTCTTTTTTTTACCTTTTCTCCCTCTTTGTGTGTGTGCGTGTGGTTTTTTGTGTTTGTGTTTTTCCGATCAAAAGAGTGACCTATATATACTCTCTTCTTGTTTTAAAAAATCAAGACATTAAAAAAGCTAAAGTTCCCATAGGCCAGCTCCCTTCCTCGGTCTGAGGTGTAGTTTAATCCTTTGTCTGTGCATTTACAGATGACATATATGTACATATAGAAAATATATCATACTGCTGTGTAGTCTTAAGTACTGTTATAATAATTCAAATCACATTCACTCTCAGTGACGATCACATATCACTTAAGAGAACAGAGGGACAGATGGGAGGGTAGGAGAGAGAGGGGAAATTAAAGATACGGTAATCAGGTAACATGAAGATATATCCTAAGCAAAAAAAGGTAATGACATCCGTAATTTCTTTCCACAACTCAAGAAGGCTGCTTTGAACATTTTTTTTTTTTTTAAATAGTGATCCTTTATCTACCTAGGGCAAAGTCAGCCCACAGTTTATTCAGTCCACAGAGGCGATGAGAAGACCCCCTGGACTGTCAAGCAGAGTCATTCCTCTTCCCAAAACAAATCCCTAATAGCCTTACGGTGCAGTTGTGTATACTGGTTAGCACCATCAGAAATGACCCTAGGAAATGTCCAAAGATTTGTAGAAAATAAACACCAAGCGTAGACTTTTTCTTAATAAGCAATTTCAGAACTAAGTAGAATAGAATACCCTCAGTCAGTACTAAAGTGCTCAGAGCATAGGAGTGACAGAATGGAGTTTTTAGTTTTCCACTCTCTTTTTTTGTAGTTTTAAGGATGGCAGAGGGAGACCTAGGAGCATGAGGCTTCTAGAGAATGGACGATGGTTTTGTTACCTCCTTAGTGAAGCAGGTGTCTTATAGTTGAAGGCCTTCTGGAAGAGGGCTTAGTACATTGAAGTGCTTCTTGCAAGTATAACACGACCCGCTGAGCAATGCTGCCTGCCCTGCGCTCCCTCCCGCCGCCACCCCACTCATTCCAGACACGGAGGAGTTGACCTGTCGTGATGATGCTACAGGATACAGCTGTGTCATCAAGGTGGCACCTCATTCTCTTTCCTTCTGACCTTTCCACAAAGATGAGTCTCTAACTTCCTTCCTTCTATTGTGAGATCCACCATTATCTGTCTCCCCAGAGGGGTAACCCTTTCCTAATACAAAGGAAGGGTATGGTGGGGGCAGGAGAGGACAAGCAATAGAGACCTGAGAAGAGGAGCAGAGGAAAAGCAATGTAAATAATAAGAATAATCTATAACGCCATTCGTTTTCGTGTCTCCTCGATTTTTCTCCCAGTACATATAAGTCAACAAAACTGAATGGACTTAAACACAATGGAACTTAGAAATTGATCAATTACTCCTTTCTCATTTCTGAGTGTCAAACTAATGCTAAAATGCCATGAAAACAAACTTCCTGTCAGTAAAGGCACAGGCCTAAAGTTTATGGAAAATACTTTAGAGGCACACTAGACATCAAATAACTGCTACAAAACATTCTGATACATCAAGCCTGAAGTATCAGAAACAGATGGGCTCACTTCCTCTCTGAATTTCACACAAACTCCAGAAAATAAAGGAAGAGACTGAAAAAAAAAAACAAGAAAGAAAGAAAGAAAGAAAGCTTTTCCATTTGCTCATCCCATGTTTGAAAATTTTGAAAACACTCAACCCATTCTAATTATATGGTTTTACTGCACTGGGAAATTAATTATTATTATTACTCCATTAGAGGTGCTGAAAAACATTTGATCTTTCAGAAACGTCTGGCTCTTCGTTATGTAGTCTCTTTTACAAAGGCATCACGTCTTTTGAAAAAAAATCTCACAGAACTTTTAGGTTCTGTCATCAGAGTTAATGACACATTATTGTATACAAGTAAACTAAATCTTTGTACATGCATCCTTCTTGAGGTCTACCTCCATGGTTCAGAAGAAGGGAGATATTTATCTTTCCAATTAATGTGAGCAGTAGTATTCCTAATCAGAGAAATCCTTCCTCAAAGAAAAAAAAAAAAAGCCACCAGATTTTTCTAATTTTTTTCAATTTTATATATTAACTAAATATTTTCCATACCTCCATTTCTTTCTGAGCCATAGGAAAATCTAGAAGCTATAACTGTGTCTCCATCTATGTCTATCTATTTAAATGTTTATAAATATGTGTGAGTGTATGGATTGCTAATATGGGAGTAGCTGGGGTGGTACAATAGTCCCTAATTCCATGTGCAAAGATGGCAAAATTCTAGACCCGGTAGATTGTATTTGTGAGAAATATTAATTCTTAAAGATCTCGCCCAATCATTGTCTGCTGCCCTCTTTAATTGGTCATTCTATTCTTTCTTTCTGGTAAAATCCATCAAGAATTAGGATCAAAGATGGAGACCCAAAACTTAAACCAGCTCCTCTCTTTCCTCTTCTGTTATTAAATCAAGAGTTAAGACCGGGTGAATTTAATTACTCCTTTGAAGACCACATCTTTGTTTTGAAAGGCAGATCCCTCAAAGCAGCGTAACTCGAGCATCTGTTCATCTGAACAGCCCAGAAACGTGCCCAGATTGTGCCAACTTCCAATTTTAAACACAGTCTGGAGCGTAGACCGCGGAGCCACGTTGCCTGGTTAGCTGGCTTGGCCACCGGCCACCTGTGTGACCCTAGGCCAGTCTTACAACCTTTCTATGTCTCCATTTTCCTCATCAGTACAGTGGGAATAATTACAGTATCCGTAACCTCTTGGGATTGAAGTGGAAATTACATTAATATTCATAAAGCTCTTAGTGCCTGACACAGCAAGCGATCAAAAGATTTTTTTTTATTACATACATAAGTGATAGGTAGCTGACTTGACTAAATAACTAGAAATCTCCTTTGCCTAGAAAATTTAGAACACTTTCATCTCACAGAGATAATTTGGACCACATATTGTTGTTACGTAGGTGGGGCCTGGGCCTTACTATTCCACTATCACCATATTCGAGTCTCTTTAAATGCAAATTATTGCTTTCTTTTTTCTTTCTTTTTTATTTTTTTTGATATAGGATTGGTGCCAAATTATTGGCAGGCACCCAATAAAACATTTTGTAATGAATGAATAAAGAAAGGGTATACTATGACCTCGTTTTTAATAATGGAGGTGGGGCTGGAAAGGCATCGTGTCTGCAAAGATTTGAGGCCTAAGTACCTCCCTGAACACCTGCTGGTGTTGGGATTATCACCAAGGACAGAAACTGAGAATTCTGAATCTAGTGACCAAAGAAGGAGCTTCTAATGACAGAGCCAGTGGCAGCTGACAAAAGCAGAGACAGTTGTCCTATAGTGGGGACAACCCTAGGAGCCATGTGCTCCCATACATGGTTTAATGTCTGGCAATAATGGGGACAATGGGATAACAGAGTAGAAATTTCCTTGCAGGATCCTGACCTCATCATCTACTATGCTGGGCAAGTCTTGTACCACCTGAACCTTGGTTATGCCTTTCTAAGAGTAGAATGCTAAAGCAGCAGGCTACGAAGAGCAAATGAGTGTGTCCATAACGTTCTCTGCAGTCTGCATAAAACAACGAAAAAGAACATTAAAGGCATGGTCATATCAGAATTAGGAGAGAAATCAGGGTTAGCCATAAGAAAGATGTTCCTAAAAGTGTTGATGATATAATTCCAGACCAGGTTTTAAAAGGAGATTGTGAAATCTTTGTTTGAGGAGAACTTGAAGGAAAGGAGAAGGAGGAACATCTCGGGGGAGGGGGGGCTGGGGGGGAGTGGGGTGTTTAAAGGACCCCTGGACATGCTTTTTGGCTCTTCAATTCCATAATTATGTGGCCTCCAAACATAGGCACTGGGGTGTCCGATTGGCGATTGTGACTGAGTAGGTGTCGCCTTCCCTGTGGTGTCCAGAGGCACAAGACAGCATGGCCCACAGGTGTGCTGGGATGTGAGCAAGGGTGGCATCTGGAAGAAACAGAAGAGCTGCAGGCCGGTTCCTCAATATCTTGTTTGATGGGTGATCTCTTTTTAGAGAGAACAGTCTACCCAAGTACCATCTAATTTTAAATACTACAACCAGATTGTGTGGGGCCCGAAGCTGATACCATTTGGGGGCTCCCCTTTGAGATAAAGATTATGAAATTGCCATAAAAGTTAAATCGAAGCACAGAGTCTTGAAATGGGTTCATTCAAAGGAAGGGCCATGAAGTCTGAGCCTCATTAGTTGCCTGGTAAACCAGCCTTGTGTACAACCAGATTTCTGTCTTTGCTTTACAGATGGGGAAACTGAGGTACAGAGAAATGAAAGAACTTGTCCCCGGCCATACAGATCATGAGTGGCCGAGCTAAAACCAGCTTCCAGTCATCCTCATTTGCATTACATTTCGACTGTACTTACAATAGGGTGGAGTCTCTGTTCTCACCCATGTAAATATGGTATTGCTGGGTCCTCTACTTCCATGAGAGGTGTTTGCTCCCGACTCTGAGAGAGTAGCTAAATGCTGAACCCCCTCATGTGTGAGGGTTTCAGAAAACCTGGAGGTTTGCCAGGTCTCCCATGTTTGGAGGTTTGATAATGGGAGCCCTAGGTGAGAGCAGTTGATCATCTGTGAATGTTACAAGAAACAACGTTTATGGCTCTGATAAAACATGTAAGCTCTAGTCACTACGGCAGAAGTCAGGACCATGGTCACAAAAGTAATCTGAGAACATTAAAGATGCCAGCGACTCAGTCCAGCACCACCTTTCTCCAGCTAAAGATAAAAACTGAGGCTCAGAGAGGGTAAGTCACTTGCTGAAGGTCACGCAGTTTCCAGGGGCAGAGTTGGAACTAAGAATCTGCTCCTGGAGTTCCAATTCTTCATTGCCAACATTATCATTGGGGTTCTAATTCCACAAAGAATTCTTTATTTACTTCCTAAACAAGGACTGGAATGCTGCTTTCAAGTGTTGAACACTTAACCATGCATTTTGGTTTTTACCTAATCTCAATGATAAGCAGAACAATTTCCATTTCTTTTTTCATCTTACAAGAACCTTGATATCCTGCCCCTTGTCTGAGCCTGACCTGGGTACAATTTTGGGGCTGAGCTGAAAGAAAGGCCTAGAAAAGAGCTTGGTGAGGGACTCCTGGGGCATCAAAATGAAAGGAGTTGGGGCAGCGTGGAACCACCTCATTGGTCCCTATATAATAAAACTCAAAAATATATGACAGAGAAGGGACCTGAGAGACCTCTAGCCCCTGCCCCTCTTTACAGATGAGAAAACTGAGGAGCAGTGAATTAATGACTTGGCAAAAGTTAATCGCTAATTAGTAACTGAGTCAGTCTCCTAATTCCCAAGCCAGCCCTCTTCCCTGGTTAGGTGCAGGCCAGTTCTGAGAGGCCAGGGCAAGTCATTCTTTCACTCTTCAACGTATTTACATTGTGTGTTTCTTCTGTGCAAGGATTGTGTGCAGGATGAATGGGGGGGGGTAGGGAGGTATGAACTGGTGCCTCTTGGAAGAGGAGGAGGGTATTCATGAACTCATCTGTGCAAAGGACTGGATAGGGCGACCAAGCATCCCGGTAGGCCCAGGACTGACCTTGTGTTAGCTCTGAATGTCCCATATCTCAAGAAGCACCTCAGTCTGGGGCAAATCAGGATAGTTGTTAACCTTAAGATAGATAATAACATCACATCACTGATCTTCCAGAATCCAGAGGAAGCAGAGAATCAAGGCAAGTACTAAATTTGTGTGGGTGGCTCATGTCTTACTTTTATAGATTTGGAGAGTTTCCTGGGTAATATTCTGGTATTTTTCCCTTCATCTGCATTCAATTGTTCTTCTCCACCTGCAACCTGCGAGCCAGCCCTGCTTTTAAATGGACCATGCCTCCTTGCAGAACAGTACAGCTTAAAACATACGTTTAAAAGACCATAACGTGATTTTAAAACAGAGATATGGAGTGATTAATCCACAATGTAGAACTCTGTTCTGGAGGCTGAGACCGGCTGTTACAAGGTGAAAGCATTTATACAGTCGTCAGTCATCTGCAGCAAACCCTGCTTTGGTGAAGGTCTGGGGCTTTCTAATTGCCTCTTTAAGAACGTCCTGTTTCCACTTGAGTCATTCCCAGACAGAAACATTACTCAGGTGCCTGTTGAACACCTAGCTATGGTATCAATTGTCCAAAGCCCCAGGATGAGGGAGACAGCAGAGCGTTCCAGGGTTAGGAGGCAAGAATCTGGGTTCTAGTTTTAATATTGCTATTAACTAGGCTGTGTGGCCTTGAGAAAGTCACTCAAAGTCTCTGAGCCTGTTTCCTCATCTGCAAAAGAGAGGTTCCAATGTCTGCCCCAACTGCTCTCACGGAGGGGTTGTAACAAATGTAAAAGGGTTTTGAAAAGTGTGCAATTTACACAAGGAAAAGAGATGGTGTGGGACCTCCGTCATGTGAAACTGACCTTCGAAAAAAGTAACTGTAAGTGGAAATCAAGCACAACGGCTGGACTCCACAATGAACCCTCATTTAAATCACCTGCCTCCCTGAAGGATGAGGAAGGAGACACACGAAGGCTGGAAAGGAACAGCATTAACGAGTGCTAGTCCGGAGAGAATATGTCAAAGGTCTAGGGAAGTCAGAAAAGCCACGTTGTCTTGTTCTGGCATGCTCTTCTGTAATAAAGATATAACGGCAAAGTAGGTCATTTAAAACAAAACACCGAAACACCGGATCCCAACAAGACAAATGTGCGTGGCACATACTCTATTCATATGTATTTATGTATTTATGAGTCTCTAGCCTTGGAATGAGTATATGTCAAGATATTCCTCTCTTGCTATTCCTGCTTGGGTACAGAACATCACAATTGGATCGTCCTCATCGGAATCCCAAATCAAGTTCCTTTTCCTAGAAGATTTTTTACTACAGTCTCTAAGTTAGATAGCTTCTGTCCCAATAATACTGCTTAACAGACAACCACCAAAGCTCAATGTCGCACACCATTAAGTATTTTTGCTCATGAGCCTAAGGGTAGTTCTGCTGATCTTGGTCAGGCTCACGTATGCACCTGTGGTCAGCCATGGGTTGAGCACAGATCTGCAGATCTCGGCTGGGTTCTCATGTCCGTTTAGGGGTTGGCTGACTAATACAGATTCAAATCATCTGGGATCTCTTCAGATGAGCTGGCGTAAAATATAGGATGCCAAGTTCAATTAGAATTTTAGATAAGCAAAAAAGAATTTTTTAGTATTAGTACCAAAAATATATATAACTATAAAAATATTGTATATACTTTATACATACACATTAATTTTACA
>NW_011888850.1:3098227-3103884 GCF_000151845.1 Pteropus vampyrus
AAGCCCAGACCAGATTCAAGGATTATAAAGTCACACTGAGAAAGACATGGGTACAGGGAAGCTGAGGAATTGGGGCTTTTTTGACAATCAATCTACTGCAATCCCCAATGGCAAAATCACCACCAAAAGATGTCAGCACAAAACCCTATGAGGAAAATGCCCTCAAATCTCACCTGCCCGTCTTACCCAAATATAAGGAGTGGCTTGGTGAAGTGTTTAGTGCACGCGACACGGCAGTAGAGAAGCTGAGTTCTAGTCTGGCTTTGTGATTCATTTCCTTTGTTTTCTTGGGCAGACGCCTTTTTCTCTGGGGCTCAGTTTCTTTATCTCTAAAATGGTAAATTTGCGCTCTTTGGGCCTTGCAGCTTTAAGATTGGAAATTCTTGAATATTTTAACATGAGCAACTTGCCTTCTCTCATCATTTCCCTACAGCAAACTCTTCCAGCCTAATCGACTTTACGACTTTATTAGCAATCTTATAACTTAAAACCACCCGTAATGGTCCTCATTTGACTGCTCCTATATTCAAAGTAAATTCAATCACCAATACATATCCAATAAAAAAATGGAAATCTCCGAGCCAGGGGGACATCGGCTCCTGGCAAGGAACAAGCCTCTTGAATAAATAAATCTGCTTTGCCCAATATTTCCCCCTCTTGATTTGAAGAGAGACAGTAACCCTTTTTCTGTCATTGAATTAATTTGCTAGAAGTGGCTGTAATTTCTATATAAATCCTGAGATTGTTTCTAATTTACATGTTATATATGAATGTTTATGCATGTGGAGCCATTCTAATGTTCTCCAGGGATCCTCTTGGAAACTGTATGAATCATGTAAACAAAATTAGGCTGAAATAAAAAGAATGTATGATATTTTCTTCACTAGTACTAATTTTTTTCTAAGTTTGGTTTTTCTCCATAATGGTCTTCCTGCTGACTTTAATTATATTTATGGCACAATTATCGTGTACTGGGCACAGCCTCATGTGCCCACTGCTCATTTGGCATCTGTCTGGTTTGGGGGTGCCCTGTAGACAGAGGGGTGGTAGGACTCGTTCGCTATTTGTCCTCTTTGGGACGGGTAAGGAGGGAGGGGGTTAGAAGGTATTACAGTGGCATCCACGTGGCTTTTTATCCCTGCCCTGTCCTGCCTCCCTTCTTTTTTTACCAGGATAAATTCAGGTCATGGGCAACACGGAAACCAGGTCCGGGAACCTACTCTTTCTGTGGCCTCCCCCAGAGAGCTGTTTGAAGACCATTAGTGCTGTTAATTAATGATTCGCCAGCTGTCCGCACTAATTTTATAGCATTTATGTATGCACAGGCATTGTACTTTCGTCCGTTTTCGCGGACTAAAGCAAACACAACAAACGTGAAATATGAATTAAAGTCTCTGGTCTCTGCTTTTGGCAGGAGGCCTGCTTAGCAGAGAGTAGTCTACCCTGTGCAGTCACGGGGGGCCATGCCACCTCGCTGGCGGGCAGGGATACGGCCTTCTGAAGTTCTGCTCCCTTGGGGCCCCTCCCATGTTTTAATCTCCTGTCTCTAAGTAGTAGTAAATACTGCGTTTGGGATTGTTTTGGTGCAAGTCCTGGAGCTGATCGCTGTCACAGTTCATCCCAAAGACTGTAACACTCAGGAACATGAGAAGTTTGCATCAGCTCACCTCCACAGTCCCTTGGGATTCAGAATTTTGGGTGTTTTGTCATGAGTGGCTTTCTTTCTATCAATTCTCTAGGTTGACCCACATCTCACTGGGTCTTCTCCATCCCAGCATTTGACCGTTCCGGTCTCGAAAAATCAAGGGGAATGGTAAACCCTCTGCGATCGAGTAGGATACAGCGCGGTGGCTCGATTTTTGCTTGACTGTTCAACAACAACGACACACAAAAACACTTTGTTTCCCACTGTGCGGTGTAGAGGAAGATATGACAGAGATGCGACATGGTCCTTAGGAAGCGGGGGGCGGGGCCACCGATGCTTAATAATCAGATACGATGAGCCAGGTCTGTGCTCTGTCTCATCTTCACGACAACTCTGCATATATTATCATTTTGCAGATGATGATTCTGAGACTCGAAGAAGTTAAATTTTCTCTAGGGGAGAAGAAACACAACTGAAGTAATCACATCATTATGAAAATTGGTAGTCGACCCAATCTGGGTACATGTCTGAGCTATTCAAAGGGGTCAGAGAAGGCAGCATGGTGACCCACAGGGCATACAGTCTCGCACAGGTCCCTCTGCCTTTTGTGGGGCGGGGGGCAGTGGGCCTTAATCTAACCAGAGCCCTTTCTAGATTCATTGGAGCAATTAAATTCAGCACTTAAATGTATATGTAAACGCCACTACTCCCCCAAATAATCAGTAAGGCGAGCACCTATGGTATGAATATAAAAGCTGAACACATTAGTATTCTGGATGCCTGGTAGGAAGTATATTGATGGTGGCCTGAAACATGTCTAACATAGCATCACTACCTTTGGGAGGTTTCCTTATTTCTAGATTTCTTTAAGACATTGAAATTAATTCTGATATGTTTATGTTCTCTTCCAATACCCCAAACATACAATCCTGTTTATTCACCTGAATTTATGAACACGAAGATTTCGGTAAAGGTGGGAAAGAAGCAAAGTAATTTTGGAGAGATTAAAAGGCAGAACCGCTTTTTTAAAAAGTGTTCCTTTTCAACATTGAATCACTTCGAGAAGAATTCAACCTACAAGGTCAAAACTAGGTCACGTATCCTGACTTCCTTACATCCACAGCTTAATAACCTAAAAATAAAAATCAATTCTTGTCCGAGAGTTGTGAAGAGCTCATAATTGCTTTAGAGTGAGAATCAGAATGACTGCGCCTTCTCCCGCCTTCCATTTCGTAGAGATGAGAATGTCATTTTTCAAGTCCAAGGCCCTGTCAGTGTTAGATTGCATGGTAACCAAGTAGAAAAATCTCTGTTTAAGATGAAATCATTCTCATCATTACATTCTTTAGGCAGAATTGAGGTCCCTTCTTATTGCTGCCTATAAAAATGGCAGAGAAGTAATACAAACCATTCGTTGGTTAGAAATGTTTTCCCTTTAAAAAACTGCTTTACAACTGTTTTTCTTCCTGTTATCATAGTAGTATTTTGAGTCAAGAACTTGCTTTGATTTTTATGGAAAACTGGTTATCCCTTTTTCCAGCTACTGAATTTTTCCTTCTCTTGAATCTCAAGATCCAGATGGGTTTGGAGCTTCATTATAGCACGCACTTTAGCTGTGAGCGTGGCTGGGTTGAATTTCTGATTTGTTTGCTTTATTAGATTTTGTACTGTTAAATAAAACCTTGGACTTTCAGAACGCCAGCATATTTTCCATCATAGTTACACAGCCATTTGCATATGCGGGTATTTGTAATAAGGACAGCTTTCCATTTTTATCAGCACCTTCTTATAGAAGCATTTAGCCTTCCAACCAGTTTTTAAAAACCAATTCCTGGAGTTTTCATGAAATTTTAAAGTACCTATCAAGAGTCTTTTAACTGCAAAGATCGGCCGTAAGATGGAAATGGAAGAGTCCATTAAAATCTCATTATAGGAAGAGAAATTCTCTGCCACTTTTTCTTAATTCTACCCCACAGGAAGGTAACTGCCCTCCCTCCCCTGGCTACATCTGTGTGGCCCCCCATTAAAATCCAAGGGCTGGAGTAGGAGGTGTCAGTGGGGACATGGGCACGCAGTCTGCGTCCTCGGCCTCAGTCACGGGTACACGCGTGCTGTGGTCTGCTGCTCCCCGTCCTTGCACGACAGCCACCCCAACCCTGCTCTACCCCTTCCCCATCCACCACCATCATAACAAAACGGGCTTTACAGTCTCGAAGAAACAGAACATTCATCCCGAGCCTCCCAAACCCTATTTTTAATAAAAATTTAGACATTTCCACAACCTGATTTCTTTTAGACCGAGCCAACTTTCTTTTAAGCCCAGTCTGTTCTGTGAGGCCAGCTAATTAGCCTGCCTGTACCAGAAGTGCTCATTTTTTATTACCTTTAGAAAACAAAGCCAGGTTTGAGGAAGTGTTGGATGTAAGCTGTCTCCAAAACCTCAGGAAGGGAACCCCCACCTTCCAAACCCCCTCCTCCTCCCCAGTAAGATTTGTGGTCTGGTTAGAAGGACCATTTAGATGATGAAAGGAACCAGTGGACAGCCTCTGATTTATAACCAGCGTGATTTTTTTTAATATCCACCAAATTAATATTTTTATGTCTGTTCCCCCATCAAGTTGCTTCGGTTTGAATTTCAACCAGGGGAGCCGGCCAAGATCAGTGTAGTAAAATGCGAACTGGATCGTAAATCCCAGCAGGGGTGGGAGAACCCAAGACAGATTGCTAACACCTCTAAAAAAAAAAAAAAAAAAGCATTGAAACAAAAAAGGCAGGAATTTGCTTTAAAGTACACCAGGCCCAGGAGAGACTGGGAGGGACCCAGGCCGTCTGAACATGGGAAGTTGGTTTGCCTTTCCAGTATCCTTTCTCTGAGGACTCCAGCATGTAGCAAGCCATTCTGGAAGGTAAATCAGTAAATTGGGCTTTTCATCCAAAGCTGGTGATGTCTCCCTGGGATGTGTGTTGGAGATAAGGCAGAAGTCCTCTCAAATGAGCACCTTCCAAAAAGCTGAGTCTTTCTGCATCCCTCCCTCTCAAGTGACCACTCGCACAGCTCATCAAAGTCTCCTTTCATTAGTGCCAGGCCAAGGGAAATAAATGCAGCTGGCAAGACGGGGTTTGAAGCTCTAAGAAGAAAGCCATGTGTTTCCTCCCTAAGACTAAAATCATTTCCCTATGAGGAATAAAGAGCTTTTACAAACTTTCTGGATGGATATGTCTTGGAGGGGAACAAGTTGATTACTCTCACACCCCCACTGGGTACCAGCGGGAGAAACAGAAGCCCTTATTTGCTTGGTTTTATAACAGGTTTACTATATGTGAGCATATATGGAAAAGTAAACACCCTTATAACCTCGCTTATTAATACACCGATTTGGATAAACCACAGGTCAGATCACGTCAGCCGAAACATAACTACTCCCCACAGGAGAAGTCTGATAGAACTCAGTCGATAGCCTATAAAACAGACACGAGTCCTGTCTGTCAACACCGGCATTAGAAAGGCGTTTGCCTAATCCTCCTTGGTGGACAACACTAAATCCTTGAACGGCGTCTTTTTTTTCTGTCTTTTCTTTCTGTCGCTTGCCTATCTCTGGGTCTCGGGACACACCATTTGATCACGGGAGCAAGATGACCTGTTCTCAGCAGTCGTGACATCTCCAGCGTCACGACCTCACCAGCCACCGAGCTTCACAGAAACCCATTTACGAACCCAACTGGCCTTGTTCATAATACTTTGCCAAACGAACAAACAAACAAAACCCTTTGGTTTTGATCTTTATTTTACCAACTCTGGGTTCAGAGCCAAAGTCATTGCTGAGACTTTCAGAAACCTCTGTGGACAAAGGCACAGCTCCCAGGAAGGACCAACTGAATATGCAGAGACTTAGCACTGAATTGAGCATGCACGGCGGAATCAGAACCTGCTTCGATTTTTTGGTTCAAGGATATAAAGATTTTCAATTTGTCAGTTATGAACATTTAATTACAACCATAGAGGGAGAATTTA
>NW_011888850.1:3104649-3110896 GCF_000151845.1 Pteropus vampyrus
ATCGCCACAGTGAGCCTAGTTAACATTCATCGCCGCACAGCTACGAAGAGTTTTCCTTGTGATAACTTTTTAAGAGTCACTCTTAGCAACTTTCAACCGTGCGAACACCGTATCATTAACTACAGCCACCGCGCTGTACATTACAGCCCACGACTTACGTATTTTGTAAGTAGAAGTTTGTACCTTTCGTTCCTTCATCCATTTTGCTCTCCAGCCCACACCTGCACCCCATTGTATCTTATTTAAAATAGCAGCCTAATAGAGTGTATTTGTAAGTTTCTTTATTTGCTTCCCTACATCAACCTAAGAAGACTTGATGTCGGTTCTAACTATTTTGGATATCATTGAGAACCCTTAATCTTGAAGAAAAACGGAGAATAGGAGAGCCAGAAGTGGACTGGCAAAATGCAAGTTGCCCCAGTTAAGCAAATGTCCAAGAGACGAGGTATGGGGGGAGCGAGAGATCCGCATTCTCTGGGCTCACGGAGTCCAAACTACGTGAGGATATTTACCAGGGTATTTACCTCTGTGGTTCCCGGTTTTCTCATCTTTAAAAGGGACGTAAAGGCTGTGGTGAGGATCAGCGTAGGATGTTTTGTCCTGTGCTGTCTAGTCTCAGCTCTGCCGCCTCTCCCAACCTTTTCTGGAGGAAGGAATGGCACCCATGCCATGTGGTAGGGGTCACAGTTGACCCCACATTTTCTGAGTGTCGGTGAAAGCCCACAGTGATCACCAAGGCTCTGCTTAGGCGCCTGGGGGAACTTCCTTACCCACTAAGACAAAGCTTTCCCTGTATCTCTTTCTTCGGTGATGGAAACATCCCAACCACACTCCTTCCTGCTAATCAAATCCCACTGGGGCTGAAAGCCTGTTGACATTTATTAGCACAAACCTGCTTTTCAGAGCTTTCTACTCACTCTGAGTTAAACATGTGGGCCCCAGCCCTGGACCGAAAGGAAGATCGTGCTTCCTTTTCTTTTTTTTTTTGTTTTTTTTTTTTTTTGTTTTCCTCTTTTTGACTAGAAACACCATTCTGCTGCCACTGAAAACTGATGCATCTGAGTACAAAGTGTCTGCTCCTCGCACCATTCAAACATGGTCCAGGCTCAACACAGCACACGCGCACACACATGCACACACGCGTGCGTATTCTCAGCACGTAAAAGTCACCTACACCACCGAATATCTCAAGCCCACCACTCAGCACACGCCATCTCCTTTCTGGAACTTTTGAAGATGTCGACAACATCCTGTCATGGAGCATGTGTGTTGCTTGAACCAGCCATAAATTGAAGCGCTAATTCTGATGCACAACAACACCTGCAGTCACGGGGAGGTACAGCTCAGCAGACGATGCCCGTATAAATCACGTTTATTTTCATAGCACATTTAAATAACGTTGTGGCCCTGGGGATTTTTCGCCAAGTAATGAAGCATCACCCAATGAGAGTCTGCAACGTTGCTCCGATCTGCAATGCCCCTCACAGCAGAGGAATAAAACCTGTGATTTATATGGATGTCATCGGGGTGGTGCAGGGCACTGTCTTTCCTTTGCACTAGACACTGCTCTGCATCCGGATTAGAGATGAGATTTATCTGCAAAATAAACAAAGAACAGGCTCCCCGTTTTCTCCCTTAATCACACCAGATGAGATATCACACACACACACACACACACACACACACGACACAGACGGGTTTATTATGAGATGGGAACAAGAACAATCTTGATAAAAGATGACCATTCGTACATTGATGAAGATTTGTTTTATCAACAGTTCCTTGCAGGAGGCGTCTCGCATATGGGCTTCAGCTGTCCCTCTGCAGTGACGCCCCGCCCATGTCAGCGTGGGTGCCTGAGACCCAGCACACATGGAGAGAAATCAGATCTCTTCCACACATTGCAAAGTGATAGTGTACTTCCAATTCACTCGCCACTTTATACCTTCGTGTTTCGAGGGAAAATATGGCCTCACTCTGTTTTCCTTTGGAAGATCATATGAGTGGTTATCCCTGGTCCCTCAGAGTGAATTGCAAACTGTTCTGCTGAAACTATCATGAGTCCTTACTCTCTCTTCCTTTTTCTTTCTCTCTCTCTTCCTTTGCTCCCTTTCTTTCTTTGGCAGCCATTTGTTCTCTAGAGCCCATCGGGACTCCATATATGTCTTAACCTGAGGCTACTACCTACCTTGTTAAGTGTAAGTTGCTTCTGACAGTCAGAGAAATATGTAAACTACATTTCAGCGGAGCAGAACACTGTGAAAACACGATTTATCGTGCGCGGATTTGGTTATGCCACACTTCTTCTGCAACTGCCAAAATATTTCAACTCCGTCTAGAAAATACTGAATTATGAATAATAACTCACATTGTTATAGTGCTTTCCAGTTAGCAAAACACATCCATATACTATGTGTTATTATCACAGTTGGTCGTCACACAAACTTGCGTGACAGGCGGGGCAGTAGGCAGGGAGGGCGTAATCCACACACAGTCCTTGTGCTTGGAAGAATCACTGTTGCTTCAAGGACCCAAAGGTACTTTACGTTTTTGCCTCAGGTTCACGTGTTTCAGGATCACTGGAGAAACCAAGAGCAGAAAGTCTCATACTTTAATACGGAAAACCATTCCTTGCCTAGCCAAGAGTGGATAATGGATGGCTTGTGGCAGCCTCGAAGGCAGGGGTACTAAACAGCCAGTTTCGCTTGAAGCAACCTGGAGTCGAGGTCAAGATCTCTGGACGCTACATGGATATTTCTAAATGAGGGTTATTTCCCAGAAAAACACATTCTCATATTTACTGATGTATATTCCATTTTCAAGCCAAAGGGTGAACTTCTCATTTGTTCAAATCTGACTTTTGTGGAACGGAGAGAGGCTAGAATATTACTTTGTGCAAAGTTTCCTAAGCCTAAGGTACAGATAAGTACACTTTCATATTTTGGTCCAGGTCACAAGCTTGGAGTAAAGAAATGCCAACCCAAATTTCCCCTTACCCTTTATGGAAGTCACGCCAAAGGAAGTCCCAAACAATCACATATGTCTGGACATAAACATACTCTTTGCTTCTTTGTCATTTTAATTTCTCAAAATTATTCTGAAGTCGCACAGAAGCCATCCATATAGCAAAGGGAAATTTTTAACATATACAAACAATTGCCCCAAAATAACATTTTTAAAAAGACAATTAGGAAAAGCGGTGTCGCCTAGCGAGACTAGTTCATGACTGTTGGAGAGGGGTGGCTTGACCCTGAAAAGTCGTCGGGTAACCAGCCACGGCAGTTTGCCTGGGGCAGTTCTGGCTCATAGCATTGTCCTGGCTAAAGTATTAATAGCCTCTCTCTCACTTTCACGATTGTTCCAGTTTGAATGCTAAGTTATATAGTCGCCCTACCTAAGAGCTGTAAGGAAAATCCAGTTGAAATCAGTCATATTTTTAAGGGCTTTGAAAACAACCTGAAAATGAAACTGGAAGCGTGAAAAAAAAAAAAGGGGGGGGAATTTGTACAGTCGGTTCAAGTGTTCAGCCACGGAACACTTGGTGAGATGGTATCTGTTTCGCTCATGTAATTCTAATTATGACCCAATAATGTGGAATAGGACTAATTTTATTATAACCACGAGTCTGCAATAAAGCAAATGCACAAAGTAATTTGTAGAGTCACGAGGCCCAGATACAGATTAGCTCAAGCGCTCGTGCGGGTGGCAGGAGAAAGGCCCATCGCTTCTCACCTCATCTCTCGCCGGGGTGGGCGGCGGCTGGGAGGGAGCTTGTCTGCCCTGAGCTGGCTCAGTGAATTGCAGGTAGATAAAAATGCCATCCTAATTAGATTCCGCGCAGTGTGAGAGCCAGGCCCACGGGGGCGAGCGAGCGGCGGACACGGCATGCCTTCCTGCCCAGCCTGCATGTGCCACACACGGGGGTGCATGACCCCATGCGCCCCTGCAGGGGATAAACCCTGGCTTTTGTGGAAGGAATGGTGCTTTTCCATTATGAGAATTTGGTCTCCCTTGAGGAAAACAAAGCTGTGTCTTTTCATTCTTGCTGGCATTTGATGCCCTGCTTAAGCATAGGTTTGTGTTTGTTTGTTTGTTTGTTTGTTTGTTTGTTTGTTTGTTTGTTTGTTTGTATCTGTCCCAGTCATAGCTACCTCGGTGCCAAATGTGGAACCAGCATTCCCCCAGTCACAATGTCAGAGAGTCCAGATGCACCATCTCTGCCTGGCAGCTTCACTTTGTCCTCTGAGACAAAGGTTCCAAAGAGTCCGGGAAGCCTTCTCCGGCTATTCCCTTCCGCACCCCCGGGGGCCTCCCCATAATAAGCACTCGGAGAGTGTAAAGCTGTTCCTCAGAGTTTCCGTAGCACCTTTCACCTGCAGTGGCACCTGTTTCCCCTTCTAGAGCCTTCGCATCTTGAGGTCAGTGACAGTGTTTGTCTCTGGACCACCCCGGCTTAGTCTGGTGTCATCTAACAGACATTTTGTCCTTGTTTGTGGAATGAATGTGTGGGCAAGCTGAGGCCCACCTGAAAATAAAAATAAATAGTATAATAATAGGTATAGTATATTTATTAAGCACTTAATACTTCTTTCTCTGTCTCTCTCTGTCTCTGTATATATAATGGTAAAAAAAAAATGTGCCATTATTTGCCATCATAACCACTTTAAATGTACAGTTCAGGGGTGAGTGTGTTCAGATTGCTATGCAACAGATCTCTAGAACTTTTCTCTTGCGAAACCGAATGGCAACATATATTTAAATGCTTTCTAAAAGGTATCTCGTTTAAATCTCACAGAACTAGAGGTACTAGGGATAATTATTAATCCCATTTTGAGAGAAGTTAAGCAACTAGCTTAAAGTCACACAGCTAATGACTGGCAGGGCTAGATTTGAAACTCACACGCATCTTCATTAAACTCTGCCTAGCAATTTTACGATGAGTAAAAATTCCATAAAATTGTGGATTTATAGAAATTGCAGGATTTTGTTTTACTTCTGCCAGATCTTTATCGTTTAAAAGCAGTCTTTAGAATTTTACTGGAAAACAATATGAAAAAAAACCAAGCCTTTTATGAAGTTCATTATCAGAACCTAAGAAAAATGAAGCAGATGTAAGAACAGCTCCCGTCGATGATTCATAGAATTTTAGCAGAGACGACACCTGATAGGCAATAGAACCCAGATCCATTATTTTACAGAAATGAAAACTCAGGTTCCAAGTCAGGGTAGAAATGAAGGAAACATCAAGTTCAGAGCACAATGTTCTTACCACACTCTAGTTAGAAGATGCTCGTTAGAAGACACTTTGGCTCGATCGTTCATGATCATTTCTTAATGGTTAATATGTATGTCAGTCCTGGCAGCATTTTAAACCAAATGTGTTTTAGTCTATTTTCATTGTGGGCGTCTGCTCCCAGCCCAATACGGGGCCTTGCTCTAACCAGCACGATGCTGATCTCTCCTCCCATCAGTGGTCCTCACCCCACAGCCCCCTTTTATAACCAATCCTCTGTAACACCTTCCTTTTCTCTCCAGAAATGAAATTCATGCATAACATACTTAAGCACATGAGTTCAACGCCACCAACAAAAAATCGATATCACGCCCTAATACAAAGGAAAATGAAAGTGATTTGGGATAAAATATATGTAGTCAACAAGTCAATGTTCCGGCACAAGTCCGAGAAGATATGACGCCACCGCTAGCTAGACGTGTGGACTCAGAGAGGCATGCCGTGTAGGTGACTCAAACGCCGTGGGCAGCGTTTGTCCCAAACAGCAGAAAAACTCCTAGTAAGGCTCCGAACGCGACCAAGTAGCATCGTCTCTTTATTTCCACGGTGGAAAATTCAGAGTGCCAAAAATAAACAGTTTTAAATTTAAACCTTTCTGTTTAAATATGAAACTAGGCTCAGATCATTATAAACAGATTTTTTCCACCGGTCCGTGTCTGGTGGGGCATCTCAGTTTTGCAGAAGGTAGGACAGCCCTTCGCTATGTGTCTTAGGCACGTGGGACTTCTTCCAGCAGGACCGCCTCTGTCCGCTGATTATTTTTCATTGCCCCCTCCACTTTTGTGACCTCCACCAACATCAGTCCAAATTTCCCAAACACACCATAGGGTTGACCCCATACCCTCTGAGAACCTCTGCCCTGGACCCTGGGCGACTTCGGAACGTGGACACATCTTCGCATCAGCGTCTCCTGCTACCCTGTCAGCATACGGCCAACCCTCAGCCCATGTTTGC
>NW_011888850.1:3110946-3122404 GCF_000151845.1 Pteropus vampyrus
ATTCAACTGTACTTTCCAAAACAAGTTACCAGTCCCAGAATCACAGGGTCATGGGAAATATTACTCCTCAAAACAAAGGGCCCCTTTACCATTTTTTTTAGTTTTATCATCATCCTAGCGAGTTGAGATGTCGGCAGAGCTGCGGCCCCCAGCCACTCTCCTCTGTCCTTCATTCGATGACTACTTTTTTTTTTAAGACTCCGTTATTTTAGAGCAGTTTTGAGTTCACAGCAAAATAGAGAGGAAGGTGCAGAGATTTCCCATATGTCCCCCCAACACACACACACACACAGCCTCCCCTACTATCACTGTCACCCACAGAGTGGTACATTCCCTAGAATCAGTGAACCTACAAGACACATCATTATCACCCAAAGCCCACAGTCTACATTGTGGTTCACTCTTGGTGTCGTACCTTCTATGAGTTTGGGTGTATAATGTACATTGCAAACATATGATATATAGGTACATATAATATACATTATAAACGAAATGTATAATGGCATGTACACATTGTTACAGTATCATACAGAATATTTTCACTGCCCTAAGAATCCACCTGTTCCTCCCTCCTTCAGCTCCACCCCCGGCAAACACTGATCCTTCCACCGTCCCCGCGGCCAGAATGTTACGTAGTTGGACTCGTACAATAAGTATTCTTTTTGGACTGGCTTCTTTCACTTAGCAATATGCGTTTAAGGTTATCTATGTCTTTTCATAGCTTGACATCTCATTTCTTTTTAGTATTGAATACCGTTCCATTGTCTGGATGGACCATAGTTTATCTATTCACCTGCCGAAGGGCATCTTGGCTGCTTCCAAGTTCTGGCAATCACGAATAAAGCTTCTACAAACACTCATATGTAGGTTCTTGCGTGGACATAGATTTTCCACCTTTTGGGGTAAGTTCCAAGGAGGGCAGTTCCTGGATCCTACAGTAAGAGTACTTTTAAAATTGTAAGAAGCCACCAAACTGTACCATTTTGCATTCCCAACAACAACAAACGAGAGCTCTGTTGCACCACACGCTCACCAGCATTAGGTGTTGTCCATCTCCTGGGTTTCGGTTGATGGCTCTTTTTAGCACTTGTAGTGCACATGAAGTACACATGGTCCCTGCCCTCGTGGGGCTTATAGGCCTGAAGAAGGAGCAGGAATTAACTGTACAATCATAAAAGTTAGATTTCGTTGACAGGGCGCTTGCAGTGTTCCAGCCTCTCTGCCAATCACATTTCACATGCCTTCCCTGGTCCTGCAAAGTAGGTGTCATCATGCCCAACTTACTCGTGAAAGAACAGGCTGAGAGATGTCCGGAAACCTGCCCAAGGTTGGCAGGGACCAAGGCAGGGTTTAAATGAGGACCTGTCATGCTCCAAAGCTCTGGCTTTTTCTTTATCCTGAGCTCCATCCTCATATTACAAGGACCTTCATAAGCATTGGTGACAAAACCAGGAGAGAGAACTGGAGATGCCACATTGTCATCCACTGAAAGTCTGTTGTCTGCCTCAGCTAGGTCCCCTTCAACCCAACCTCCATGGCTGACCAGGCTGCTCATGTCCCTCTCTTGCCTCAATTGTCCAGAGCACCCCAGAATTCTTGGTATAAAACTCCTTAGCTTAGCACAGCACCCTGGGGACCCTCTCAGGGTTTATTCTTCCTCCATCTGCACACCCTTGCCAGAAAGCAGTGCTAGGCTGGTTCCTTTGCCCGTGCTGTTCCTATAATGCCCTTGACCTTTCCCACCTAGCTAATGTCTGTCTTCCAGAGTCACGACTTCCGGGGAAACAGCCTCTGATTTCTCTATTCTTAGAGGCTCATCCTGCATCCTCCCTCTCTGGCCCAGTATCCATCTCACAGATTGGAAATGGGGGGTGTCACCAGACTGTCTCTCTCCTGGGCCTCTAGCTCCTGAAAGTCAGGGACTCCACTATGCCATGGCCGAGTATACTACCCAGCACCTGGAGCCACGCACTAAATATCTCCAAACTGAATTAACTTCCGTCATCGCAGAGAGGAGCAGGCCCTTCTTTCTTCATCATTCCACACTTTGGCTGTGGCATTTACAGTTAAGCCAGATTCATTAGTAAATAACTAACAACCTCAAACTTTTGACAATTACCTTTCACCGTTTTCACTTGCCAAATACGTGTAATTTAACTAGTTTCCGATTCCTAGGAATATATTCTTATTGAAATAAATTTCAACGACTTTTTAAATGACTACATACCGTCTTTTACAATATTTTAATTTTGTCCATAATTTTCATTCTAATTTTATAGATTAGCTCTGTGTGTCTTTTATTTGAATGAATAGGTCTCAAGAAAAAAACAAAGAATGGCTCAATTATTACATGTGATAATTTCCAAAATTAAAAAACTGTCCTCTATTCCACTGATTTACAAAGAACCTCTTAATAGGCAAAAGAAACTGCTTAACAATCTGCCTTCTAAAAAGTAAAAAAAATTAAAATTAAAATTAAAAAAAGCCAATAATTTTTTGGAAGTAAAAGCTTTTTTTCAAGGTAACACAAGGCTTCAGTTTTTAAATCTTATAACAGGGTTAATGGACTAATTATTGTGATGCTGTGATGGAAACCCATATGAAAAGGGGCTGAAAGAAAGGCTTTTTCAAGCTCCCTAAGTCCCCCACTCCCTCTCCACGTAAGCCTGCCCGGCCTCACCTCACCTCACCCCGCAAGTCCCAGACTCATAAATAAATCAAGAATCATGCAAATGACTAGAACTGAGCACAATTTCAGGCTTTGACAATTCCACGGAACAGACACCAGGGGGCACTACAGGACCACGTTTTGTGATTTCGGGCGCCATTTTACCCTTGGAATTGGGAGAAATAATTTTTTGAAAAAACTATTAACCTTCTGAGCTCCAGGCATCGTTTTATTTATTACTTTCAGTATGCTATTACCACTCATTTTAACTAGCCAGGCATGAGAGGCTATTTTTAAAGAGAATGCTCTAAAAAGGGAGATACAATCAGGCTTTCTCTTCGTCTTACCTCATTGTAAGAATGTCGTTCTGGGTGGGTGTGTTTTGTTAGCTTTAGAATTAAAGAAACCATTCAGGAAATCGATAACTAAAATACAGGGGGTTATCCTCCCCCTGCCCCCCCCCAAAAAATTATCGATGTCTCAGGCAAAAGGATTTTTTCTTTGTTGTTACCTTCGTTCATTTATTAATTCAATATCAGCAAATATTTATTGAAGCCCTTAATGTGCCAGGCCTTGGGCATGCGGTGACACTTGCCCACAGTGACAAGGTGGTTCTCTTCACTCCTCTGAGCCAGATTTAATTTTAAAGCACCAAAATCCATATGTGAAAGGTGACATTTCATTCTTATTTTATAGACTAACTCTATGTGTCTCTATTTAGATTTATTTCTCTTTTCTCTTTCCATTGCTTTCCGGAAATATATTTTTTCCTCTGAAAATAGTTAAAAAATCACTGCTTTCTAGATGTAGAAGTGTCAGAGTGAGCACAAAGGCTTAAAATTCTCTTGCTGGAACTGAATGTTAAGTGACTGCATTTTTATTAATCGAATAAAATAGATGCTTGTGGGGGGGGGCGTTGCTTTTTGTTATCGAAGTCCTATGCCAATTAGAATTTAGCAAGAGCTGGAGGAATGTGCCACCACTCTTGTCGTATAATGGAGCATGTTTTCTAGATTCAGCTGGGCCCTGCTTGGGGGTCCTGGCACTCAAGCTTGGTCAGGATGGGTTACAGGAAGTCAGTCTGTTTCCTCCTCCATCCTCCTCCCTCCTTCTAGTCCCAGTGGTTTGTAAAAACAGAGTGAGACTATATTGCGACATAGATACTTTACATCCATTATGTCGTTTAATGCTCACTGACCCCTGTCCCAAGCTGTCCCTATTTCCCAGCTGAGCAAACTGAGGCTGAAAAAGTTTAATTCTCTGCCCGAGGTCACACAACCAGTATCCAAACCAAAGTCCATTCACCTGCAAAACTCATGTGCCCTCTGCTACTTAAGATAAATCTCTCAAAGACTGAAAAAATGACACAGCTGTGTGCTTGCCCAAACCCACCCATCTTCCTCCTGGACACATAGCTGGGCTACATTCTCAGCTTCCCTTGCAGTAAAGTGTAGCCTTGTGAGTAGCTTCTAGCCAGTGGGATGTAAGTAGAAGTGAGGTACCCAACTTCCAGGCCTACCCATCTCCTACATGATCCTACACTCTCCCTCTCTGCCTGTCTCAGTCCAACAACTAACTTTGAGGCCCCCCAGGGATGGGGGAGCCACAGAATGAAAGATGCTTCTGTTCCCGAATCACTGCATGGAAGATTCCCACCATGGAATAGATCCACGAGCAAGACAAAACTGTGTTTTGGGGTTGTTTGGTAAATAGTTAGCCTTCAAGGAAAGATTATGGCATCCATGAAGGCTTCTATTCACCCGCCCAGGGGCCGTGGGGCCTTGCTCTAGTTCTGTGATAGCAAACTTGTCACAATCTTCCTGGGCGTCAGTAAAAGACAAGCATTGAACCAAGTGACCTTTAAAGTCTATCTCTGATCTGAGGAAGTCCTGTAATTCTTGGCCCAAACTCTTACCTACCCAGTTTTCCTTTTCACGTAACACAGCTGTACACGGCCACACCCCTCTCAACCACGGCAGCAATGTGAGATGTAAGACGTGCCATCAGAAGGATGGCTGTCTTTGAGTGGCTCTGTCCTGACATGTCATAACCTCCCCTGTCCCACCCCCCCCCACCCCCCGCCTCCTCTGTGGTGTGGATGGGATGATAGGCATCTTCTACCAAGAGTAGGGCTGACTGTAGACCAAGACCTTGAAAACCGTTGGGCATCAGAAGAATAAATAGAGGGAATCCTGCTCTTTGAAAGCACGGATACGTCAAATGATGTCACTTTGACATCTATAAAACGTTATACTTAAGATGTTAAGAATATCTTCGGTGGTTCAGGTGATATCATTTTCTGTCACTGAATAGGATGAGGTCCAAATGAAGATAATGCTAACACAGACGAAGGTGTCACTGAGAATCGTATTCATAGAGACTCCTGGCCAAATCGGAAAAGGAGTGTATCCTTCACAACGCGGGTGATTCCTGCTGGGTTCTCCATCCTGAAATTAGTTTCGCCCTCTTCTGGTTTACCTTGGCACTTGCAGAGAAAAGATGTGAATGTTCCCAGATTTCTCCTGTCACTGCCTACCTTGCCTTTGGAGTTCTGCACGTGAGCACCAGCCCCTCCGTACACTCCCTGAGGGCAGGGAACTTGGCATTTTCATCCCTGTGGCCTCACTGTGTCCATGTACGGCAGGGGGTTGTTGTATTGAATACTACTAGGGTTTCTAGAAAAACCATTTGAGGGTTTTGGAGAGTGGTGACAAATGGAGGGTGCAGTTGTAAAAATCCAGGACGCAGTCACACATGATGGCTGTATGTGGCTATGTGGATGTGTCTGGAAAGGAAGGGGCAGAACAGCGGCTTACTAACATGCTCTTAATATAAAATAGGAAATGTTAAAATAAATTTGATTAACTATTATGGCGGACACTGTTTGGGGGCTGGCCACTGATTTACTCCTTCCTCTCTTGTCTGTAACAGATTCCTGCCTCTCCAATCTCAGAAGGGGGAGTTGGGGTGTATGGAGTGGATGTCTGACCCAGGCTTGGCCCTTCAGAATCCCTCCTCCTCCCTCTCAGTCACCGGCCAAATAAAATCCATCCCTGGGAAATTTCTGCTGACCCATGGCCCCTCTACTTCCACCCTTCCAAGTTGTTCTTCTGTCCTTTGTAAACTAAAGAATCCTGACTACTCAAGCTATTGACAGGTCCCTGCACTGTATATTGTTCTAAAACATTAGCACCTCACTCGAACCAAATTATAAATTACCATAATTACCAAGTGTAAAATCCAAGGTTAATGATGAAATAAATTAATGCATAGTTAAAATACATAAGTGTTCTATAACGACTACAAGATGAAATAAGGTTAATTAAAGTAATTTTCAAAATATTAACAGAACCATAGTTCCAGCGAGTGCAAGAACATTATCAGCACATATGAATCATTAAAGGATTTAAACAATTCATAGAGCCACGTATAGAGCACTTACTGACATTTATGAAGGTCAAGAAAAGAATAAACTATTTAGCTTGCTCTTGCATGTGTGAGCCTATTTTGTTTTTTACATCCCATGGCATCATTATATATAAGATTTAAACTGCTCTAATATTGTTTGTGGATTTCTATTTATGAAAGGTTATCTTGCTTATAGAAAAAATAATTGATTAAGTTTAACCATTCACAAATGGACAGGTATTTTTAGGTACTTAAACCTAAAAGACCTATTCGAGCATGGTAATTTGTCACTTTTAGTGTTTATTTGACTGCCCATAAGAACACAATCGAGTATAAAATGGCGATGGTTCTATAGTGTTCCTGCTACTGTGATTGATAATAAGAAGATACGGTGACCGTTTTTAATTTTTAAAATGCAAGATTATCCCGGAGTAAATTAACCTAATCACACAGTGCAAGTAAATTAATGTCAGTTCATTACCTAATAGCAAAAATAATATTAACCTAAAGAATCTAAATCCACTTCTGACACATATTCAATTTTTATAATGTTGCGTTGACAGTCTTTCTGGATTATAGGTAGTGGTTTCCAGCATTAGCTTCTCTGCTAATTGCAAACGTTGGAAGAGAGAACACAAATATTCCAGGGGTGCTGAAGTAGGTTGCTTCCAGAATCAATCTAGCTATATTACAATCCAGTCACTAAAACACCGTTGGGTATTTTGTATGGCAAGCCTGCTATAAACTCTTTCAGTGAGAAGGTCTCAGGGCTTCTGCTCCCGTGGCATTAAGTGGATGTTTGCCAAAGCAGCCTAAGAGCTCGCATTTGGAGAATGTGGGTTGTCCAGCCCTTGTTTGCCCCAACTGTTCGCCCTGTGAGAGCACAACAATGCCCTAGACACCGGCTTCTGCAGCACCCCTAGAGGTGGTGCTTATGTTTTCCCAAAATGGAGCTATGTGTGGGTCCCAGAGACTGGAGGAAAGGCCCTGAACTCAGAGAACGTCTCCTTGGCCTGGAGAGCTTTCGAAGCTGGGAAATTTATGTTGCAGCCTTGAGAAAGGCAAAATAAACAGAGAGCATGCCAGCTATTTGTTTTCCTGTTGATGAATTCTCCAAGTGTAGACTGGAAGCCCTCCAAGGACTGAAGTCGTCTCAAAAAGCAAAGTGTTAACCCCAAAGCCTTCGGCTGCTTTTCTGTCCAGTTCTGTACTTCTTTCTCCCCCATCTAGAAGGTTCCCAAGTATTTCTGGGCTTCTGCTCACTGCATCTGTTGTCCTCTGTTGAGTCTGTTCCTCTTTACAATGCAGAACAACGAGAGTCAGAGTCAGTGAAGAAAGACGCCAGATGACTACTTGGCGGAGGAACATTTAAGAATTTCTCGTAGCAAAGCTTCCTAGAGCCCAGCTCCTACACCGCTAGTAAAACTTGTTTAGATCATAGAAATGAGTCAGCCACTTAGAACCAAACTTTTCCATCTTTAAATATTTGCCACATTCTATTGCAATCGTGATTTTCTTCTTATATCATAAATCCTTAATCGTCTCCTTGGAGAGACAACAAATTAACAATATATATGTTTGTTCTGAACATGAGGCAGACAGTTTATAGGTAAAATGATGATTTGAAATCCTTTAGTCACTCTTTATTTTTAGTGTTTACTTTAACTGTTTTTACTATTTTTAAAATTTAAAATATAATCTTCTAATTATAAAATCACTATGTTCTCTCTGTAGGAAAAATTAAAAAATAGGTGTAAATTTTAAAAAATATTCATAATCTCATCCCCCACAGTTAAGCATTAACATTTTGGTATATTCCTTCTTTGTGCTCTGCTAGCTACACTCTCTGGATGCCGATTTTTTTTTTTATTTATTATTAATAATCTTCAAAAATGAGATTTTAAAAATGACTTTAATGACGTTTCATTGTTGGGATGTACCACAACATTCTTAACTCATCTCTAATTGTCAGACATTAAAAGTCTCATTCCAGTAAACATACTTCCATGAAAATCTTCAGCCACAGCTCTCATTGATTACTTCGAGTAGATTCCTAAAAGTAGAATTCCAAGGGCTGGGTCAGAGCGTGGGAACCGTGTTAAGATCCTTACTACATTTTCCCAAACTGCTTTTTCTGAGGGATGCTTATCAATCGACGATCCCACCAGCAGCGACTAAAGTGCCTGTCACCCACATCGATTGTCGTTATTTCGTCTTGGCCAATGCAATAGATACTTCCACTGTTGAAACAAGCAGTATGTCCCAGCGGTGGGGACGGCTGTAGACGGGGAGTCGAGGGATTTGGTCGTGGGTTTGGGCTCTCCCGTTACTGAGTTCTGTGACTGTGTGGAAAACCCACAGTGGGAAGGATGAAAATTTGGGTAATGAAAACGTGAAAATGTTTTGTCAATGCAAAAAGTAGCAGGGTGCTTACCCATTGCTACTAGTACCTAAGAAAAATTAGGAATTGAGTATGCAACTTATAAACGACAAATGAAATTTATGGAAATATTGGGTTTTTTAGATAAGATTTCCTTTTAGAAAATAAGAGAAGGTGACTTTCTTATTGGAATATTTACTCACATCTCTTTACAAACTGTCTCTCACACGAGCGTGCACGCGCACAGATACACACGCAAAAGCAGTATCCGAAATCCAAAATGAGCCTAACTGTAATGTATGAAATAAAGCTGGATATTATCTTGGATTATGCAAAATAAACCAACGGTTAACACTTTCATGGAAGGTGGATTCGGGTGTAATTGAGATTTAGGTGGAGGTGGCATAAACTCAAGAAATCTTTCAATTTTAACTGCCACAACCCAATATAAAGCTTTCCCTCCAATCGGCCGCTATCATTCAGTCATTCCAACTCACGATCCCCAATCATATGCTTTCTCTCTCCTCATTGATCTGTAGCTGTATTTCCTTTCAGGTTTATATCCAGGATCTACTTTCTCCTGAAGTCTTTCCCAGCCACCCAGGTAGAAAGAGTAGAAAGCTCTCCCTTCCTGGGATTCTCACCTGTGAACCCCTCAGGCCAGCTCTGGATCACTCTCTGCTTTGTAAGTTCCTTCATCATTTCCAACCAGTAAATATTTCCTCCCCATCCAAGCCATAAACAATTTGAGGAGAGCGATTCTTCCTTTGCATTTGCAGCTTTGTGCACACTCTGGGCTCTCAATTAACCTGCCCCTGAGGCTGATAAAGAAAGGAAGTTTTACCCAGGGTCAACGGGTCACTTTCTCAGTAACTCCCACTGGGGAAACTTTCTCTAGACCTCATCCCTCTTGGCGTGAGGGGAATGGAGGGCAGATCAGTGCCTCCAGCCACTTTTCTTCTGGGGACTATTTTTCCCTCATTAATTGTGCTGACAGGATAAGAATAGCTCACAACCCAGTGGCAAAGACTAATACGGACAGTTTTGTTCTTTCTTCATTGTTCCTTCACCCTCCACCCTCCTTGCTAAATATATATCTCCTTTTTGATTAAAACCAAAATATAGGTTGAATTTTGGTATAATCGTTACAATTCCCAAAGAAATATTAATGTTCTGAGGGCGTCAACGTCACATTCATTTTGGAGAGGTGAAACTTGACTACATTTTAGCGTTAATTCTAGATACATTCCAATTTCCAGAGGAAACAGAAAGCTACCCAAATTATTCACATCGAAGGACAGATGAGAAGTTAGGGGGCTACACCAGACTTTCCAGCACATCAAACTTAACACCTGTGATTTATAAAAGAGAACAGTGGTTTTAAAAGCACTGAGAAGGGCTTTCTGAGCTGGACTAAGGAATCGATACCATAATAGAGAGGTAAATTCTTCACTTCTCATCAGGCAACTGGTAGAGATCAGAGAAACTTTCTAGTGATCGAGAGCCCCCAGTTTCCAGTGGGAGAAAGATAGCGATGCCGGTTTCCGGCTCTAAGGGAATATACAGATTGCAACCAGGAATGTCCACAACTGGGGCAATAGGTCCTGGGCAATGACCCAAGACAACTTTCCTCAGACTTTACAACACAATTACAAAAAGAGCATTTGGCAGCTATCCTGAGAAGAGGTTCTGAGAAAGAGCTCAGCAACCCAGCCAAACAAAATTGCCTCCCAAAATTAGGTCAAAGTTGTCAGCATCAGTTGAGGGCCTAGAGGCTAAAGTCGGAGTACGGGCCAATCAATCTGCAAATAAACTCATTATGGGTCTCCTCCAGAAACTAGTCCATGGGATCTAACTGCTCTACTGGCAAGAATGTTTTAAGAAAATACATTAGGAAGAAAAGTTGAAATCTAAGTTCACCCTCATCACCAAAGCAAATCGTTCCATAATCCAGAACTTTCGACTACTCATGTCTTTCTGTGCCATTTCACGTCTTATTTTTATTTCAGTGCGCTTTTAATTTTAGAATCATCTCAACTTTTTTTTTTTTTAACTACTGAAACAAAGATACTAGATCAAGCTGTGAACGGCTTCCAACATCAGGATGTCCACAGTTCAGAGCGCGGTATAACTTTACCCTGGCTCCCGGCCTCAATCCTGCCAGCCGCATCCCAACCACATCCTTCAAATCTTTCCTCCGATCTTCTCAGCTTCCACAAACACAGGCGAGAGGAAGCCGAGCCTATCACTGACGTCGCTGAGTGTGAACAAAAGATGAGAGAGCAGTCAGGATTTAGTTCCAGGAGTGAAATAAATACTGCGTCTGACAGTAACCCTGTGTAACAGACCAGTCCCAGGGGTGAGCTAACAAGATACACCTTCCTTAAGTTGGAGACCTTGCTTCCCAGGTACCACAGCTGTTGAACTTGAGAAAATGAAAAGGAAGTACTGCCCCCTTGACCATCGGAAATTCTCTTTGGGCTACAACCACATGAGATGAAACGTGTGAAAGGACTTTGAAAATAATAAAGTATAAGGGAATGTGAGGCCATACAAGAAGCATGACAAGGGTTATCATGTCACCTGTTCCAGGCAAAAGTGGAATAAATCTTCGTTCACATTTTGAGTTCAAAGTTTAAAAGAGAGAATTAAAACCTAACCAAAAACGGCCTGTGGAAGAGGCAATAGCGCTCCCCAAACGGTCCACGTGCTGGCCAGCATTCCTGGCCAGCATTTCCGACTTGGTTGCGGTTAGTGCAGGGGCTTTGTGGCTACCTCTGGCCAAACCACTCTGAGCAGGAGGGCTGATGGACTGTGTCTCACTTTGATGCAGAGTACTTAGCAACAGAAATGAGTTCCCCACACTTGACTACCTTTTTCTTTAGTGACCCTGGAAACCACTTACTGAGATGGGGGAAACCTGGATCCCTGAGTCACTGGATGGAGGAGTGCCTTCCGCTGGAATGCAAAACTTAGTATGAGAGCTAAGCCACAGTAGGTCC
>NW_011888850.1:3122454-3126623 GCF_000151845.1 Pteropus vampyrus
TTTTTTTTTTTTAACTACTGAAACAAAGATACTAGATCAAGCTGTGAACGGCTTCCAACATCAGGATGTCCACAGTTCAGAGCGCGGTATAACTTTACCCTGGCTCCCGGCCTCAATCCTGCCAGCCGCATCCCAACCACATCCTTCAAATCTTTCCTCCGATCTTCTCAGCTTCCACAAACACAGGCGAGAGGAAGCCGAGCCTATCACTGACGTCGCTGAGTGTGAACAAAAGATGAGAGAGCAGTCAGGATTTAGTTCCAGGAGTGAAATAAATACTGCGTCTGACAGTAACCCTGTGTAACAGACCAGTCCCAGGGGGTGAGCTAACAAGATACACCTTCCTTAAGTTGGAGACCTTGCTTCCCAGGTACCGCAGCTGTTGAACTTGAGAAAATGAAAAGGAAGTACTGCCCCCTTGACCATCGGAAATTCTCTTTGGGCTACAACCACATGAGATGAAACGTGTGAAAGGACTTTGAAAATAATAAAGTATAAGGGAATGTGAGGCCATACAAGAAGCATGACAAGGGTTATCATGTCACCTGTTCCAGGCAAAAGTGGAATAAATCTTCGTTCACATTTTGAGTTCAAAGTTTAAAAGAGAGAATTAAAACCTAACCAAAAACGGCCTATGGAAGAGGCAATAGCGCTCCCCAAACGGTCCACGTGCTGGCCAGCATTCCTGGCCAGCATTTCCGACTTGGTTGCGGTTAGTGCAGGGGCTTTGTGGCTACCTCTGGCCAAACCACTCTGAGCAGGAGGGCTGATGGACTGTGTCCCACTTTGATGCAGAGTACTTAGCAACAGAAATGAGTTCCCCACACTTGACTACCTTTTTCTTTAGTGACCCTGGAAACCACTTACTGAGATGGGGGAAACCTGGATCCCTGAGTCACTGGATGGAGGAGTGCCTTCCGCTGGAATGCAAAACTTAGTATGAGAGCTAAGCCACAGTAGGTCCGGTGTTCCTTTAATACCTTAGCATAATGAGGACTACCTTTTAAAATGCATTGACTTCTAACTATATAGATGTCTAACCAATGTCCTGTATACTTGAAACGAATTTAAATAAATAAATTTAAAAATAATAATTAAAAAAATGAAATAAAATGCATTGACTTCTTTTTAATTAAATTTTGTAAGGAACTTAGTGCTCCTTAGAGATGCTCACATGAAAGGAAGTGATTGTAAATGGTGTAGTGCTCACACTAGGTCTACACCATCGATGACTTAGGTATTAAAGAGAAAAGAGTCAGTCCCAAGTCAGATAACGCCTTACACAGTGAATAAACATCTAACCTAATGGTTCAGTGGATTAAATAAAACAGCTGACTTTGGCACGCAAAGGTCTCATTCCGATCCAGTTATTTATTCTCTCTAAGACCTTAAGTAATTTAATCTCTTCTCTCTGCTTTGGTTTTTAGATGTAGAGAAGGACCTACCTCAGAGTTTTGCTGAGCAATAAAAATAACTGTAAAGCATTTTTCCGGCACGAAGTGCTGCATAAATGCTTAATGGTTTCCTTTATGCTATCACAGACAGGGAGAGGCACTGTACTTTTAGGTGAAATATTTTCATTTGAGTTATAGTATGTAATATTCCAGATGTCAAGGCCTGACGGATGGCAGAAGTCAGGATCTTTTGTTTTTCTGGAGTCTGGATAATTTAGTTATTTCTCCTTCATCTCCAAAAATTATATCTAATTAAACACATACGGGACTCAGATCACACAGAGGAGGCTAATGATGGCCTATATAAAGAGAGGAGACTTTGTCACATGCCACGAATGACACGGTTTTAAGGTCATCAGTTTTGTTTATGAATTCTGTTTTGGACAAAAAACACTCAGGAACAGTGGAAGGAAAATTGGGGGCTTTTTTTTTTCCGCCTTTTTGGCTTTTTTCTTCCTTCTCCCCTCCCCCCCTTTTTTTAAAAAATATATATATATCTTACTTTGATTTAGAAAATCACAGCCTTGTGTTATATTGAGCCCAGGTCAGAGTCTTAAGGGGGCAGGCATTTACTCTCTAATGCAAGTGAGCATTTTGCTCTGTAGAGCAGAAAAGAGACATTTGGTCAAATATATTCATTCATGATAAAGAGGCCACATTCTTTTCTGTAATTATTATGGGTAAATACTGAAGAGTACGAAGAACAAAGGCAGGAAATTTTTTTTGTTTTTTTGGTTTTTTTTTTTTACAAAAATGTAGTTATAGAATCCTTATATTATTTTCTGTGTTTATCATGAAATAAATGAGCTGGGGAAATTCTGCCCTACAGGTAGGTCTGTTTGCAAACCTCTAAAGCAGCATTCACATGGCTCCTCCCACCTCTGAGTCATTCTGATTCTCAAATGCCAGATGTGCCCGCTCCCCTTCCCACTTATTCTCTTACAATAGCTGCCGTGTGCTGAACGCTTTCTCTGCACCAGATTGTACACCATACAACGCACGTGACCCCATAGACTCTGTGTGACGGTCGTGCAGGTAGGAAGCACTTATCCCATGTTACAGAAGAGGAAACGATGCTCGCAAAGTTAAATCATTTTACCCCGAATCATATAGCTAGTAAGGAGATCTTCTATTCAAACCTAGTCTAGCAGCTCTCACAGGGGGATTTTAGAATTTAGACAGGACGTGGGGCAGATTGCAGTTCTAAATACGATGGCCAGAGCAGGCCTCACTGAGAATATCTGAGCTTATTCGCAGGTGAGGCAGTTAGCCTTATGGATGTCTGGGGGGAGAACGTTCCGGCAGGGTGAACAGTCGGCGCAAGGCCATGAGGTAGGAGTGGTAAGCAGGCCTGTGTGCCGAAGCAGAGTGAGCCAGACGGACAGAAGAAAGAAAGAGGTCAGCGAGAGAAGGGATGGGGCCGTGGGCCATGCAGTCCGTTCTAAGGACCTGGCTTAACTCTAAGTGAGATGGGGAGTCCCTGGCGAATGATGGGCAGAGGCGTGATATGATGAGACTTAGGCTTCAAAACGGTCACTGGCTGCTGTGTTGAGAACAGTCGTCAGGGAGGGGTGTATGGGGGGGGCGGGGTGGAGCAAGGATAGAGGCAGGAAGGCCAATTAGGAAATGCTGAAGTATCTAATAGTGACACCGTGATTTATATTAAGAAATATGTATTTGGTCTTCAATCTCTTCCTGACCCCTGGAGTTTCCTAACTGGTGTGAGTGATAAAGGTATCTTCTGTTATTTTAATGAAGTTACTTTGGAATGTCCCTGAGTCATCTAAGAATGGAGCTAGTCACCAGAGGAACCAACCTGGTGGTTATATGGTTGGAACTTCTAGTCTGACTCCCTCACCCCCTTCCCCATCTCTGGGAAGGGGTGAGGGGTTGGAGGTTAAATCAATCGCCAATAGCCAATGATTTAATTAATCATGCCTAGGTAATGAAGCCTCCATAAAAACCCAAGGGGATGGGTTTGGAGAGCTTCTGGACTGGTGCACACATGCAGATTCTGGGTGGCAGAACACCAGAGAGGGCATGGAGGCTCTGCACCCTTTCCTCATACCTTACAGTAAACCAGTGATGTAGTAAGTAAAATGTTTCTCTAAGTTCTGTGAGCTGCTCTAGCTAATTAATCTAACCCAAGGAGGGGGTCATTGGACCCTCCTATCTATAGGTCAAATACACAGGTGACAACCTGGTCTTACAACCAACCTCTGAAGTGGGTAGGGGGACAGTCTTGTGAGACTGAGCCCTTAACCTGTGGGATCCGATGCTATCTCCAGGTAGATGGTGTCAGAATTGAGTTGAATTGTGTGGACGAAAAAGGGGCCACATACTAAACCTGAAAAGCTCCAGGGAGGCTTGCATGTCTGGCCTTACAAACCCAGAGACCAACGTGACCACACAGGGTCATCTGAATGTAAAGATTCCTAACTAAAAGCTGGTTGTGGTAGGTAGTTATGTCTTAGGCCTCTAGCTTCCTTGACAAAGGTCAATCTTTAACTTTGAAATTATCTATTGTCTTTGTGCATCTACGATAACATACCTTTGAAATGTCAGACTAATCTTTTTTTTTTCCAGACCCCTGGAAGGCACAACTGCCAGGCACCAGAGCAGGAGACCCCATTGTTATCTCATTCCTGGAATATCTTCTCAATGTGCCTTAAAAGTTAACTATCCTCTACTCATTGTGTAAAAGAAGTATATGTC
>NW_011888850.1:3126673-3130193 GCF_000151845.1 Pteropus vampyrus
GGGGGGGGCGGGGTGGAGCAAGGATAGAGGCAGGAAGGCCAATTAGGAAATGCTGAAGTATCTAATAGTGACACCGTGATTTATATTAAGAAATATGTATTTGGTCTTCAATCTCTTCCTGACCCCTGGAGTTTCCTAACTGGTGTGAGTGATAAAGGTATCTTCTGTTATTTTAATGAAGTTACTTTGGAATGTCCCTGAGTCATCTAAGAATGGAGCTAGTCACCAGAGGAACCAACCTGGTGGTTATATGGTTGGAACTTCTAGTCTGACTCCCTCATCCCCTTCCCCATCTCTGGGAAGGGGTGAGGGGTTGGAGGTTAAATCAATCGCCAATAGCCAATGATTTAATTAATCATGCCTAGGTAATGAAGCCTCCATAAAAACCCAAGGGGATGGGTTTGGAGAGCTTCTGGACTGGTGCACACATGCAGATTCTGGGTGGCAGAACACCAGAGAGGGCATGGAGGCTCTGCACCCTTTCCTCATACCTTACAGTAAACCAGTGATGTAGTAAGTAAAATGTTTCTCTAAGTTCTGTGAGCTGCTCTAGCTAATTAATCTAACCCAAGGAGGGGGTCATTGGACCCTCCTATCTATAGGTCAAATACACAGGTGACAACCTGGTCTTACAACCAACCTCTGAAGTGGGTAGGGGGACAGTCTTGTGAGACTGAGCCCTTAACCTGTGGGATCCGATGCTATCTCCAGGTAGATGGTGTCAGAATTGAGTTGAATTGTGTGGACGAAAAAGGGGCCACATACTAAACCTGAAAAGCTCCAGGGAGGCTTGCATGTCTGGCCTTACAAACCCAGAGACCAACGTGACCACACAGGGTCATCTGAATGTAAAGATTCCTAACTAAAAGCTGGTTGTGGTAGGTAGTTATGTCTTAGGCCTCTAGCTTCCTTGACAAAGGTCAATCTTTAACTTTGAAATTATCTATTGTCTTTGTGCATCTACGATAACATACCTTTGAAATGTCAGACTAATCTTTTTTTTTCCAGACCCCTGGAAGGCACAACTGCCAGGCACCAGAGCAGGAGACCCCATTGTTATCTCATTCCTGGAATATCTTCTCAATGTGCCTTAAAAGTTAACTATCCTCTACTCATTGTGTAAAAGAAGTATATGTCTCTCTTACTTTTTATCCAAACTCAGACATTTCCCTGATTTGCTTTCTCTCCCCTTCCTAAATAGACCACCAGCGAATTTCATGCAACCCTCCTTATGTCTCCTCCTTTGATTCTAATACATAAAATAAACTGCAAAACTGCTCTTCTCTAACTGAAGTAATCCAGGTGAAAGGTAAAGGTGACACAGACCAGAGCGAGGAAGGAGGGGAAATGATTGGATTCTGGATGTATTTTTGAAGCAGGAGCCACAGATATTTCTGGCAGACTGGGGGATGGGGAGAGAGGGTGAAGAAAAGAGAAGAGTCCAGGATGATGCCCAAGGGTTCAGCCTGAGCCATGGAAGGCTGAAGACCGTGGGTAGCACTGATGAGCGGCGGTGAATGCAGGAGCTGGGCGTGGTCACATTAGAGACATGAACCCGTCCTGGGCAAAAGGTCTGGCTGGAGATGCGAATATGGGCGTTGGCCGATATGAAAGCCGGGAGATTGGACGAGACCACTTAGGAGCTTATGTTATCTGGTAAAAGCTGATGAGAATGACCTGCTCATCCAAATGGAGAATTTCTCCCCAGATTGGTAAGAACAAGAAGAAATGATTGAGAGCAAAAGGATTGCTTGACAATCAGGGAAGTAAATTTAATTTTTAAATTTATTTTCTTCAATTATGGTAACAGCTTCTGGCCAGAGGCCCTGGGCTTTTGTACAGAAAACACGCAGATGTTTGGGCGGGGGCCGCGCATGGAATTTCTGGTGTGCAGGCAAACATTGGCACCAGACAAAACCAGAAAGTGCAGTAGAGTCCCAGAGGCCATGCTCTTTCCTTACTGTCACTTGGAGACTAAGTTTCATGTCTGCAGAACTGGCCTAGCATCTGACAGCCCTGGACACAAGGAGAAGGAACACATAGATCTTCAGTGAGGGGATCCTAATGAAGTTCCATGTAACCACAACTGTACTGGCAGATATTTGTATTGAAATTTCTATACTTTTGGAATCTACCATTGTTACCATGATGGGTGGGAGGCTGAGGCCCTCCTACTACACTAGAATCTCCTCAAAATGGTAGGATTGTGCAATTACCAGTGCTGATCATTTATGACTTCATTCGTTCACTGAGCAGCCATGGAAAACCATTTCAGCTCCATCTCCATACGAGGGAGAAGTGAGCCTGCTCTGCAGGGAGCAGCTGGTACCTGCCCAGGGAAGGTGCCTGCAATCCGTGCTCAGCAAAGGAACCGCCTTCTCTCAGCTGGCTTCCCCTGGCGTCCCCTCTGCATCCTGCCTCCCATGCTGCCGACACAACCAACCAAAACTTTTCAGCAAGGAAACCAGCAATATTCAGTTTGCCTTCCTAAAGTAAACATGCTCTCAGGAACTCACTCGATGCTGCAGTTGGTTCAGAGCCACTGTATGGATTTGCTTTTTCCCCAGAGTTGCGAGCAATCTGTGGGATTCTGCGCTGCACGGCCATGCAACTGGACCCCAGCATTCTCCAGCTGTGCACCCTCCCCGACGAGCGCTTGGGTGTTTCCTTCCCTCTCCGGTGCACCAATTGCTACTTATCAAATTCTCTCTCTCTCTCTCTCTCTCTCTCTCTCTCTCTCTCTCTCTCTCTCTCTCTCTCTCTCTCTCTCTCTCTCTCTCTCTCTCTCTGTCAGCTTACACAAGCTGAGATCTACAAGTGCCCAATAACCCAGATGTTATGTGACAGTGAGCCAATCTTCTCGCTTTGTGACTCTACGTTCCCCTGTAAGCTATAGACGGGAACCATGCGTGCCTGTATTTCCACAAGCCAGCCCTCTCTTTCCAAGCAGTCCTCCAAGGAAATTCTTGTTCTGCTGGCATCAATGCGGCTGCTGTAACGGCTCATAAAGCCATCCTTGGGACTTTGCGGCAGGCGCCTTTACTAAGCTCTGTAATTAATTCTTGGAAAGTCATAGAAGGAGCTTGTTCAGAGCACAGTTAAATCAAAAGCAGGCTTCCTGTTGGCCCGCTCAGATGGAGCTCTGATAGTTTAAAACAGATAATGAGCCAGGCTGAAGAAATCTCCTGACAACCATTCATTCCTCCAGCAGCAGAACCTATGTGCCACCCAAGACATAAACAGCATGCATGGGCCACATGCTGAAGCAGAGACCATTGTTCTTCCTTCTCATGCAGAGACACCTTGGGGCATGAACTTTAACTAACGGCCAGACATTTCTTTGCTTCACGTTATTTTCTTTAACTCATCTGTTTGTTTGTTTGTTCATGGACACTGGAGTTGTTTTGATAAAAACATTTCAGAATGAGTGGGCATGGCATGTATCATGAACTGAAGAGGGAAACTGGTCAAGCTGGTTGATGGGCTCTGGTCTATGTGCATGAACTCAGTCTGGATAATA
>NW_011888850.1:3131733-3153928 GCF_000151845.1 Pteropus vampyrus
TCAGGTACCACTGATGGCTTCGTGAGAATAAGGCTGACTACAGCTTTCTTTCTCCATGCCTAGATAAAACTGCTCTGTAAATGCATGGTACCTTGCATACATTAAAGACTCAATAAATGTGCTTACTGACTCAGTGGAACTCACATTCAGTCACTAGTTTTAAAAGGGAACTTGCCATTTCTCTATAGTAATGGTTCTCAATGAGGGGGTGGGATGGTTTGCCCGCTGGGGGTAATTTGGCAATGTCTGGAGACGTTTTTAATTGTCACAAATGGGGAGGGAGCGATCTCTGCTACTGGCATCCGGTTGGGGAGAGGCCAAAGATGCTTCCAAACATTCTACAATGCACAAGACAGCACCTCCAACCCTGGAAAAAAATACCCAGCTTAAAACGTCAATAGCATTGAAGTTGAGAAATCCCGATCTATAGCTAATGTCACCAATGGATTATCATTTGTTGATGAACATTTAAATTATAAATGGTCAAATCCAGAAAAGAAAAAATTTAATCTCATAGGCTCAGACGTTAGATTTCATACCAGAACTGGCCAAGATATGTCCTTTACATTCCAAAATCCAGGTAAGTATCTAGCACAAATATTAATACCACACACCTTGTTTTGGGAGAAACCTGAGAGAGATTAGGACAGCAAGCCCAATTTATGTAAGGGAGTTTAGAGTAGAATTGGCTGCCCCGAAGGGCTGTACCAAATCAGAAGAAAATTTCAACAAATTCCAAACAACTAATATCATGTTGTCTGTCCACAATAATATAAAAATTATGAACCAACAATAAAAATGAGAGCAAAAGTAAAAAAACCAATATTTTGAGAAAAGAAAAATTATGCTTCTAAATAATCCTTGGATTAAGAAATAAGTCATGCTACTTTATCATTTGCTTTGGTCACTTAATAATCAACCATAAACATTTCTCTCATACCTTTAAAATCTGTTCTAAAATATGACTTTTCAGGGCAGCATGATATTCCAACATATGGCTGGCATATACTTTATTTAACCAATCCCTTCTTTAGGCACATTTACAGTATTTTCACTTTTTAGCTATTACAAAAAATGCTATAATGAACATGACACGTTAATATTTTTACTTCATTGTTCGCAAATACACTTTGCACCATAAAGTTCTTACATTTCTTAATTAGAATGCTCCCAATGGAGACCGATTGTACAACATCTTCATCTGAAGGAAGAATAGCCATTAAAAAATATACATATGTATATATTTTTTTAGATCTTTCAAAATACCATATTGTTCCAGGAAAATATCAAGCCAGGTGATAATGGTTTGTGTCACCATTTCAGAAAGAATAAGGAAAAGGACAGTACAGATACTACACTATCAGATGCCACCATTACAATTTATAATTTCACACATCGATATGTAAATAACAGATGCCGAGTTATTTCCTCTGCAGGCTGCCTCCCAACTGAAGTACAGACTACATAACTGAAGCTAGGCAAGCTAGAACAGTAAGGACGATAAATCAAACAATAACATGGGTTTCATTTAACACTGAGAAAACAAGCATTTCTAGATAACTACATATTGTGTAAGACAAACAATTGTGGAAACAGAAAATAAATGGGTGAGGCAAAATTCAAAGGAAGAAAATGGAATGAAATTCATCAGGAATGAGAATATTGGCAGTGTCAGGTCAGGGGTATTAGCTGAGTAATCAGGTGAAGCGCATGTAAATACTGACACAGTGTACACCTGCCTAACTCAGAGAGCGGAGCATGAGTGCTGCTAAGAACCCACACTGGCACCAAACTACCTTGGCTCAATCTTGGTGGTAGAGCTGGGTGGCCTTGACCAAGTTCACCAAGCCTCGGTTCTATATCTCTGAAGTGGCTGTAATAACATCTTCTACCTCACAGGGATGCTATGAGAATGAAATGCAAAAACCCACACAAATAAAGGGTTCAGCCAGCGCCTAGCACATTTGTATTGCTCATTAAGTATTAGCCATTATTACGTGAGCTTCAAAAGACTTAGAGAAGCCAGATGGCCAGTCGAGAAACAGGAAGAGGAACTAGATGTTGTTACTATGCCTCTATGATAAACTCTGTAGTTCGTTTTAACACAAGGACATAAATGTAGTTCTACAACCACTTTTACAACGTTGTAAATTCTAATTTTAAAGTTCTGTGAAATCTGTGTGCAAGTTTTCAGTATAGAGTCTAGTCCTTAAAATAGATATTTAATTCATCATGGTGAGACTTGTGGAACTGAGACCGCTGGGCAGAAGTGCAGGTAGCCCAGTGACTTTACGGGGCATGAGCTCGGGTTCCCTGGGTGCCTCTGATTGGAGGTTGATTGCATTCTTTCAAGTGGTGAGGATACAGACCCACTCTCCATGATTTGGCAGAAAATTATAAAATTGATATATATTTGCTAAATGCATCCCCTTGATAATGGCTGGATAGCAAAACACTGTTTTCTGGGGTTTGTTGTTGTTGTTGTTGTTGTTGTTACTGTTTAAGGATTTGGCTTTGAAATATGGACATTCCCAAGATGAGAGGCTACTCAGCAAGAACTGATGATTTTGAAGAATTATCAGCTCCTGAGAGTTCCTCTCCACTGAGTCTATAAAATCCTTTCGATTGGAGATGCTTTTATTTCCTTTCAGTCAGAATTCAGTCTATTCTAATGGATCTTTTTTTCTCCATTATTTCCCTAGGTAGTATTTTCAAGCACCTTATTCATTTACAAAATTAACCAACAGGCACTCATCTTTCCCCTTCTGACCCCAAGTCTGGTCTCTTTGTTCTCAAATTCCAAATACAATAATCCTAGAAATTATGCATGGGCAAGACTTATATTTCCAGAGAGTTTTATCTTAGAAAAAAGAATGCTGCCTCTGAAGCGACTGTCTCCCTGTGAAAGGAGACTGCTTTCTGCGGGGAGAGGTGAAGGAGAAAAGCAGTGACCGCTCTGGGGCTTTCTCTTTGGCCCCTGGTGTGGTTTGGTCTGCTTTGCACCTCTGGTTAGCACCTAGATGCTTTTTGCCTTGGCAGAGAAACATACTGTCTATTTTAATGCTGACCCGTGATGTTTTATTCACATTTTAAATCTTTTATCGCCTGTGGCTCCTGTGAGATTTTCTCTTTTGTTAGCATTTTTCCGATGGGTATTGATTCTCTATTTTGCCAAAGGGTTAGGAACCTTCTGCCCTGTTGGCGTGATTGCAAAGGATCTGACTGCTGTTTTCCTCCCACAAAAGAAGGCTCTATAGCCATTTAATTATATAGTTTATTTTTAAAGCAAGAATTGAAAGGACCAGGGATCACCTTTCACTTAAATTCAGCTTAGTATGTTCTCAGATCCCTCACTTATTGAAATGAGTGTGCTCATCTAAAAGAAAATAAGTGCCTTGGGTTTTACCCAGTGTAATGTCACAAGATTTTATTATATATCTTTTTCTTTCTTCAGATAGAAAGGATCCATAAGCTCAAATACTGTCAAGAAGAAATGTACATGCTTGTGGGAAAAATAATCTCTCTTATACATTCCAGTTACAGGATAAATCTTCTATATCTTCTATCGGACACAGCCTGCATATAATGGTGACCCCAAACCTGCCTTAAATGCTCAAACCAAAGCTGTTCATGAATTTTATATCTAAAAGATGCCAACATGCTCTCTGGAAATTGAATTTTAAGTGTTATTCACAGGTAAGAGCCATAATGGATAGGCAGGAATACATCTAACAATTACGTTGTCAAAGGACAAAACGAATGTGTCCAGAGACAGCCGACCATCTGGATTAGAGAGAAATGTTTCTTCAGTGGGGAGCGACCCACCTGGGCCACCCAGAGTGCCAGATCTCATGGTGTTCCCTGCTCCACCAACATCTTCCATTCACACATATACACTCTTATCTGTGGATTGGATTTTCCAGGTGTCTCCACTTTCTAGAAGCACCGAAGCTCCAGTTTATTGCACGGTACTGCAGCAATGTCAAAGGCTTTGTACGTGGAGGAATCACAGGGGAGAAGCCTGAGATTTAGAGGCTGAGTCCTCTCGCTGATGTAGGGGAGACCCCTTTACACACATGGAAAGGAAGCCGTTGGTCTGGTGCTTTCTGTGTTTGACTCCACCCTAAGGAACAGACTCATATCTGGGGTTCTCTGGGCAGGGTGCAAGTTTCACGATGTGGCCTACAGCTCCTAGTTCTTCTGGGTCTCCCCCAAAATACACCCACACCCTGCACTCTCCAAAGCCACAGGCAGAGAAGTGGACAGTGGATACCCACTTCGGCGCCAGAACTGGGAGCTGACTCAGATGCCTGCTGCGTAGTCTGGGCAGCGAAAAACACCAGGACACGCCCACTTGGGGGCAACGTTAACGGCTCTGCCAGCTTCAGGGAGCTTTGGCACTTCCTTCAAAGGAAAAGGATGAGTCCCGAATGTCTAGTGGAGAAAGGACACACAGATCTGGACAGAGCTAGGAAAACAAGCGAGAAGTTTCCTATCCCACATCTACCAGAGATATGGCTCCAAATGCATAGATTGAAGCCACAGAAGAGCTGAGGGAGACACATTACGGGTGATACTTACCTGCTATCTTGCTCATTTTTGTGTGATGGTAATTTAACCATCCTCAAGCTTTACCAGCTTAACCGCACGTTAACATTTATACCAAATCCAGTAACCCTGTTAGGTCCCCCCTGCCCAGCTGATGGACCTTATATCCTCCCCCATCTCCACAGTTAGTTCTGGAAATCTCCTGTGTGTGTTCCACTTGCTGAGACAAACTCACCCGGGTTCTCCAGAGTGTAGCCTCCTTGTGGGAGACCCTGAGTTACTGGAGAGAGGAGCCCCTTCCTGGCCTTGGCTGCTGTGGCCCCAAGAGAGAACACTTTCTCCGCCACCTGCTGGACACCACAATTGTTCCCTGGTCCACAAGACACTGGCCTGGCTTTCCTTTCAGAAATCAAGAGATTCCCCTTTCCCTCCTCAGGACTTAACCCTCACGAAGATCCACACTGAAGAACAACCCCTTCCCCGTCAGCCTGCACCCACTCCCTCCACGGGAGTCTCAGAAGCTCTTGAACTTTGGCACAAACAGGACTGGCCCAGGGACTTTGTTAGAAATGTAGAATCCTGGGCCCCACCCCCGGAGATCCTGACCCAGTAGCTTTGATGAGGGGTCTGGAGCTGCTTTTAAACAAGCTCCTCAGATGATTCTGAAGCAGGCAGTCTGGATGACACTTTGAAAAAACTGGAAGAGCCCACATGATGATGAGTAACACACACTAGATTTTCTACGGCGAGGAAGCCAGAGAGCATTTGGAGAAACTCCGCAGTGAAGAACACGATGGGTACAGGGTAAGCGCACATAGGGTGAAGAGAGGACAAAGAAAATATGAAGCATTAAAATAGCAACCCTGGTAAGGAGTCAGAACTCGGGGATTGCCCAGAAATAAATGCAGCACCACCCCCCTCCCAGCTTCTTCCCACCCAAAGACAGGGGCTCAAGGAAAAATCCACCAACCACCCCTTCCCACCCACCCAGTCCTACGCTCTTTTTCAAGCCGGCCAAACACAGCAAGTAGAGAAGCAAGATCTGTTGGAAGGATCCGTCATACGAAGGAGAGAATAACATGTTCAATGTAAAGCAGTCTGGACATGGCATTTCTGATATATCTCTTCACTTTTGCTGGAACTTTAGCTGTTTGCACAGCTAACCCTCTACTTCCGCATCCTTACCCCACCCTCCTCCTCCAGTCACTCTTTAATCCACCTTCTTCACGACATGACCAGGGAAGAAAAGGCCTCACATAGACTAGAAAAGAGGCCTGAAAGAAGAAAAGAGGAATGGGTTTGGGAGAGTTTACCTTGTTTCGTGTCCAAGAGCAGATTAAATTACTGGAAAGTCGTTTTTCCTCTCTGCCAGAACTGGATGAGCATAAAGACTCACAGTTTTCCTCCGCTTGCCTATCTTTATGGGATAAATTGTGATAGACTCCCCACAGTAGCCACCCATCCCCAAATGATTGGTCTCAGCCACTGAGCACATGGCATTCCTGTCCAGTGGCTGGCTGTTCAACTAGTGTCCAAAGTTGGCCCCAGTGGACTACAGGGGCGGTGTCCAGTAGAAATATAATGTAAGCTACAAATGTAGCTTAAAATTTTCTAAAAGCCACATTTTAAAAAGTAAAAATAAACAGGTGAAATTAATTTTTAAAATACAATTACATAACCCAATATATCCAAAATATTACTATTTACACACATAACCAATATAAAATTATTAATGGGATAGTTTATATTTCTTTATTTCATACTAAGTGTTCAAATTGTAGTGTTTTTTTTACGTTTATAGTACATACCAATTTGGAATCGCCATATTTCAAGTGCATAAGGCCACCCAGAGTGCCAGATCTCATGGTGTTCCCTGCTCCACCAACATCTTCCATTCACACATATACACTCTTATCTGTGGATTGGATTTTCCAGGTGTCTCCACTTTCTAGAAGCACCGAAGCTCCAGTTTATTGCACGGTACTGCAGCAATGTCAAAGGCTTTGTACGTGGAGGAATCACAGGGGAGAAGCCTGAGATTTAGAGGCTGAGTCCTCTCGCTGATGTAGGGGAGACCCCTTTACACACATGGAAAGGAAGCCGTTGGTCTGGTGCTTTCTGTGTTTGACTCCACCCTAAGGAACAGACTCATATCTGGGGTTCTCTGGGCAGGGTGCAAGTTTCACGATGTGGCCTACAGCTCCTAGTTCTTCTGGGTCTCCCCCAAAATACACCCACACCCTGCACTCTCCAAAGCCACAGGCAGAGAAGTGGACAGTGGATACCCACTTCGGCGCCAGAACTGGGAGCTGACTCAGATGCCTGCTGCGTAGTCTGGGCAGCGAAAAACACCAGGACACGCCCACTTGGGGGCAACGTTAACGACTCTGCCAGCTTCAGGGAGCTTTGGCACTTCCTTCAAAGGAAAAGGATGAGTCCCGAATGTCTAGTGGAGAAAGGACACACAGATCTGGACAGAGCTAGGAAAACAAGCGAGAAGTTTCCTATCCCACATCTACCAGAGATATGGCTCCAAATGCATAGATTGAAGCCACAGAAGAGCTGAGGGAGACACATTACGGGTGATACTTCCCTGCTATCTTGCTCATTTTTGTGTGATGGTAATTTAACCATCCTCAAGCTTTACCAGCTTAACCACAAGTTAACATTTATACCAAATCCAGTAACCCTGTTAGGTCCCCCCTGCCCAGCTGATGGACCTTATATCCTCCCCCATCTCCACAGTTAGTTCTGGAAATCTCCTGTGTGTGTTCCACTTGCTGAGACAAACTCACCCGGGTTCTCCAGAGTGTAGCCTCCTTGTGGGAGACCCTGAGTTACTGGAGAGAGGAGCCCCTTCCTGGCCTTGGCTGCTGTGGCCCCAAGAGAGAACACTTTCTCCGCCACCTGCTGGACACCACAATTGTTCCCTGGTCCACAAGACACTGGCCTGGCTTTCCTTTCAGAAATCAAGAGATTCCCCTTTCCCTCCTCAGGACTTAACCCTCACGAAGATCCACACTGAAGAACAACCCCTTCCCCGTCAGCCTGCACCCACTCCCTCCACGGGAGTCTCAGAAGCTCTTGAACTTTGGCACAAACAGGATTGGCCCAGGGACTTTGTTAGAAATGTAGAATCCTGGGCCCCACCCCCGGAGATCCTGACCCAGTAGCTTTGATGAGGGGTCTGGAGCTGCTTTTAAACAAGCTCCTCAGATGATTCTGAAGCAGGCAGTCTGGATGACACTTTGAAAAAACTGGAAGAGCCCACATGATGATGAGTAACACACACTAGATTTTCTACGGCGAGGAAGCCAGAAAGCATTTGGAGAAACTCCGCAGTGAAGAACATGATGGGTACAGGGTGAGCGCACATAGGGTGAAGAGAGGACAAAGAAAATATGAAGCTTTAAAATAGCAACCCTGGTAAGGAGTCAGAACTTGGGGATTGCCCAGAAATAAATGCAGCACCACCCTGCTCCCAGCTTCTTCCCACCCAAAGACAGGGGCTCAAGGAAAAATCCACCAACCACCCCTTCCCATCTACCCAGTCCTACGCTCTTTTTCAAGCCGGCCAAACACAGCAAGTAGAGAAGCAAGATCTGTTGGAAGGATCCGTCATACGAAGGAGAGAATAACATGTTTAATGTAAAGCGGTCTGGACATGGCATTTCTGATATATCTCTTCACTTTTGCTGGAACTTTAGCTGTTTGCACAGCTAACCCTCTACTTCCGCATCCTTACCCCACCCTCCTCCTCCAGTCACTCTTTAATCCACCTTCTTCACGACATGACCAGGGAAGAAAAGGCCTCACATAGACTAGAAAAGAGGCCTGAAAGAAGAAAAGAGGAATGGGTTTGGGAGAGTTTACCTTGTTTCGTGTCCAAGAGCAGATTAAATTACTGGAAAGTCGTTTTTCCTCTCTGCCAGAACTGGATGAGCATAAAGACTCACAGTTTTCCTCCGCTTGCCTATCTTTATGGGATAAATTGTGATAGACTCCCCACAGTAGCCACCCATCCCCAAATGATTGGTCTCAGCCACTGAGCACATGGCATTCCTGTCCAGTGGCTGGCTGTTCAACTAGTGTCCAAAGTTGGCCCCAGTGGACTACAGGGGCGGTGTCCAGTAGAAATATAATGTAAGCTACAAATGTAGCTTAAAATTTTCTAAAAGCCACATTTTAAAAAGTAAAAATAAACAGGTGAAATTAATTTTTAAAATACAATTACATAACCCAATATATCCAAAATATTACTATTTACACACATAACCAATATAAAATTATTAATGGGATAGTTTATATTTCTTTATTTCATACTAAGTGTTCAAATTGTAGTGTTTTTTTTTACGTTTATAGTACATGCCAATTTGGAATCGCCATATTTCAAGTGCATAATTGCTGCATATGGACACCACTACCACAATGGACAGTATAGAACTACAAGATAGGACTTTAACTCCATGTTTTAGATTGGGGTAGGGAGAAGAGGGTAACACCTCTTTCTCCTCTTCCTCCTCTTCTTCTTCCTCCTGTTCCTCCTTCTCCTCCAAGCTATGAATAAGAACGCATATTACCTGTGTGGCTGTTGGCAGCCACTTTATGACCATGAGGTGATCCAAACTGCATCCTTGAGTCCCTGATCATGTAAGTAGCTTTACTACTTCAGAGCCTACCTGCCTCTGAACTCTCAGTGATGGGAGCTGATACATTTCCCTATTATTTAAGTCATTTTCAAACTTCTTTTCTGTTACATGTAGCAGAAAACATGTTAATCTACATATCCCTCTTATCTATATTCTAGCCTCAAAGGTGCATTTCCAGCCCTTGGTGTGATGGGTTTGCTCGCCATTTTAAGCAAGTGGACACAAGCCAAACACATTTCTCCTCCCAGGCTATAAATGGGAAGAGCCAATAAAACTCTAAGCCACCTATTTCCCTGATGAGTTACTCCTCTCTTTACTTTTGTCTAAATACTACTGCAATTGAACTATTCTTAATGAAGTTAAGGTAGCACATTATATTAAATATTTTAGAAGCAAAATTAGACTCATTTCCTCTAAGCACTGTTTCAAACAAAATGAGTCCATTGTTGGATATAGACGTAATCACAATAAAACAAAATTACTCAAGTTCAAAATGAAATTGGCTAGAGCAAACTCGATGAAGTTATATAAACAGGAAGGGCCCCTCCAAAGTCTCAGATGCAAAAGTTACATGAAACTCTGAAACTGAAATATAAGCAGTGGGCAAGTGTTTAATGAGGGTACCTCACCTAGGGCGAAATGCTGCCAAGTGCTCACTGGTTTTTCCTGCAAAGTTACCAGAATAAATACATGTAGATAGCTCTATTTAAACATGTTCAAAAACATATTTAAAAAGAAGAAAGCTCTCAAATAAACAACCTAAATTTACACCAGAAGGAATTAGAAAAAGAAAATAAACCCAAAGCTAGCAGAAGGAAGGAAATAATAAAGATTAGAGCAGAGATAAACAAAATAAAAAATAGAAAAACAGAGAACATTCAAATCAAGAGTTTGTTCTTCAAAAATTCAACAAAACTGACAAAACTTGAGCCAGATGACTATGAAAAAACACAGATAAGACTAAGGAATAAAATCAGAAATGAAAAGAGGATATTACAATTGATTTCACAGAAAGGACAAGGATTGTAAGACAGTACTATGAACAACTGTACAGCAACAAATTGGGTAACCTAGATGAAATGGATAAATTCCTAGAAACACAAAACCTACCAAGACAGAATTATGAAGAAACAAAAAATCTGAACAGACCCATTATTACTGAAGAGATTAAATCAGCAAACAAAAAAACCTCCCAACAACAACAACAAAGTCTAGGACCAGATAGTTGCACTGGTAAATTCTACCAAACGTTTAAAGAAAAAAACTGACATCGATCCTCTTCAAACTCTGCCCACCCCCAGAAAATTGAAGAGGAGAGAATACTTCTAAACTCATTCTTTGAGGCCAGCATTAAGCTGATATAAAAGTCAGATAAAAACACTACAAGAAAAGAAGACTATAGACCAATATGATGAATACTGGTACAATAATTTTCAACAAAGTACTAGCAAACAGAATTAAACAGCACATTGAAAAGATTATACATCATGACTAAGTGGAATTTCTTTCTGTAATGTAAGGATGTTTCCATATATAAAAGTTATTCAATATAATACATTGCATTAACATAATGAAGGGGAAAAAAACACACAATCATCTCTGTTGATGCAGAAAAAGTATTTGACAAAATTCTACACTCTTTCATAATTGAAAAAAACACTCAACGAACTAAAAATAGAAAGGAACTACCTCAACATAATAAAGGCCATATGTGAAACACCCATCTGACATCAGACTACATTGTGAAAAACTGAAGCGTTTCCTCGAAGATCAGGAACAAAACAAGGATGCTTTCACCATTTCTATCCAACACAGTATTGGGAGTTCTAGGTAGAGCAATTAAGCAAGAAAAAGAAAAAGCTCGACATTGGAAAAGAAGAAGTAAAATTATTTCTATTCACAGATGACATGATCTTATATGCAGAAAACTTTCAAGATTACACATACATACACACGCACCTGTTAGAACTAATAAACTTTTTTTTTTTAATTACAGGATATAAAATCAACAAGCAAAAATCAGTTGTTTCTACAACCTGAGTGTCCTTCAGTGGATGACTGGATAAAGAAGATGACATCATGGATAGATCTTGAGAGTATCATGTTAAGTGAAATAAGTCAGATGGGAAAGGATAAGAATCATACGATTTCACTCATATGTGGGATATAAAACAAAAAGCAACACATGACCAAACACAACAAACAAACTCATAGATATAGACAACAGAATAGTAATGACCAGAGGGGAAGAGGGGCTGGGGAGGGGACAGAGAGGGTAAAGGGGATCAAATATATGGTGACAGAAGGTGACTAGACTTTGGGTATACAAAGGTGTATACAAATGTTGTATTATAAACTTGTATTCCTGAAAGTTATATAATGTTATTAACCAATGTTATCCCAATAAATTTATTTTTTTAAAAAAATCAGTTATTTCTAAACACTAACAATGAACAATCAGAAAAGGAAATTAAGAAACCAATTCCATTTACAATAGTACCAAAAAAGAATAAAATACTTAAGAATAAATTTAATCAAGAAGGGGAAAGACTCACACTGAAAACTATATAATATTGCTGAAAGAAATTAAAGACACCAATAAGTGAAAAGACATGCCATATTCATGGATTGGAATACTGAATGCTGTTAACATGTCAATACTATCCAAAGAGATCTACAGATCATTGTAATCCCTACCAGAATCCTGATAGAAATAGAAAAATCCATCCCAAATTCATACGAAATCTCAATGGACCCTGAAGAGCAAAACAACCTTGAAAAAGGCTTTCTGGTTTCAAAACTTACTACAAAGCTACAGTAATCAAAATAGTGTGGTACTGGCATAAAGACAGACATACAGATCAACAGAATAAGATAGAGAACCCAGAAATAAACCCTTACATTTATGGTCAAATGATTTTCAAGAAGGATATCAAGGCTGTTCAATGGGGAAAGGACAGTCTTTTTAACAAATGGTGTTAAGAAAACTAAATATTCACATGCAAAAGAATAAAGTTGAACACTTGCCTTACACCATATACAAAAATTAATTCAAAATGTATCAAAGACTCTTAAAAGAAAACATAAAGGGAAAGCTTTATGACATTGAATTTCTTAATTCATTTTTGGCAATGATTTCTTAAATATGACACCAAAACTACAGGCAATGCAACAACAAAAAGATAAATTAGACACATGAAAATTTAACTTCTGTATATCAAAGATGCAATCAATAGAGTGAAAAGACGATGCACAGAATGGGAGAAAACATTTGCAAGTGGTATATGTGATAAGGAGTTAATATCCAGACTATGTAAAGAAACCCTACCAGTCAACAACAAAAATTAAGCAACCCGACTTAAAAATAGACAAAATACTTGAATAGACACTTCTCCAAAGAAGATATACAAGTAGTCAATACGCATATGAAAAAAATGCTCAACATCACTAATCATAAGAAAAATGTATCTCAAAACCACAATGAGATACCACCTCACACCCATTAGGATGGTTATTATTTAAAAACAAACAAACAAACAAAACAGAAAAAAACAAGCATTGGCAATAATAAGAAATTGGAACCCTTGTGCATTATTAGTGGGAATGTAAAATGACGTAGATGCTACAGAAAACAGTATGGCAGTTCCTCAAAAAATTAAAAACAGAATTAACTTATGTTTCAGCACTTCCATTTCTGGGTATATATACAAAAGAGTTGAAAGCAGGGACTCACAGAGATATTTGTATACTCATGTTCATGGTAGCATTATTCACAATAGCCAGGGAGTAGAAGCAACCCAAGTGTCCATGCATTAATGAATAGACAAATAAAACATAGAATGCATATATAATGGAATATTATTCAGCTTTATAAAGGAAGGAAATTTTGATGCATGCTACAATATGAATGAACCTTAAGGACATTATGTTAAGTAAGCCCATCGCAAAAAGACTAGTACTGTATGATTCCACTTTTCTAAGTTATCTAGAGTAATCAAATTCATAGAGACAGAAAGCAGCATGGTGGTTACCAAGGGCTGGGGTTGGTGGGCGGGGGGGAGTTACTTTTTAATGGGTACAGAGTTTCAGTCTTGTAAGATGAAAAGATTTCTGGGGATGGATAGTGGTGATGGTTGTGCAACAATGTGAATTTACTTAATGCCACTGAACTGTACACTTAAAAATAGCTAAGATGTGAATTTATGTTAGGTGTATTTTATCACAATTTTTTAAAAAGGTTCAAATCTTGTTAGTCTTAGTTCCTATATGACGCAATCATTATACTCCAATAAGTTCATTTCAAATATTAACATTGCTTTTTACCTTATCCCTTAACCAAGACTAGCACCCCTTTAAATATATGAAGGGACCAAAACGAGATGCTTTTACAAACTCCAGAGGGAAGCAATTTAGTACTCGAGCCTGGATTATTTTCTCTGGAAAATTCCTGATCTCCAACTTATCAACATCCCTCTCTTTCTATCCATGTACTTTGTTCGATCAACATTTATTGAGAGCCTATTACAAGCTGGGCATCAAGGATACAAGGAAAATCAAGGGATGAATATATCAAGCCTCCTTACGACGAGAACCTACACTTAAGCTAGATCTTAAAGGGAAAGTAGAATTCGCCAGGCGACATAAGATGAGAAACAGCATTCTCAGAAGTAGAAAGAGCATGTGCCAAGGTGCCTACCCACTCTCGGAATCAGGAGACATTTCAACAGGGCTGAAGCACTAGGTACATGGCGTGGAGTACGGACGCATGAAGCCAGAGAGAAGAGGTTTCCTGCTCTCTGCCCTTCTGTATTCTCACTTAAACAAGCTACTTTGAGGAGTCACCTCTGGGCATCTTGCATATAGCTCAGCAGCAGCAGAACTAGGTATCCATCTCTCTAGTGTTGGGTTAAGACATGAGGGAAAGCATTGTAGGCTGGCCAAGGAAAATGCCTGCACACGTGCCACCCTTTTCTACTCTCGACTCCACAGCAGGCATGCCTAATCAATGTCTGCACACCCAGTTTCTGTAGCCTTGACACAGCTCTCAGGCAGGCACGACCAGTGGATCAGGATGGCATATTAGGTGAACCGTTTTTAACATCCCTAACTTAGGGAACAGCATTTTGTATGGTTTAACTAAACAAGGTTGAGTATACAGCAAATAAAAAGTTTTGTCACATGTCAGTTCTCAGGAATTTATGGTTGAAAGCAAGAATACATGGATAGATCAAGGCTAAATCTTCTCACACTGAAGATTACTTTCAGCCTTTGCAAACTTACATTTTTGAGTACTTTTTATGTGCCAAGTGTACACTAATACCATACATATTTGCCACAAGTACTACTCATAACACCTTAGCAAATCAGGCCATCTTTATTCCTGTTTAAAACAAAGAAAATGTAATACAAATATCTAAGTAAACTACCAAAGATCACAAGATTAGAAAGAAGCAAAGTGAGGATTTAAGCACCTGTGACCTTTCTACTACATATTGCCACCACATTATGTTAATTAATTACAGAGCAGGTATTTGTTTTACTCATTTTGCATTTAGAGTAGATTTGATCAAGTCAAGAAATCGTGTGGAAAACCAGGAATATTTACAGTTAAAAAGCAGAGGTCAAAGAATATCGGTCACAAATCTTAAGGATATTTTATGCATAAACTTCAACAAAGTTGTCAGTAGGAAGGGCACATATGACACGTAATTGTTGGTCTTGAAAACTTCTGATGGGATCAGAGAAGCTATAGGATTCCAACTTGTTCTGAGAATCAGCTGTTCACCATGATATCAATATTTTTTTCTTCTGCACCCAGTCAAGTGGGACACAATATTCTTTCTAGTGCCAGTTATCTGACAGCAGTTCAGCTCATCTCAGGGGACCCCTTCTGTCTAAAACGAGAAACCACAGAAGGTTCCTGCTACCAATGTTAACTGAGTCAAATTGGTCTGAGTTCAGTTCATGTCCATCACTCCAGGGAGAATTCTCCTCTAGATGGGGTTCTGAAGATGGTTCTTCCCCAAGATCTCACTCGAGGCAAAGCTGACCTTCCCAAAGTGCCGATCTTAACTTATGGGTTTATTGGACAATAGCTGCATCTGACTTCTTTTGTCTTTCTTTTGAAGGTACATTTTATTATAACAGAATTATTTTAAAATGCTTGCACTGAATTTTCCATTCCTAAGATCGTACTTGCCATGAACTACTAAAGAGAACACTATTAATATAATTTATCTAAAAACTAGGTTATTATCCAAAATAGTTTTTAAATTCCCATTATATTCATCACCACTAATAAATAAATGCATCTTTCAACATTTCTCCTTATTATGAAGATAATGCATATTTGGCAGGTAAGCAACACAACTCATATTATTCTCCCCTAGGGATTCAAGAGTAAATATTTTCCACTATCAATATCTACAGTCACAGATGAAATCCTGGAATCACTAAATCTGCATTTCAGAGCTGATTAAGACACACCAATGAAATAGTAAGGAAGACTGGTTTTCTTGCAGAGATGATGAAAATTATATGAAATTCGGGGACTTAAAATGATAAATCAAGGATCACTGGCTCACCCTAAAACCAACTGCAGATAGAATGTGTGCTCCTAGTATATGAAATATGTCATATACTGAGAGAAGAACACTTGTCTCCTAGTCCCAGCTCCACTTCTTCTGATCCACGTAACTTTGGATCCTGATCAGTGAAATGGAGATGAAAATATCACCTTGCCTTCTACCTCATAAGATTGTTACAAAGAGCAAATAAGATAATGCATGTCATGTGCTCAGAAAGCTATAAATTGCTCTATTGAAGGCAGAGTTTTTTAGACCCTTGCAAAGATCGTTAGCATTCACGTGACATTAATACTAGAACTTTACGTATTCAATTAATCTTTTAATAGTTTGCTACCAAGCCTCCGTATCTGTACACAACACATTTTAAAGAATGTCTCAACCTAGAGGTTGACCGAACATAAAGTCAGAAAGAAACTGAAAAATGGCCACGTTTCACATCTATAAGTCCCATCTCTCCTGACTACCTTTATTTACATGACAGATACTCTCCTAAAAATTACCTATAGAAGGGATGTTTTAAAAATCGAATCACATTTTAAACACATAGGTTAGTTCATTTTAAAAGGGCATGCAGTGGTAAATCCTTTGGAAAGTGAATTATTATCCTTTATCTGTTGTATACATACAGATTTTTACATTCTGGGTTTACTTGAACCATATGTATATATGTATATACTTGAACCAAATGGGCTGCAGGAGTAATTTATTCCTCAACTTCAGCTAAAAAATTGCCATTCTGGATGCACAATTGCTTCGGCAGCAGCACCTAGAACAAGAAGGAAGGCAATGGATCAGATCTCCAGCACTATGTGTGGCGATGGCTCATTCAGGACCCTAACTCACCTTTGTGACACTCAGGAAGAGCATTTCAAATCCAAGGCAGTTGTAGTCATAATCACCTAGTTATATTAATTCTAATAACATACTTTTCTTACCTACAAGCTTCCAAATACAAGAAATATTTTATTTCTTATTAAGCACAGAACTTACCTGTGTAAAAGTATCACATGCAGTGTATAAGTGCCAAATATTCCGAGAAAAGAAACAGTAAGCACCTAGAGGACTATGTACGTATTCTAAGGATAAAATAACACTCCTTTATTAATAACTAATTATGCATCCAATCGAAAAGACAAATGCTCAGCAGTAATGAATCATCCCTTTGGTAAAGCAAATGCTATGAATATGAATGAATGAATGAATGAATGAATGAATGAACGAATGAACGAACATTGTTTTATTGGGTCCTCTCCCTCTTGCATCTTTCTATTCCTAGATGCTCACTTCCAAAACTAGATGGGCACTGCTTCCTTGGTACCACCCCCAGCCTTGTAAATACCCACCTGCCACAAGCAGTACAGAGGTTTGCTGACGTTTGTCCATCATACTAAGTTCTGAGTTTCTAGAGGACAAGAACTCCATCTTATTCATCTTACTTATCCTTGTAGGACCAGTATTTGATCATATCTGGTAAGTAACAGGTCCTCAATAAAAGTTCATTAAATAAATCCTTTGCTAAGGGGGAGATGCTCTCTGAGCCTGGGGTCCTACAGCCCAGCGACATGCCTGTTCTTGTCTCTTCACTCTTAAGTTGGCTATCACTGGCCAGAATCTCAGTTGTGAACTATGCTACATGCTACTTGGCCAGAATCTCAATTGTGAACTGTGCTACATGCCTGAACCCAGAGACAGCTGTTTAGGGACACATCTATTTACTTATGAATGCTCATTTGTAAAACACACAGACAAATGCCACTATTTCATATTGTTTCAAAGTCAAATTATGACCCTTGTAGGTGAATCAGGCTTAGTTTTTGCCATGCAATTTGATGGTAACCCGAGCCTAAAATGTACCTTTGTGAAAACATCGACATACCGAGGTTTGTGATATCGCCATTAAGGTTAGGATTCTATGTGAATTCTGCAACTTTGGCACTTTTCAAGCCATTCGGTAACAGTGACACTAATGATTCTCATGCAGGTCACTGTTAGAAAATCATTGCTTAGTGAAGTTGAGGATGCAGAATTGATTCTCTTGACACTTCAGTAACTGAATATCCCCTAAAAAGTCTTCATGTATCTCCCAAGATATGCAAACCCCAGTCTGAAGATCTCTGGGATTTATAACATTAATCCAAGATGTAATGCTGTTGTTTAAAAAGAGAGAAGTAGGTGTGTCAGCATCAGGGAAAATCAGGAGAGAAGCTTCTTTCGATTGTAATCATTCCAGGTTGGAAAATTCCCAATCTAGGATCAACCTAAAAAGAAGTGTTAGGAGAGAAATGTATGCTATAACTAATCCCACAGAAGAAAAACTTGGAAAGCAGGTGTGTGGAAGGATGTGGTTATCTCACCTATTATCACATCAAACATTTAAGAAGCCAACAGTGAAAATAAACTGGCATCACGTTAATTCTCAGAGTAAAGATACTTAAACCCACACACACATAAAGGTTAAGACTCACCAATTCATTCACACATTCAAATATTTATGGAATGGCTGCTATGTGCCAGGAGCAGTGAGAAGTGTTGAGATGTAGCAACAGATCAAGTAGAAATGGTCTCCACCCCCAGGGAGCTTAGAATTGAAGCCAATGTGGCGAATATTCTAGGTATTATGCTACAATTTATTTTCAGTAAGTCATATTTCAGAAACGAAAAGAAACCTCATGGATTTGCATTGGGGAGGAAAAAAACGACATCAGAGAGTAAAAGTTTCCTACCATCCCTAGTGTTCAGTTCAAATTTTGGTCTTCAAGATAAATTATCCAAAATTTATTATACAGTAAAGTGTCTAAAATAATTTCAAATTCACTCTTTGGAAGCTAGAAAGGCGAACCTAATTCAATTTTCAGTTGTCACAGGGTACAGATAAATCCTGATCAACTGTTAACATCAGATAGTTTAACAGCCCAAGCTGGTTTCTCTTAACCATCCTCTTCCTTTTCTGTGATCCCCAGACACAGCGTCATGACACCCTAACAAACCAATTCTCAATGGCTTTTCAAAAGCTGTATTAGTTGTCATTCCTCTCCCCTAACATGCACACACACGCACGCACGCGCGCGCGCGCACACACACACACACACACACACACACACACTCGCAGCTTAAGAAGACTGAAAAACTGAAGGCGTATTTTCCATAGCACTTCAGCTCATGGTAATAACTTCAATATAAATGTTGACTCACAGGGAAACAGTAGCCAACTGGAACTGTAGCTTACGAAATGAAACACAAAGCAAAAGCTTATCTGCAGATACCAGTTCTTTTTCTGTGCCGCTACAGGGTTTATCCTCACCCCTGAGTTGGGATACATCTTTTTGACAGCAGGTAGCACAATCAGAAAAACAATCCTGAAGGTTCTCTAATTCAGGGGGCCATTACCACCAACGAAGACAAACCCAGGTGCAGCCCAAGAAGTTGTGACAGACACAAGTCCCCTCCCAAACACACGAGTGAAAACGGCACCCCAGCCCCTCCTCGTGAACCTCCATAATAAATGTCTGCAGTTGTCACATCCTTTCCTATCGGCCTCCTTGCCCCGAGTGGGGGTATGTGTAACTGAACCTTTAAGCGGAGACACATGATGATTCTAACGTTGATTAGGAGCTCTTGAAGATAATTGTCTCTTCCTGTTTCATCCTCTAGCAAAATTTCCTCTTCTTTAATTTAATCACAAAGTGGTTTCTTTCTAAAAGGACTGTTCAAGTTTTGGAAAACCCACAAGAAGAAACTGAGAATATTCACACACCACAGAAAATTGGTACTCAACTGCTAATAAATTTCATTGTCCTCTCATCTCTGACTTTCCACCATCAAACAAATAAAGTTAATCTGAAATCTGAAATCTTATCGTCCTTTTGAATCAATCGGCTCTTGTTCAGAAAGGGAGGAGGAGGGCAGGAGTGGGGCAAGGTTGCCAGAGGGAGGGTTAACTACTCAGTCCTCCCTGCCACCTATAAAAGGTCATTTCCAGTTTAAACACCAGGGAACAGCAAGCCTTGGCGTGGGACCTCGCTCATACTTGCCTCCCTGCCTCTTCTAGTGAGACAGAAGCTTTACTTCACTTGTCAAACCTCAGTTTTATCCATAAAATGATGGCGTGAGAACAAAGTCCAGAGCTTAGTAAGTGCTCAATGTTGGTAGAAATGCTCTCGATAGTAAATATTGTAATAACAGGTAACTATATTGATAACTTACCATGTACCAGGCACTACAATTTTTAATTTGCTCAACAGTTCTGTGCGGTAAGTATTATCGTTATCACTGCCTTAATGACTAGGCAGCGAAGGAACAAGATGTTAAATAACTTGCCCAAAGCCACATAGCTGCTAAGAGACTAAGCCTACACTTGAACTTAACACAGCCAGGCTGAGTGGCACTGCCCAATGGACCTTCCTGTGATGATTCAAATATTCTACGATTTAAGCTGTCCGTCACGGTAGCCACTGGCCACTTATGGCTGCTGAGCACTTGAAATGTGGCTAGTGTGACTGAGGAATTGAACTTATTTTATTTCATTTTAATTAATCTAAATTTAAATAGCCACATGTGATTAGTTGCTACTATCCTGGACAGCCCAGCTCAAGAAGCTATACTGTTAACTATCAAAGGTTAGGTACATCCAATGTGAGCATAAAACTTCAAAAAAATAGTAATAACATAGGAATTAATTTATTTATGCACATGGCCGTAGTGTGGGAAAATAGTATTATCTGGTATCATCTAGTATTATCTAATTACAAAAATGTACTATTGCTATGGTCATATTCCATTTCCTTTTTCCCAGGGGCAAGTTTAATTTTTTCAAATCATAAAAGTATTATATCGAGTTAAAAAAAAAAAGTCAAACAGCTAAAAGTGTATAACTTATTAATTGTAGGTTCCTCTATCCACCCCCCACCCTCATCCTAATTCCCTTCAGCCTAGAACGCCCAAACTCTCTATTTTGAATATATTTGTACATGAGTGCACACAGAAGAGTCCAAATAGCATCAACTCCCTTTAATTTTCTACATTTTCTTCACTGAAACTACATCTCGTTCATCCATTCACATTGACTGCATACATATCTACTTCATACATTGTGTACATATCATTCTTTCAAGATAACTATTTTGTTTTAAGCTGTACCATAATTTATCTTGTCCTCTATTGATGGACATTTTGGTTAATTCTGAACTTTCGCCTTTAAAAATAATACTGCAATGCGTGTACAATCACCATGGAGTTGCAGCTTTGTAAGACTGCTCCTTAAAAGTGGTTCAACAGACACATTCCTTTGTCTACCCAAAAGACACCCCCTCCTCCATCTCTTCTTTACTAACAGAAATGATTTGGTTGGGGGTCCACCTCAAGGCTTCATGAGTCAGATGTAAGTCCTGATTGGGCTAGGACAGTCACATGGTCCCATTCCCATTGGCAGTCATTGGTTAACAGCTGGACATCTAACTTGATTCTGCCCAATGGGAATAGCAGAAAGTGGCTGGGGCCTTGAGAAAACAAGGGGTTCAAGGACATTCTTCTGTCACATCTGAAGTTGTGTAGGCTCCACACAGCCATGAGAAAATCTAGTCTGAGAATGAGGCAAAGAAGCTAGGATGGCAGAAGGGAAAGATGGATACAATGGGGGTCCCTAGTGCACTGGTGAGCTGCTGAATTAACCAGCCCTGGAAACTCCCTTCCTCTGGGCTTCTTGTAAGGTGAAATAAGTTGTCTTTCCGTTCAGCCAGTTGAGTTTGGGTTTGTATCATATAGAGCCAAAACTATCTTAACCAATATAAATGGAACTGCTGGTTGAAAGGGTATGCCCGGGGTTTTATTCTGGTAAGTACCCTAAATTCATTCCTGTTTAACCTTTTCAAAGCATGAATGCAGAAAGGACTCAACGGCTTGGATGCATCTTTTTCATCCTCTGGAACAGGCAGTTTACTGCTACATTAATCTAAACATATCTGAACAGCTCTTCCACCAGTGTGCCCTGCCTTCTGATGCACACAGATGATACTGGATTCAAGATCAAATCAGAAATCTGGCCAGACTAAAGACGAGACTCTTCCCGAGCTGTGCTTTCTAGCCTTTTTCATATCACATGGCATATAGTAAATGATATTTTACAGCACATGAAGGTAAATGGATAATGCTACTCAAAGCCAACGTTTTCCAGCGTTGGGATTCCAGCTGCCCTGGGTCCTCCCCATCCTCCCTGAGGGTGGAGAATAGTATTTTGGCCCACTTGAAACCCATCCACGGAACCTGGTGGTCAGTGCTACTCAAGAGAGATCTGTCATATTTCATTGATTCTAAGTGACATATTTTTCCACATTTAGTATCTCTGAATTGAGGATGCAACTTACAACTGATAACACCTTATGAGAGCTGTCAACCCAGCAGCAAGCATTATCTCAT
>NW_011888850.1:3154663-3172207 GCF_000151845.1 Pteropus vampyrus
CCGGTGGCCTGGGCATGGTACCTGTTTCCCACTGCTGTCAGCCTTGGGGCCTCACTCTTCCCGGTTGGTTTCGCTCGACCCAACCCATACCCTTCGTAAATATTCTTTTCATCAAACCCTCTACACTACCCTTACCTTTTGAGGGTGCTCTTTGTTTCCTACTGGGGTTCTGAGTGATTTTTTTAAAAAGCTATATGTAAATCAAAAACAGATTTTAAAAAAAAATCGAAAATCTAAGTGATACATAAGCACCACGTCACAGTTTAATTGGCAGCAGTTCTTCTTTCTTAGAGGTACATAAATAATGGTGCATCTTACAATCATTGACTTCCCAGAGTTGATGAACGAGGGTAAAATTTCCAACATGCCATAAAGGGTTAAAGAGATGTTTCCAGTATTACACTTCCAGAATTAACCTGGGATTATAGCCAAGCAAGTTTAATATTTCGAAATATACACAATGCAGTTGAGCGCCAATTTTATTCCCTGGGTGAGTACCAGCAGCGAAACGTATGTAGGGGCCTCAGGAGCAGGCTCTCTTGGAAGTCCTTACATGTTGCCACAGGCCAGCTAGTCTTCCTGCTCTCATCGTAAGCCCCTCCACGCCCCTCCACGCCCCTCCACACCCCTCCTGGGCATCCCGCTGGCTCTCATCGTGTCTCTCTACATTACTCTAAGTTTCATAACTGGCTAGTCTGCCTCCAAGCAATTCACCCTTCACTTTGCTGCCAGAATACATTTTCTGAAAAAGCAGGGCTGATTAGGCCATTCCCCAGCTTAAGAGCCTTTAGTTGTTTCCAATGGCTTTTAGGATAAAGTTCAATTTTTTTAAACATACTACACAAGGCCCTTCATGGTCTACCCCTGCCAATCTCCTTAGCCTCATTTCCTGTCGTTCACTTACACGTGACATTTACTCCTGCCACACAGGACTTGCTGACTCCTAAGCACACCATACTGTTGCACATTTCCAAGAGTCTGTTCTTGCTGTTTCTTTAAACTAGAATGCTCTTCCCACCCTTCATTGACCTCCTACACATCCTTCAATATTCAGCTTAGTTATCATCTCCTCTGAGAAGCCTTCCTAGATATTCCAGGTTGAGTTAGCAGTAGTTGTCAGCACCCTGTGCATGACTACCGGAAACTGCTTGCATCCAGGGGCTTTCACATGATAGCAACACCGAGGTTGAATAAATGCATGAATACAATTTAGCAATTTTCTGCTTCTATTGCTTTTCATGTATCAACTGGGACACTTTTTGAAGAAACTTTCTCAGCATTCAACCTGCCCAGTGGCAAAAGTGGCCAGTAGACTCAAAATAGCAAAGCCAAGATACCAAAGGGTCCTGGAAACCAACCTCAGGTACTAAGGACAAACTGAAGGTTTGCATTGAGCTAAGCCCTAATTATGTTAGGTGATTAAAACTTTAAGCCTAGACTCCTGGGCTGTGCACTATGCTGGAATCCAGTAACTGAGTGATACCCGATATAGCACAGCTGCTAAGATCGTAGACTCTGATCCATACCGCCTGGGTCTATACCTTGCTTCTGCCAGACTCACTGTGTGCCTTGGGCAAGTTATTAAGCCTCAGTTTCCTCATCTGTGAGATGGGAATGATATTAACAGTACTGATCTCAGAATAAGTAACATATGTAAATGCTTATAACAGAGCCTGGCACCAACTGAGTACTGTTTAACCACTAGCTCTTTTTTGTATTTTTTTCTACTCAATGGAAAAAAAAGAGGCATATCTGAGGCACAGAGCAGTCATTTCAGGAGTGGCTTTTGCTATGACTGAGCCAGTCAGCTCACCTAGTACCCATTTAATGAATTCACAGATCAGAATCACGAGTCCTGACTCTAACATTGCAGGGTCTACGGAAGAGGCATCATCTTCCTTCCACCTAGTCCTTCCAATGCTACCAGACTTTTAGTCCTTACATGTCACATAGAGTAGTGTGAACGAGTTCTGCCTTTTTCTCTTCCTGCCCGCAGCTTTTGTAAGATCTGTGTCTGTAGTGGTTATCCGTGAAATCTCCCTGGACAGACAGCCCACATGATTATGAAAATTTTAAGTCAAATAACAAGGTTAGCAGAAGTGTAGTTCTTGACATGTAAACTAGATGGTAGACTCCTTTGGCTCCTGGGGAATCCCAAGAAATAATTGCCCCCATTCCAGTAACATTTGAGAGCACTTGGGAGTTCTTTGGAACAAACTTAAAAATGCAGTTACCCAGAATTCTAGGATCTTGCTGCTGGAAGAAGGGGACAGGCGACATACAGGTGAGGAATACAGATGAGGAACCAGGACTGTGGCTCCCTAGCCCCTCATGGGAGATTTTCTAGCACCTCCATATCTCCCAACCTTTGCATTTTGAAATATGCTTAGGGAAAAAAAAAAAAAAAGAGGCTCCCAAAGTTTAGTGATAGTTTCAATTGCACCTATTCACTTGCAATTTTAAAAATAAAGACAGGAGGGCCTGGGCCACACAAAGTAAGCTGCTGGTGATGGTGTCCTTTGGCCTGGCAACCCCAGTTCTAACACCACCCTGCTTCCCCAGTGCCCCCTCCTTCTTCCTTTCCTGGTGTGCTTTCCACCCTTCTATTTTATATTTTCTGCCCCCGACAGAATGACCTCTAAGAGGGTTGGGACTTGGGCTTATTTTTCTCACTCCTGCAGCCTTAGTATCTGAAATAACACCTGATATTCAGGAGGTGACAATATTCAGGCTGCTGAGTGACTGAAGTCTGAGACAACGTATTTTACAGTAAGCACCCTCCAACTGCCAATTTTCCTAGTTCTTACTCCCTCATCTCCAGCACCAGAGTAAACCACAGCCCTGTGTCTGGTTAGTCCTCTTACTCATCAGTAGTCACAGGCAGGAAACAAAGCGAAGGATTTCTAAGCAAATCATTTAAACATAAAGTCAAACCAGACACAATCACGGCAAGAGCTCCAACCATACTCTTCTTTGGAGGCTCTGAGCTCATCTCTTTGCTTGCATGACCACTCTCCCAGTCAGCCACTCCACAACCTCAAAGAACCACGTGCACGCTCTTGTAAAGGTGGTGTAAGCTTTGTTGGAGGTAGGCATTTTTCAGACTATCCCGTGGACCCGTTGAGACACAGAAATCAGGGGAAAGAATCCTTTTAACAAGCAAGCACATCTTACATCTCAAATGAATACAAGTACATGAGTTTGAGTCACTTTATTTTACGGCACAAATATAATTCAGATATCTTTTGGGTAAAGGATTGAGGAACTGAATACAGTCACGGATGGAAAGGTGGGAGAATGGGTAACAGCCGCGTAGAAGAGAATGCAGGCAGCCTTGTGATCAGGACACATTATTCCTGTGAATATCAACTGCTAAACTCTGCCATTAAGCTCTCACACCCAGCAACTCATTACTTTCTCCCTCAACTGATTCTTCCTGCATTATCACCCCTCTTCCAATAAGCCGGCTGGAATATAAGTAGAAAGATGGTGACTTTTTTAAAAATCAAGGACCTCTCAGAGACACAGGCAATCCTAAAGCTTTAAAACAGCCCATAAATTATGTCAAAAGTGAGCCCCTCCCTCACTTGACTGTCAGCAACATGACACGCGAACCATTTCCTTTTTGCTCACCACCCTGTGCCCAGTGCCCGGCATCGGGCATATTTGTTGGATAAATACACGCCTTTGTTAATAAGGAGTTTTTGTAACCTCTTGGATCAATCAGGTTCCCAGGCGAAAGCTCTTAAAAGTCAAAATAGGGCAATGTCAATAGAATCGGACTAGAATTTGGTGCCAGTCACTGGTCCATTGCACAGAGCAGGCTATTGATAAGAACTCATCAACCAAAACCCACACTCCAGTAGGGATGACAAAAAGTGTTTCCATGTAAAGCATACCCCGCCAACCCCACCAATAAAACGTATTTTAAAAAATAAAATTGAATTGGACCTAAATCAAACAGCATCGAGTCTAGATTATCGAACTCAATCCTTACAGGATCTCATTTATCTAGCAGGTCACCTGAATAAAAGGACCATTATACATGGCTTTTGTACATACATTTCCTTCTTCTAGGGTAGAGTTCAGATGCCTGTAAGGCACTGCACACCCACCCACACACCCATTAATATATCTGTGGCTCTTCTCTTCGCTCAATAAGTGAAGCAGTTCTTTGAGTTCCTTTTCAATAACCTTGAAAAGTCCAAAGCTTTTTAAAACAAACAAACAAACAAACAAACAAAAACCCTCTGCAGTCAGGGGTCCACCAAGGTACGATGAAGGGAGATCTGGGAAGATTTTTTTCCCGTTTACATAGTTTAACCCACCGATTTCAAAGGAGTTGGGCAAGTTTTTGGAGCAGCACTTAGCCCCCGCCCCTCGCCCTCCCCCCTCCCCCCTCCCCAAGGGAAAGGCGCAGCGACGTGGCCACCAGGTCTATCGGGTTCGGTGTCCGAATGCACCCAAAGCCCTGAGGCGATGGTGGTGGCAGCGGCGGTGACCACAGTCTCTAGAGACAAAGTTCTGTAGTGCACTGACTTCTATCATATTCAGAGTCGGAGTGTCTCAGAACTTTGCCTCAAAAGACCAAACAAGCTGTCTTCCTCCAGAAGCTTCTTCCTGCAGGTGTGCTCCCCCCACCCCCAGCTAAGACAAAGAAGAATAACTCGTTAAAAGCAATTTAGCTCAGGATGCGACCGATAATGGAACGGGTCATTAATTATGGAAAGTTACTGCCGCAGTCAGCAGGAGCAAATGCCCAACAGAAATGGTGTAGTAAGAGCCCACTTCGACAAATTTTGGTCTCAATGTCACAGCAAACAGGCTGCAGGAACCACACGCCCTCCCCCCTCCTTCCCACCCATCTCACATTAGAATCCATTCCCCAGGGACTCCCACCTCCTCCTCGCTCTTGCCATTTAAACTTTTGCAAGCTGCTAACTTACTCCCTTTAACTTGTGGCAACTTTTTACCTTCCCATCTGGAAAGTTGGTGGGGGGAGGGACCGCACGAGGACGAGTTCTCAGAGCTGCAAGAGTTAAAGGGGGGCCGAATACAGGCCCGGGAAATGCCCCGCAGCTGGGACGGCCCAGGAAACAAGGCTTGGAGGGGCCTCCGCAGCGTCTCCCCTTCCCCCAGCCACTGCCACCACTTAACTCCGGGGCTTCCCGCAGTCCGCGCCCAGCCCCGTAACTCGCGGCTCCGCAGCCCTCTCCCTTCCGCTCCACCTCCCCACTCCGTGGGATTCTCCCTGCCCCACTAGGCAGAAAGCTGGCGGCGGACCCCGTCTGCACACGACCTCCCCCTTGCAGTGCCCCAACACTGCCTCTCCGCTATCAGCCCCCGCCCTGCACCCCGTGCCCCTGCAGTATCTGCGACCACCCTCCCTCCCAACCCCGACAGCCCCCTCCCCCTACATACCGCACCTGAACAGCTGTTGCACCCGTGCAACAGGTCTGGAAAGTGTCTTCCCCGCCTCCACCCCCCCCCAACCTCACGCCACCGACCCCTCCCCTCAGACCCCCCACAGCCGGGGCCGGAGGTGCAGTGGGCTGCGTCCCCCCGGGCCCGGGTGCACAGGCGGCTGGTGAAGTGCGGGGCGCACAGAGGCGCTCGGAGCTGGGGGCGGGTGGTCGCGCTCGGGCCTCTCCCGGCCGGGGCGCTCTCCCGCGTGGCCCCGTCTGCAACCGCCGCGGGCTCCCCAGCCTGCCCCTCCAGCGCCGGCCGCCAGGCATTCCCGGGCGGGCTCCCCCCCTCGCGCTCCGCTCCGCTCCCTTCCATCTTGACTTTTGCCGACGTGGAAATTTTGGGTTTGGAGACGACCTGCGCTCTTATTGGCTGCCGGCGGGCGGGGTCGGAGGTCACGGCTGCTCTCGCTATTCCGCGCCAAGGGGAGCCGCACAGCGGCTCGTGTCAAGTCAGCAGGTTCCCTCCGCCTCCCCTGGGGTCACGTGCGCCCCGGGCAGCCCCTGGAGCCGCCTCCTTATGCAAATCTACCGGCCGAGCGAGGGGAGAGGGGGACGCGGGCGCGGGGGGCGGGGGCGGAGGCGCGGCTCGCGGCCCGGCCTGGGGAGGGGCTGGGAGGGGCGAGGCGCTCCAGGTGGCCACCTGGCTCGGCGTCCTGCCCCGCCCCCCTGCCCACCTCTTCTGCCACTCTGCCCTTTCTGCCTCCGGCGACAGCCTACGGGACCTTGTTCCCGGGCTGCCCTGCAGGGCCTAAGGAACCCGCGTTTTGCAAGATGCCTCTTAAGACCCGCTTCCTCCAGAGCCCCTTCCACCAGAACCGACCCGAGCCTATGCCGGGCCCGGGTCTGTCTCGGGCTGGGAAAGAGGAAGGCGCTACGCTGCCCGCAGGGCAGAGAACGAAATGGAAACCTTGGGGAAGGCAGTTTCCTCCTGTGGCAGGGACTTGAGAGAATAGCGAGATTCCCGGTAAGAGAATGCTAGGACAAAGCAAAAATCAAGACTTCATCGGGATTAAAAAAGTATTCCCTTTTAATTAATTGCCTGCCCACTGGCCCCTCAAAAAAAAAAAAAGAGGCTGGAACGCTAACTAACAGTGCCAGTTTGGATTATTATTTGTTTTTTAACACGTCTACGAGGACTAACCAAAAGGCCGGTCCGTCTCCACCCAACCTCTGCTGAGAGTGGAACCCGGGACACGTTCTCCTCCCCAGTTCTGGATGGAGGTGTGGCTCAGAAGAGCTTAGAATTCCCTGAGAACTCACAGGGCTTGTAAAAAGAACCGATTCTTAACGTGGCTCACCAAGCACGTCAAAGAAGTTGCTTTTCTAGAAAGAAAGCGGATGGAAGAATGGCCACATGACTAGGATGTCTTCCCTCCCCAGTCCCAAAGGAAAAGAAAGTAACAGCATTGCAAAGGCAGAGCCCACATGGTAAACGCTGACTTCTTTGATGATTATTGTAAGAGCCGCCAGCTTCTAATCACCAAGGAAAAGGGGCTGCATTTTTTAAAATACAGACAGTTCCCAGAATTGGCCTAGTTATTTTTTCCTTCTTGTAATCAAATATCTGTATCATCTTTATAATTTTCCCATCGTAAGTCGGACCGAATGATACAGAAAAGCAAAAGGAATTTTCATGGGAAGAGTCTTACCTGCAAAATTCTTCCCATCTCTTCTTAATTTACTCTCTCCTCCCCATTTCCCCCTATGGAAAGAGAAATTATTGCTCCTTCTAACTGTTTTATCCTCAAGGATCTTTCTCTCCACTCTCCTTTCTCGGCCCTCTCCACACGCGGTTGTTTATCTGACCCTTCCCGGGTCTGCAGGGGCCTCTCCCCGGGTATTGTCTCCTCCAGATCCCCACCCCCTCCTGGCCAAGGCTTGCCGGCAGCGCTTGCTGGGCCTCAGAGTTGGTCCAGCTCTGCCGCCTGTTCTGTTGTGTGCACTGGAATATTGATTTTTCAGTGTGTGTGTGTGCGCCGGCTCTGTAAAAATCAATATTTCAGTAGCTTGAGCACAGCGCAGGGCAGTGTAATGGAGCTGGCCTGCTGATGTAACGTGCGGGGTCCACCCTCCACGATTGAGGTCAGAAAATGGCCGTGTGTTTTCTTATTTCATTGTTTGCTTCAGAGAGAGGGAAGGAGTTTGTATACCGTTGTGTACATCAAATTCCAGGGCAAGGTAAGCTTAGTGCTGTTGGGTGACACACAAAGTTAGAAAATGATATATTCTAAGGTAAAAGTAATGATGAAAAACCTCTGATTATCCGCTCTAAGAACGCCACATAAAACATTGAAGGTGGGAGCGTTACTGTCTGCAGTCAATCCAACCGGATTTCACAAAGAAGAAATTAAAATGGGCTCACTCCGAGAAAGGGCTAGAGTTTATCTTCGATACTGAATATATGGATCACTAATCTACAGCCTCTAAAATATGCTTCCGATGAACAAGGACAAGAGATTTCTGGTATGATTTGCAGAAAAAACAATCAGTAATGATACCGACTTGGGGACTCTCAGGACATTTGCCACAGATATGGAAGGACTCTGGACTTGGGAGTCAGGCCAGTGGGTTCTGACCAGACATGCCAACCAGGGGAGCCTCGCCTCTGGCCTCGTTGACCTTTCTGGGCCACAGGGGCTTTGCCTGTAAGCAAAAGGGTTAGACTAAATGGCCTCTAAATACTCCCTAACACCTATGAGGCTACAGAAGAGATAATATTACAGTTAAAACCCCTCAAAAACAAAAATACGATTAAATTGGGTAGATACCATAATAAGAAAAATACCAGAAGTGTTGCAGAAACAGAAGATGTGTCCCTGCTCTAGTTGTGTGTTTTGTTTTCTTTAAAATTTTATTCTAATGCAATTTTATGGAGGGTGGTTTGGCCATTTTTTTAAATGCAGTTCTTATGACCTAGCCTTTCTAAGAGTTTTCCCTAAAGATACTATTAATATCAATAGAAAGATGATTATCACAGCCAATGTTAGAATATCGAAACAACCTAAGTATCCAATAATAGGGGATTTATTACATAAAATATGGTAATGGTATATTTATTCAGTGGAATACAACAATTTATTAGGGTATTAAAGTGGAAGATTTGCATTCATTGAAATGTGTGTACTACTTAAATCTCTATATCTCGCAGTGGTAAAGGGTATGGGTTCTAGAGCCCCATGGCTTGAGTTCGAATCTTTCTCTACCACTAAGGAGCTGTGTGGCTTTCATCAGCTTTAAACAAAGTATATTAGTTTCCTGTTGCTGCTGTAACAAATTATCACAGTGACTTAAAAGAACACAAACATTATCTAACGATTCTGGAGGTCAGAAGTCTAAATGGGTTTCACTGTGCCAAAATAAAAATGTAGATAGGGTCACAGTCCCTGCAGAGGTTTGAGGGGAGACTTTGTTTGCTTACCTTTCCTAGAGGCTGCCTGCATCCCTTGGTTTGTGGTGCCTGCCTGCATCTTCAGAGCACAGCATCCCAAGTTCTGCTTTTGCCATCACATCTCCTCTCTGACTCTCATCTTCCTGCCTCCTTTTTAAAGGGATCCGTGTGGTTACATCGGGTTCACCTGGAGAATCTAGGATAATCTCAGCATCTCAAAATCCTTAATGACATCTGCAAAGTTCCTTTTGCCACATGAGGTAAAATAACATTCATAGGTTCCGGAGATTAGAATGTAGACATGTTTTCAGCCATTATTCTGTCTGCCACGATGAGCTAAAATCAAGATGTCAGCAGAGCTGCATTCCTTTCTGAAGATTCTAGGGGAGAATATGTCTTCTTGCCTTTCCAGCATCTAGAGGCTTCCTGCATTCCTGGGCTCATGTTCCCCTTCCTTCAACTTCAAAGCCAGCAATGGCTGATGGAATCTTTCTCAGGTTGTATCACTCCCACAAGACTTTTCTGTCTCCTTCTTCCACATTAAAGAACACTGTGATTACTCTGAATCCACCTAGGTAATCCAGGATAATCTCCCTATTTTAAGGTCAATTCATTAGCAACCTTGATTCTACCTGCTACCTGAATTCCCCTTTGCCATATAAGGTAACATATTCCCAGGTTCCCGAGATGAGGAGGGGGACATCTTTGGGGAGCATTATTCTGCCTGCCACACTCAGGATAATGGTGATGATGTGCATCATAAGGTTGTAGAGAAGATCAAACAAATCAATACATGTGAAGCGTTTAAAACAGTTCCTGACACATAGTAAGCACTCCATACTAACTGGCCCATAGTAAGGGCTCCATAATAATTATTTATTATAGTTATTATCTGGAAAGAAAATACAGACTATAAACAGTCGTTACATTGAAAGGTGGGATTAAAGCTGATTTTATACTTTCTTCATTTGGCTCATGTTCGGTTTTCTACCACAAACATGTATTACTTGGGCACTTAGACATTTTTAAATAAAAATGAGATAAATCATAAAGGAGGTTATCATAATATAATGGGAAAATAATTTAACTTGGGACTTAAAAGTTCAGATGTTCATCTCAGCACCTCTGCACTGGCCAAGTTGCTTTACCTCTCTGCATTTCAATTTTTCTCATCGGTAATATGAGAGGGACGAACTACACATTTTGCAATGTCCTTCCAGTTCTAAATGCCACATATCTAAAGTTCCAAAGATCAACAAATTGATAAATGGTAAAGAAGACTTCTTAGTATGTAAAGAACATCTACACTATCAATAAAAAGACAGCCCTATAAGGAAAAAAAAATGGGTAAAAGGCATAATCAGGCATTTCACAGAAGAAAAACAAATGGCAAATAAGCATAGGTAAAGACGTTAAGCCTCATTAGTAACTGGGAAATGCAATTTAAGACTTCAGTGAGATATCATTTTATACCCACTAGGTTGGCAAAAATTCAGAAGTCTGACAACATAAACAATTGGAGATGATGTAAATGAATGGGAATGCTTACCCAGCGCTGCTGGGAGTATAAACTGGTACGACTACTTTGGGAAACAATTTGACATTACCTTGGACTGTTTATTACATAAAGTTAAACATTCATATACCCAGTGTCCAGCATTCCCACCCAGAGAAACTCTTGCACGTGTACATCAGGAGACGTGTACGAGAATGGTCAAAGAAGCACTGCTCATAACATTGAAATACTGAAAACAGCCCGCAGCAATAGCTAAATTGTGGTCTATTCACAAAATGGATTATTATACAGCTATTATTAAAATGAACGAACCCCAGCTTCGCACACGGCTATGAATGAAACTTAGAAACATCATGTTAAGTGAAAAAAAGCAAGTCTCAATAGAGTACAAATATCATGATGACAGTCTGATAAAGTCCAAACACTAGCAAAACCAAATAATATTAGATATTCATAAGAGATAAAAGGCAAAGAAGTGGTAAACAGAAAATTCAGGACCATGGTTACTGGTGTGGGAGGAAGGAAAGAAGGGAGAGAATGTAACTGGTAATGTTCTATTCTTAAACTGGACAGGTAGGCTCAAAAGTGTTCATTTTATTATGCTTCATAACTTGCATACATGTGAGATATATATTTTTTATATGTACGACCACTAAATTAAAATGATTTTTTTAAAAAAGAATACTAGTTAGGGGCTTCTGTGTTCTGATCCGGGATGTCTTACTACCTGTAATTGATGCTAATCACTTGGAGTCCTGTCAAACCCATAAAAGTGACTCTTTATTGTCAATTTGCTATTTGCAGTCCTGCCAGTGAGACTTCATAACAGCCACCTACATCTGGGCTTGTGCAGTGGTTGTTTTCAGTTTATGCTCCAAATGAATCTCATATTCCCTGAGATCTATGCCCCCCAGCAGAGGCAGTACCTCCAAAAGTCTCTTGCCGCTTGTCCTCCGTGTGTTCCCGGGGCCAGCCATTTTTCTGGCACCTCTGTAGTAGGAGCTGAGATACACAGTTTATAACTATCCAGCCCAACCCGGGTGAATTTGTTACTTCTCTGATTCACTATAGTTTTGATTTCAATGCTGAAGAATCCCATTTGTTCTTCCCCTGACTTGCCTTCTGTAATTTCATAAGCTTTGTCCATTTGTCATGGTTCAGAGGGGCCGGGTGTCACAGCCCTGCAACAACCCTGGCATTCATGTTATTTTCGACTTCCATTTTGGATCCCATAGTGTCCCAAAGAAATCAACCAGCTTTGTCTTTTTGGTTTTCTATTTCCTTGACTGTTAAGTGAAACATTTGGAAGCAATTATCAGAGCTCAAGGGTACCTTAAATATCACTGTTTCCAATGAAAGGACTGGTTTGCATAGAGTTTGACAAATGAAGCTGGTGCCAACTGCGTGGAAGAGAATGAATGAGGGCTGTCTTTGGGGCAGCAGAGACACCTGGTATCTAAATGTCAACACGTACATCCACCTTTGGATATTAGATACTACTGACACATCATTTGGGTGGAGTACTGGTTTTTAAGATTCACTACCTAAGGTGGAATGGCCCCAAGTATCACAAACCACTTTGCATGAGATCTTCCGTTTTGGAGACAAAGATTTATTTTTCTTAACTCTTTATCATGACAAACGTCCAAATATATACAAAAAGAAAAAGAATATTGTGTAAATACACTCTGTAAAATAGATATAAATAATTATATAAAGGCTATAATGAAATCCATCACCCATCACGTTTTAATAATTATTAACTCATGAACAGTCTTATTTCATTTGTACCTGCCCCCATCCTCTCTGGGATTATTTTGAAGCAAATTGCTAATATCATGAGGTGTAGATATTATGAATAGATCATCATGATAAGCAATCTCAAGGAACCTGAGAAAGTATTATTAATGACGATATTGAGTAAAATTCTTCTTTACAACATTATTACAAGCTATTTATTTTAATCAGTTGAATATATGAGGTCAGAGTCCTTCCCACTTAAGACGAGCTTTAATTTCCTTAGCAACAGAATATTGAAAGAATCAATAAAATAATGTCAGGTCTATTACAATAGTCTTAACTGGTCTCTATAATCCATCTCCATCCTACATAAAGTTATCTTCCTAAAGCCTTTATTTTATATCCTTTATTTGCCCATTCTTTTAATAAATGTGAGTGCCTATTATGTTCAAAGCATAGTACCAGGCACAGGAGGAGATTCAAAGGTGAATCAGATTTGGTTGCTGTTCTGTAATAAGAATTTGGCCTTTGTCCTGGATTCCTGGGAAGGGGTTTCTAAACCCTTGGAATTTTCCAAGTGATAGGAGTGCTTTTATTACTTATCATGGGTCCCTGGACTGCATCTGAGTTTATGATAATGAGATGACTCGTGATGGAAAGACTTCGATCCAGGTGATATCAACTTGATCTCTAGGGACGGAAGAGGGACTGTAGATTGAGTTCAATTGTATGATCAATTATTTAATCAATCTTGCCTGCATAAGGAAACTCCAATAACAATTCTGGACTGGACACCCAAAGCCGGGGTGAGCTTCCTGGTTGGTGAGCACATCAGTGGTCCCCAATCTTTTTGGCACCAGTGCTCCTATGAGAATCTAATGCCTGATGATCTGAGGTGGAGCTGCAGTGGTGATTCCTAACAGGCCACAGACCCGTACTGGTCCACGGGTTGGGGACTCCTGCCCTAGAGGATGACGCGTCCTGAGTCCACACTGAGAGGACACAGAAGTTCCGCATTTGAGATTCTTGCCCTATGTATCTCCTTCCTTGTCTAGTCCTGATTCATATCCTTTATGATAAAACTGTAATCATAACCATTGTGTTTTCCTGAATTCTGTGAGTCCTTCTAGCAAATTATCAAATCTGAGGGAGTGGTGGGAACCCTTGAATTTGTAGCCAGCTGGTCAGAAGTGCAGGTGACCTGGGAACCCCCTGCAGTACAGCTGTTGTCTGAACGTGCAGTGAGCGCGGTTTTATCAAGGAGTGTGTCCTTCACCTGTAGCTCAGAACTGCATTGCAGTTGCGGAGGAAGGAAAGGAGTTCTGTGGAAAGTAACCTCACAAGGTGATCCGATCATAAATTCCTAACTAGACAGGTCATGGTGGTTAGTCACGTCCCATGCATACAACTTCTTTACTAAAAGGCTTATCTTTGCCTTAAGCAAGCCCTGTGCATTGTTTCTGTGCATCTAGGTTAGCGTGCCTTTGAAATGCCTCCTTTCAGACCCTCCCACACAGCGTGCAGGAGGTAATCCAATCCCCAACCCCACCTCGCTTTCTCTCACCTTCATGTAATCTTCCTTAGTTCCCTTCTTCATCTCAGATGCATAAAAGAAACTGCAAACTGTTATTCTCAGAAGCGTTGATCTCAGTCTTTTGAGATCTTGCTTCTAGGTATATCTTCTGTTTGGCTCAAATACATTTTTATAAAAATTTTCTACTGGTTTGGACGTTCTCAGGTTGACACAATATCAGACATAGATGCTAATGAAAATTTAAAATGTCGGGCAATAGTTATAGATGTGCTGCGGAAAAGAAGAGACAGGAAGGAGAACTTGCAACTAGGGACACTGGAGGAGGCAATGGTGGGGAAGGTGGCCCTTGCCTGGAGCCTTGAAAGATGAATGAGATTTGGACATGGAGATAATGTAATAATAAACAACATTTATTGTGTGCTCACTCGCTCTGCATCAGGCTCTGTTCTAGTGCTTTACATAGAACAATTTAGTAACATACACCGTCCTATGAGGATGCACTAATATTATCTCTCTCTAACAGGGGAACAGCCAGAGATCAAACAACTTTCCAGGAGTTACACACCTAATAAGTGGAGAACTGAGATTTGAGCCTATACAATGTGAGTCTAGTGCCCACATTTTTAACCACGACACTTGACTGACTTTCAAGGGAGAAGAAAGAACATTCCAGGAGGAAGGAACAGCTGAAACAGATGAGAAAGCAGAGGTTTAAACATAAGAGAAAAGGAATGGTGACTGGAATTTAAACTATATATATATATATATATATATATGAGAATATGTAGTATATTGTACACGTAAACATCTGTACATATATAGTACATATATGTATATCTAATATACATATATTAGCATATGTAGAATATATATGTGTATATGTGTGTATGTGTGTATGTGCGTATATATATATGTGTGTATGTATATATATATGTGTGTGTGTATGTATGAGAGAGAGAGAGAGAGAAAGGCCTATCTGTAGGTTAATTCTACAAGGACTATTATCCATGCACTCTGATCCTGGTGTGAAATCAGAAGCCCAAATTCCATTCAAATCAGGTTTATAAACTTGAGGTAAAGGTTACTACAGATCAAAAATGAAGGAAGAGAAAGAAAAACAAGAAAATTGGGTAAACTTTATTCAGTAGTTGCCATTAGCTATAAATGTTTCATAAAGGATTCTTTCTCAATGGGTAAGAAGAGTTCATTTTTAGCTGCCTTCTACCAAGGAGTTAGGAAATTTTAAAAGTTAGGTTATGTGTCACGTCAGAGATGATGCCGTCAATCAAAGGAATGAGACCAGCTGATATATGTTTCTCATAATGCAGAAGAGACCTGCCCATCTGTGAACCCCCTTGCTGAGCTCATGGCTGGCTCCACAGAGGAACAAGCATCAAAACTGAACCCCAAGGGTGGCCGTCATCTGTGCAGCTTAACCAACGGAAGTGAACCGATGACCCAGACAGCGTAAGTAAACTATGTAGCATGCAGCCCGGACTTTGCAACCACCCCCAAACTTCCAGTGAGGAGTTTACACCTACACAAGAACCACAACTCAAGGAGAAGAGTTTAAAGTAAAGTAAATTGAAACCAACTCAAAATCATGCCCAGAAAGTCATTTCTTGTTTAGTTTAATTGAACGGATTGTAAAAAACGATTTATTCCTGAAAGCAGCTCAGACCTGCTTGTTGCTTGTGACTGCCCTGAAGCAGACCTACTAATAGGAAAGATTTTTCCTAAAGATTCTTTTTAAAATAAAGTGCTCTAAACTAACATTCAATAGAGATAATTGTTTCTAAGCTAGAGGAAGCAGAGAAGCTGGACTAGCTATGTAAATCATGTGACTTTCGATCTGCACACAAAGGGTGCTCACTGACAAGGCTGAAGGTAAGGCCAAATAGAAAAGCAAAATGTTCCTCCTAAATTAAAAAAAAATTGATCCAAGGGCATCAGGTGTATCTTCCATTTATAAATCTCTGGGAAATTCTGTTACTCTCTTTAAATCTCTCAATTTTGTGTCCCTTTGAAATAACATTACATTCCTAAAAGAATTGTTCTTCTCTTATGCCAGGTCCTTAGTTTTCTTTAGAAGGGAAAGGAGATTTTGAGGACCAGTTCTCCAAGCTGGATGTCTTACAGGGTCTTGTCTCCAGTTGCTTACAATCCCACAAAGCATGTGGCCCTGCCCACCTCCTCAGCTGATACTTTTATTTGCCCTTATTTGCCCTTCCCCCCCCCCCCCCACCCCCACCCCTTCTACTCCTCCTGCTCTAACATGAAGAAGAGCCTGTTTTTCCAGAAGCTCTCTTGCCTGGAGACATCAGAAATCCCAAGGACGCAGGATAGCCATATAGCGCAGACTTCTAAAAGGGGAGGCCAATACTAAGCTCTTAGAACCCTCTACTTGATTGTCAGTCTACCCGGTGCCTCATTTCCTGTTCTGATCTCCACTGAGGCTAAGAGGTATGGATAAGTGCCCATTTATTGGCTTTTATAGCTTTTCTACCCTCTTGTTTCTCTCCACTCCAAAGAGCTTTCTCTTCTTTAGTGACAAAATAATAATACAGCCACCCTTCTAGAATCACGCCCAGAACTATATGAACTAACACACCCAACATCACACTCAGATCTCCCCACCCCCCTCACCCTCCTTCTGACCATCTAACATAGTATATGTTTACTCACCGTTTTTTCTCCTCACTCTCCCCAAAACTGTCATCTCTCAGAGGCAGGGACTTTGTCTTTCACTGCTGTGTCCCCAACGGCCAGCACATACACACATCATAGGCATTCTATAAATATTTGTTGAATGAATGAAAGAATGAAAGTGCCAAGATTGGATGATGTAAACAAAGACAGTGAAGAACAAACTTGCATGAAACAACTTTTCTAATACTTTTGAAAATCTGGTAAAGGGATTTCGAGTTACCCAACAGATATTAAAACAATATTCGGAGCCTGCCCCTCAATGTAGTAGGAAAAAAATGACTTTTGCTTTCACATACATACAGTAGCTTAACATTCTTTGTAGAGATTTTATTTAAAAGAAACAATCTGTTAGACAAATACATGAAATCTTTTTATTTAAAACATAAAATACAGAGTCAAGGCATCGAACTCAATGAGTTTTTCTGTCTTTGTATACCTCAACCACCACCAACCTGATATACCTCTTAAAGTAATTTGATTCTCTTTTTGGAGAAAAGTCACCTTCACCGAAGATCTTATGAATAGCGCATATGCCTTTTTAAGTACTAGCCTTTAAAATATTGATGACAGAATCATATGGTACTTTCTGAAATGTTCCAAATGAGTCAGAAAGTTTGTTTCTCTAAAAAATGAAAGAAGAGAGAAAGGGAGGAGAATATATTATAACCTCACTTAATCTTTCAGAATCATTCACTTTTTATCATTTTATTTCTCCATATATTGTCAATGTCACAGTAAAGTGTTTCATTTACCAGTCTATACAGCAGAGGTAACTCTGCTTCGGATTCAGTTCCGCTTATTAAATATGAGTTGCACTACTGCAGTTGGTACTGATCCTCAGGCTTCTTTCTACTCATTGATGGGATTTTGATTGCAAGACTCAATGATGTCAACACTGGCCAGAGGAAGAAAGCTTTCTGCAGGATGCAGAACACCAGATAATCCAGAGTTCTGCTCCTCCCACCTGGAATTCGAACTCTCTTTGGGTTTACCAGGCACCATTCAGTTACTTTCTCCTTTATGCCTCTGTAGCACTTTCGGCGAACCTCAGTATAGACCTATCTATCACAGTTTTTCGACAAATAATTTACACCCAAGACTACTGCTAGCCCATGTGACACCTTTGCGTAAATGAGAAAAAAACACACCCCTGCCTGTGCATGAGTCAGAGAGAGATGGGATAACACCA
>NW_011888850.1:3172927-3176676 GCF_000151845.1 Pteropus vampyrus
ACGCTGCAACCCTGTACACACATAACTATATAAACATAGATTTAACTGAAATAAAAGTTTTTAGAAATAACATTTAGTCCTATAACAAGTAATGCACTCTAATATTTTCTATTCTTACTCACTAAATTGATTTCATGATTCACTAATGGGCCAGGGCCCACAGTTCGAGAATCACTGATCTGTTTTAATCCCCTTATGTTATAGAACAGGAAACTGAAGTCAAGAAAGGTTAAGTGATCAGGACAGGGTTACACAGCTACGGCCTGGTGGCTGAACCAGGACTAAAACCAGGTAGCTATGTCCTCTAATTTAGCTAATTATTAATAATAAACACTCTTCTTGCAAAACAATGAGCCAATGCTATGCTAGTACTATGAAAGATGCATGCTATTAACCAAAACAGACATTTTTTAAAAAATAGTGGAAAATTAAAATAAAAAATAACTACATGGAATGTCATCCCTCAAATTCTCACACACATAGTATTTTCAGTTGCAAATTCCAGTGTCTAAAGGGCTAAGTCTATATCACACATATAGTTCATATAACCATATATATATATATTGTTTTATGAACATTTTAAATTACGTCTGCAATTTGGCTCCGATTTGCTGGCTCCTGTAAACTTCCTTTCACTGATATCTATGATGCAATAGAAAAAAACCTGAGTAACCAGTTGCTCCCAAGATCTTTAGTGAAGCCTGTTTGGTCTAAGAAGGGCCAGTGGGCATATCTGTGATCAAAGGGTGTCTCTCAGTTACACTAGGGGAAGCTACTGAAGCATCGATAAGAGAGTGAGATGCATCTGAGAGAAAGAGCCATGTCGCAATAGTGCAAGTCTAGAACTGTCTTAGCAAAGCTCAGCAACCTCACAGCCCATCAAAAACGACCTTGGATGGTTGACCCTCGAGCGCTGCATGTGTGGTGACTGCCATGGATGCTGACCTCATTACCCCTCTAAGAGTAGTAGTTCCATTAAAATAAGTTAGTCTTTAAAAGTGAAGCCCTAAATTTCAGCAACCGACACACTTTCCTTCAATAAAAGCTTGCATACCTCCCTGTTCTACTTATTTTTATCCTATTAAAAAAAAAAAAAATCTGCTACGGCCAAAGCAAATACTTTCTCTTCTTTACCAGCTGCAGGGCTGGTCTCCAACTTGCTCAGGATACGGAACTGAGGATGCAGCTGATTTTGCCCATGGCTTTTTTTTTTTTTTAATTGATACGGTACCTGTTTACTGGTTCATGTGTCAGCTGATGAAAGCAGCGATGACCTTTTCCAACAACTGGTCTCTGTCTTTACATTGGCTTTCTGCACTTGACTGGGAGCCATGAAGATCACCTTAAGGGCAACTTTCAACCTGTTTCTGTGAAATGGAAACGGAACAGAATATGACACAGAGGTAAATGAATATTTGTCGATGCATTGAGGACAAGGTATAGGTACTTTTAGCTTGTAAATGTGAAAATGTCACAGGTTGTTTCTGAGCATGTTTTAGCTGGAGGCAAAAATGTTTGGGGATAAACATATGGCCCACAGACACAGAAGCACTGAAAACTAGGTATGAACGTTACATATGCAAACGTACCACAAAACTTCCGGCTGTGATCATTATGAAATTACCTTAGAGTGTGGGTTTCTGGATCACTTTCCAAGCCACGCAATTCCTTTCATGAAATCCCTAGGCAGCATTCTCCCCCTCCCCTTGGTCTGCCTTACCTCAGCATAGCACAGTAAATGTTTTGTCTCTTCCAAGCCATAACTGCTAAGACAAGTGTGTAAGAAGCAATTGCAGGGGGAAGGTAGGAAAAATAAATCAGAAGGTTTGATTATAACCTTTAAAAATCAATTTTTAAAAATTGCTATATTTCTTTACTTTCTAAAGACAGACATCTTAAATAGTTGCCTAACTATGTTTTGGCAGACACATGGATGACTCTTGCAATGGGCAGGCTTCCACATCTATATTTGTGGCAAATATATCAGAATGTAATCCATCCCACTGTCTATGAAGGGATCAACAATTACAAGTTATCGTTTCCCCTTCATTATATTGCTTTACTTCTTTTCAAACACTGACATAGAAATTGCCATGAGATGGAGAATAATCAATTCTCAGAAGAAAATAGAACATCAGCTCTATAACTGAGTAGAAGGGTGGTGTGTATAATGTTTCATTTCTCATCTCATCTTTGGGTGATGCAATGTAACACACCACAATCAATATTATCAAGGAGGTGGCATTTCACAGAAATGACTACTAACATGGTGGGGAGGGAGTTCCATAAGTGGGATTTGATACTGATGAGACTTGCAATTCAGTGACATTAAAAAAAAAAAGAGTACCATTTCCAAATAGAATAGGTAGCTTTGAAGAAATAATATTGCTTTTTCTTTGACTTTCATGCTCCAGTTCATCCTCAACAGATAGGTGCAGTAAAGAACCTATATCCGTAATATGAACAATATACTTCCTTTAATATCAGTCCCGGGTAAAATATAACCAGCCAGGAAGAGCACGACAATCTCTCTGATTTTAATGGTTAACAGTTCTCAAAAAAAAAACAAAAAACAAAAAACTTGTGATTGTTATTTCAACAAGGTAGCCATTTACTTATGGGTTGTGTCTAAAATTTTCACTTGTATATTTCGAATATAGAGTGTCAAGTATAGGTACCCAAATATAAAGTAAAAAAAAAAGGGGGGGAGATTCTGGGAAAACATGGCAGAGTAAGAGACATCCTCAGATCTCTCCCCTTGAAACAACAATAAGCTGAACATCTAAAACTGAACAAAAAACACCCAAACTGCACACCAGCACGTCTGAGCGTGGGATCCGCGCATAAGAGCTACCACAGGTCAGAATCTCGGGTGTCGTGCGGTGGACTGGGACAAACAAAGAAGCTGCCTCCTGCAGCTGCCAGAGCTCCTTGAAGGAGGAAGGGGAGGAGTGAAGGTGCGGCGACTTCCCTGATCGGCCCTGCCTGGAAGTGCCGGGACTTTTCTACACAGCCGACAGCAGGGCTCAGTCATCAGGGTGGAAAGCAGAGAAGCGAGATGGGACAGCAGAGAAACAACAGTTGATTTTCACCAGCCCCAGTTGCAACACCGAGGCTGAGCTGCAGCTCCCAACCCCCTACCCAGAAGGCCTCTCCCCCATACTCTTCAAGACTGATTACCATGAAGCCCCAGGGGAATCTGAGCAAACGCTACCAAAACTGTTGCTAATACTGACGGGGATTGAAACTGAGAGTAGCGAGTGTGATTAAAATCTACAAGAAAATAAAAGACGTTAGGCTTTATATAAAGCAGAGATTCAAGAGGCTTAGACGCTACCTACTTGAAACCAAAAGAAAAGCATCTTCTTTGCAGCAGGCTAAAGAGAGACTTTTATATAATAAATCTTTCTGGAAAAACAACAGAATACACTTCTATTAATGCCCAGGCGGAGAAACAGTCCATTAAACACCATGAACAACCAAGGTGAGAAGGCATCTCAGAAAGAAAGAGAAAAATGTCCAGACAATGAGCTTATAGACATAGAAATGTGTGACTTAAGTGACAGAGAATTCAGGATGGTACTTCTGAAAAAACTAAGTGAATTCCGAAATGAGTCATATCAACAATTTCAGAAATTGAAAAACCAGCTAGATGAGCAGAGCAAGACGATTGAAACCCTCAAAAAGAACCAAATAGAACTTCTGGAGATAAACACATTGCAAGAGCTGAAAAATGAAATATCAAGCTT
>NW_011888850.1:3176726-3180980 GCF_000151845.1 Pteropus vampyrus
TAGATGAGCAGAGCAAGACGATTGAAACCCTCAAAAAGAACCAAATAGAACTTCTGGAGATAAACACATTGCAAGAGCTGAAAAATGAAATATCAAGCTTGGGAAATAGAGTCGACCAAATGGAGGAAAGGATCAGTGATATCAAAGACAGAAATCTAGAAATAAATCAGAAGGAAGAAGAGAGAAACCGAAGAATGAAAAATAATGAAAGGGAAATACAAGAACTAGCTGATTCCATCAGGAGAGGAAACTAAGAATAATGGACGTTACTGAAGGCGAGGAGAAGGAGCAGGGACTAGAAAGCATTTTCAGACAAATGGTGGATGAGAATTTCCCAAATCTAAGGAATGAGCTGGAACTTGGAATTCAAGAAATCAAAAGAACACTCAATTATCTCAACCCAAAAAGGTCTTCACCAAGACACATTGTATTAAAATTATCAAAAATCGATGACAAAGATAGAATTCTCAGGGCAGCCAGGGAGAAGAAAATGGTAATGTATAAAGGAAAACTCATTAGATTATCCTCGGACTTCTCAGCGCAGACCTTACAAGCCAGAAAGGAATGGAATCAAATATTTAAACTATTAAGTGAAAGGAACTACCAGCCTAGAATAATGTATCCAGCTGAGCTCTCCTTTAGATATAAAGGAGAAATTAAGACCTTTTCAGACATATAAAAATTGAGGAAACTCTCCACTACGAGGCCTGCACTACAGGAAATTCTGAAAGGGATCAGCTCATCTAAAGCAAAATAACAACAACGAAAAATACATAATTAGGAGTAAAGTGACTATCAGGCAAATAGAAGCAGAGGAGTGTAACTCTTACTAAGAACAGGGCATTATAAGCTTAAATAATAAGAGAATTGCTATAGCAAGATAGTAATGAACGTTTAGCATACATAGAAACAAACTGAGATAACAATTACTGAAAAGAGAAAGATTCAAAGATCCAAATTTGCAAAGAGGAAAGGAGATAAGGCATGTGCAGAAGAAAATGGATGACTGTATATATATAACTATCTTTTTCATATTTGTAAGGGTAACCACACACCGTAGAGTCAGAACTGAAGCATATAACATAAAACAAGAAGAATTAGAGGCAAAACCCACAAAAGCCAACCAAAAAAGAAAACAGAAACACAAGGACAAAGAAGCAATGGAAACACCGAGCTACCAGAAAGCAAAAGATGGCTATAAGAAGACCTCATATTTCAATAATCACCCTAAATGTAAATGGACTGAACTCACCAATAAAAAGGCGCAGAGTTGCAGATTGGATCGAAAAACAAAACCCAACCATATGCTGCCTCCAGGAGACACATCTCAGCTCCAAAGACAAATATAGACTCAAAGTAAAAGGGTGGAAAACGATATTTCAAGCAAATGGCATTCACAGAAAAGCAGGAGTAGCAGTACTAATATCAGACGAAATAGACTTCAAAATAAAAAAGGTAAAGAAAGATACTGAGGGACATTTCAAAATAATAAAGGGAATCATGCACCAAGAAGACATAGCACTTATTAATATCTATGCTCCCAATCAGGGAGCCCTGAAATATGTAAAGCAATTACTAACAGAACTAATGGAAGAAACAGACCAAAACACTATCATAGTATGGGACCTAAATACCCCACTGTCAGACATGGACAGATCATCCAAACAGAAAATCAATAAGGAAATAACATCATTAAACAACACATTAGACCAGCTGGACATAATTGACATATACAGAGCCTTCCATCCCAAAACAGCTGCTTATACATTCTTCTCTAGTACACATGGAACATTCTCAAGAATCGACCACATACTGGGACACAGAGATAGCCTCGACAAACATAAGAGGGTTGAAATCATACCAGTCATATTCTCTTATCGTAATGCTTTGAAACTAGAGATCAACTGCAAAAAGAAATCAGGAAGAACCACAAATACATGGAGATTAAACAACATACTACTGAAAAATAACTGGGTCAGAGAAGAAATAAAAAGAGAGATCAAGAGATACATAGAAATGAATGATAATGATAGTACAACATATCAAAACTTTTGGGACATGGCAAAAGTGGTCATAAGAGGAAAATGCATATCATTACAGGCCTATCTCCAAAAACAAGAGCCCAAATAAGCAACCTAATGCTTCATATTAAAAAACTAGAAAAGGGAGAACAAATGAGGCCTAAAGTCAGCAGAAGGAAAGAAATAATCAAAATTAGAGCAGAAATAAATGAAATTGAAAACAAAAAAATAAAAAGAAAAAATAAATACAACAAAGAGCTGGTTCTTTGAAAAGGTTAATAAAATTGATAAACCCCTGGCTAGACTCACTAAGGAAAAAAGAGGAAGGACACAAATAAACAAAATCAGGGATGAAAGAGGAGAAATTATGACAGACTGCAGAAATACAAAGGATCATGCAAGAATACTATGAAAAAGTATATAATGCCAAATTTAATAACCTAGAAGAAATGGACCAGTACTTAGAAAAATACAATCTTCCTAGACTGAATCAAGAAGATCTGGAAAATCTAAATAGAATGATCAGCAGTATGGAAATTGAAACAATCATCAAAAACCTACCAAAAAGTAAAAGTCCAGGACCAGATGGCTTCACCAGTGAATTCTACCAAACATTCAAAGAAGATTTAATACCTACTCTCCTCAAACTCATCCAAAAAATCTAAGAGGAGGCAATGCTTCCCAACTCATCTTATGAGGCCAATATTACTCTGATACCTAAACTTGGTAAATATAACACAAAAAAAGAAAACTACAGACCAATATCTCCCATGAACACACATGCAAAAATCCTAAATAAGATACTAGCAAACCAAATACAGCAACATATTAAAAAGATTATACACCACGATCAAGTGGGCTTCATCCCAGGGGCACAGGGATGGTTCAACGTAAGCAAATTGATGAATGTGATACATCACATAAACAAATTAAAAAATAAGAATCATATGATCATATCGACTGATGCAGAAAAAGCTTTCGACAAGATACAGCATCCATTTATGATCAAAACACTTAACAAAATCGGTATAGAAGGAAAGTACCTTAACATAATAAAGGCCATATATGACAAACCCTCAGCCAACATTGTACTTAATGGTGAAAAACTAAAAACCTTCTCTCTAAGATCAGGAACAAGGCAAGGCTGTCCACTATTGCCGCTCCTATTCAATATAACATTGGAGGTCCTAGTGAGTGCAATCAGGCAAAAGAAAGATATAAAAGGCATCCAAATAGGAAATGAAGAAGTTAAACTGTCTCTATTTGCGGATGACATGATTCTCTATATAGAAAACCCTAAAGACTCCACAAGAACACTACTAGAGACAATAAGCAAATACAGTTAAGTTTCTGGATACAAAATCAATGTTAAAAAAATCCATAGTGTCCCTATACTTTTTAATAACAAAGTGTCAGAAAAAGAAGTGGAAAAAATAATTCCTTTTGCAATTGCAACAAAAAAAATAAAATACCTAAAAATAAATTTAACAAAATAAATGAAGGACCTATATAATGAAAACTATAAAAGAAACCCTGTTAAAAAAAATCAAAGAAGACACAAAGAAATGGAAAGATATTTCGTGTTCTTGGATTGGAAGAATCACCATAGTTAAAATGATCATATTACCTGAAGCATTATACAGATTTAATGCAATCCCTATCAAAATCTCAACAGCATTTTTTAAAGAAATAGAATAAAAAGATCATCAGATTTGTATGGAAGCACAAAAGACTCCGAATTGCCATAGCCATCCTGAGAAAAAAGAATGAGGCTGGAGGCATCACTCTGCCTGACTTCAAATTATACTACAAAGTGACAGTAATTAAAATAGCATGGTATTGGCAGCAAAACAGACACACTGGCCAGTGGAACAGAATCGAGAGTCCAGAAGTAAACCCATATTTATACGGGCAAATAATTTTTGAAAAAAAAGCCAAAAACATACAGTGAAGAAAAGAAAGCCTCTCCAATAAATGGTACTGGGAAAACTGGAAAGACACCGGCCAAAGAATAAAACTCGACTCTTGTCTATCGCCACACACCAAAATTAACTCAAAATGGATTAAGGACCTGAATATAAAACTTGAAACAATAAAATGTATAGAAGAAGACACAGGAATGAAACTCAAGGACCTTGGACTTAAAGAGGATTTTATGAATTTGACCTCAAAGGCAAGGGAAGTAAAAGCTAAAATAAATGAATGAGAGAGACAACATCAAGCTTCTGCTCAG
>NW_011888850.1:3182145-3185199 GCF_000151845.1 Pteropus vampyrus
GACTTAAAGAGGATTTTATGAATTTGACCTCAAAGGCAAGGGAAGTAAAAGCTAAAATAAATGAATGAGAGAGACAACATCAAGCTTCTGCTCAGCAAATAAATCATCAACAACGTAAAGAGACAACCATCTGAATGGGAAAATATATTTGCAAGCAAAGCCTCCAATAAAGGCCTAATATCCAAAATATACAAAGAACTCATACCACTCAATAACAACAAAAAAGCAAATGATTCAATCAAAAAGTGAGCAGAGAACCTGAATAGACACTTCTCCCTAGAGGACATACAAATGGCCTACAAACATGTAAAACATGCTTAACATCGCTAGCTATTAGGGAAATGCAAATCAAAACCACCATGAGATGTCATCTCACACCTGTTAGAATAGCTATAATCAACAGGACAAGTAATAACAAATGTTGGAGAGGATGTAGAGAAAAAGGAACCCTCATACACTGCTGGTGGGACTGCAAATTGGTACAGCCACTATGGAAAACAGTATGGAGGTTCCTCAAAAAACTAAGAATTGCTCTACCATATGATCCAGCAATCTCTCTACTGGGTATTTACCCCAAAGACTTGAAAACTCATATCCGAAAAGACATCTGCACACCGATGTTCATAGCAGCATTATTCACAGTGGCCAGGACATGGAAGCAACTAAAGTGTCCTACGACAGATGATTGGATAAAGAAGCCATGGTACATATATACAATGGAATATTACTCAGCCATAAGAAGAGATGAAATACTGCCATTTGCAACAACATGGATGGACCTCAAGATAATCATGCTAAGCGAAATAAGCCAGACAGAAAAAGTTGAAAATCACATGATATCACATATATGTGGGATATAAACCTAAAAGCAACAAATGAACAGGACAAACAGAGACTCAAGGACATGGATAATGAACTAGTGGTTACCAGAGGGTAGCGGGTGGGGGAGGAGGGGAAAGAAGATGGGGTAAAGAGGGTCAAATATAAGAAGGTAGGGGGAGGGTGAAGTGAGTAAAGGGGATCAAATATATGGTAGCTGAAGGAAACTGGACTTTGAGTGGTAATCACACAATAGAATATATAGATGTCAAATTATAATGTACACCTGAAAATTATATAATTGTATTAACCAATGTTATCCCAATAAACTTAAAAAAAAAAATGATAGGTACCCAGACCAGCCCCTAGATATCTATTTTATTCATGTATTACTGATAGTGATGGAGACGAAGAAGTATGCAGAATTCAAAGAGTAATAGTCTGCCTTGGGAAGACAGTCCGTGGCACAAGATCCAAAAATAATCTCCTTATGATTTCTGCCACTTCCAGGAAGGAAAGAAGGAAAGAAGGGAGGCAGAAAGGAAGGGAGGGAGGAATAAGCATATCAGCCATGGTCCAAACAGGAAACAGAAACCACTCTGAGTATTTTGGTTTCTTGGGAGACAACAAAGCTAAGTGGCTGCTAGGAGGTGGTGAGGCAACCCAGAGATTAGCAGCAGCAGCAGGGAGCCCTTGGAGTGGAGGGTCAAAAGGAGGAGCTGGTGTTAATAGAATCTGGAAGCCAGATTTCCCCGTGGGAAATGAAATCACGGTGGGCCTGTCCGGTGGGGGCCGGAGCCAGAGAGGATGTGCCGTAGATGCCATCAGGGAAGAATCCATGGATTCAGGGAAGGACAGGAGAAATACCTTGGCTTCTCTCTTCCTCCCACCATCCAGTTGCCACTGATGCCTTCCATTGACCAAACCCAGCCAGAAACCAGCTGACCCAGGATCCTAGGAAATCCAGCCTTTAGGGGTCAACCTCCTACAGCACAGAGCAAAGCAGGGAAGGGAAAGGAATGGGTCTGAGGGCTTGCAGGCCCATCTAACTAAAAGAAAGGCAGGGATCTAATCTCGATCCTAGCAGATTCAACAGAAAGGGGTTGCTTATTAGCTCTGAGAAAAAGGACCATGCACAACCTACATGAAAAGTCAAATTACGATATAACAAAGATAACACTATCAGACATCAATATGAAAGATGCCACAAGATAAACCATGTCAGCTGCTAAATGATCATGAGCTGCAGATACCCTGCTGGCCTTGAACTGACTGGGTTCTAGCTCAGAAAGAAGGAAGATCGGGGTGAAATCAAGGCTTCTGGAGCAAACACCACTGATGGAGACAAACAGGCGTTTTTCGAGACACTATGTGCTCACTGTCAGAAGATAAATGACACCTGAGGAAAGGCATTGGACTCCTTGGCCAGCCAGGGAAGGTAGCCGGTGAGTGACTCATGATCCTAACTACAGAAGGCCCTCGCCTAGGCTAGCGGCCACACTGCAGGGCATTGTCATACTGTAAATGTTGACAATAAATGAGAAGACAAAAAGGAGCTTGCAGGGTGGCAGTTTTCTGCAAAGGAACTGGTTTGAAAATGGAGGAAAGAGGTCGTAGTAACAAACACCATGGTGATGGTCTCAGGACAATGAGAATGTACTTAATACAACGGCACTGTGTACTCAAAGAAATGGCGAAGACGTTAAATTTATTTTACGACAATAAAGAACATTTAATTATTTTTAAAAAAAAGAAAAGAAAAGAAAGTGACACCAATGGCCAAAAACTTGCACAATAAATCACCTGTCAGTCTTCCCCCATAGCCTGAAAGCTTCTCAGGAATTTGTACCTCATTTGTCTTAGCATCCCAAGGCCTTGAACAGTGTCTGACACGTAGTAGGTGCTCATTGCAGAGCTGTTAAATGAATGAATGGGCTGAGGCGAAACCGCATGAAACCTGGATAGAGGAAGAACCATGTAGAACACATGAAAGATGCTCTGAAATGATGTGGCAGCGTGGGGGCCGCTGGAAAACCCCAGCAGTAGCCGGACATGTGCGGGCAGCTGCAGTCAGCAAATGAGATGGTTCTTTTTGAACAAATATGCAGAGTCATAAATAGCACAGGCCTATGCAAATGGGCACAGCTGCACAGACCAGGACTGGAGTGTATACTGGGCGCTGAACACATCCCTACCCACCAAATTCTTCCCAGGTATCTCTCAGCTCAGAGGGGC
>NW_011888850.1:3186244-3204486 GCF_000151845.1 Pteropus vampyrus
CTAAGAAGTAAGAGATTAGGTTTTTGCGAGGCCGGTTCCTTCTGGAGGAGCTGGGGAGGGATCTGTGTCAGGCTTCCCTCCTCGTTTCCAGGTGTCCCTTAGCTTTTGATAGCACAACTCCAGTGTTTACATGACATTCTTCCTGTGTGCACGTCTGTGACCCAATTTCCCTTTTTTATAAGGATGCCAGTCATATTGGATTAGGGGCCCGCCTTACTCCAGTACGACCTCATCTTAACTCATTACATGTGCAATGAGCTGATCTCCAAATAAGTTCACATTCTGAGGTCCTGGGGGTTAGGACTTCAACATACGAATTCTGAAGGAATACAATTCAACCCGTAACAAACGGTGAAAATGAAGAACGCGTAGGGGAATTCCCAACAATCAGAATACGCACACTTACCTATTCACCTTCCTAAAACCTCAAACCTCACTGAATTAATAAAGTAATATCAAAAAGTTATTGATCCGCATATAGAAAGAGGCTCCAGAGAAGATAACGGTAGAAAGGAGATGGAAGATGGGTAGCAGAGAGAGGAGAAGTTAACTGACCTGGAAGAAAAGAATGAAATTACAACCCGAGGCCAACCAACTGTGAGGCATTTTATCACTCCACAGAACTCCAGAGACTGGGAGATGCCAGATGCCAGGAGAGGCAGGGGTCAAGATGCATGGAGGCAAGGAGCGAGAAGCTCAACACAGACATTGGTTTAAGAGTCCGTATTCAGAAGCGCAGGGCCTCTTCCCTGCCCCACACAGCCAAATGACTGTGTTTCCCAAGCAGCTTCCTAAAAGAACCAGGAGATGTCTTTTTGGAGAGATTGAGTGGGAAGGCCTAACCTAGAGGACACTAGGTTTGCAAGAGAGCTGGAGTAGCGGATGGGCACAGCATTAGAACCAGAGAAATTAAGTGAAAGCCCATATAGCCTACGGAGCTCTCAGCCCCCTACCGAGTTCTTAGAACATCTGCAACCGGAAAGATGAAGATAAGACAGGAGGATGGAAGATTCTACACTAGAGACCCAGCAGCCCCATGGGAATATCTTGCGATAATTAGATTTAAAATTCCCCAACAAAAGGCCAGCTCCTCACCTGGTTATCCTATACTGATTCCTACCAATCAACGATTCTTGCCCGTGTTTATGGAACTTCAAGTAAGTTTTTAGCGTCTCACTCTTAAACACAAAAGGTCAACCAAACCCAAGAAGAAAGCCTATGAAAGCCAGACATGGAAAGGCATCAGGAGGAAACAGAAAAAACAGAAGGAACCAAAGAACATTTTTTAAAACTCGGTAATTAATATCCTCAGAGAGATAAGGAAGGACAGAATTCAATATAAAAAGAACAATTAGAAAACAAGAAAAGCCTCTTGGCAATTAATAATATGATAACAAATTAAAGTTCATTCAGAACATTAAAAGGTTAAGAAAATCTCTCAGAAAGCAGAACAAAATGTCTAAGAGTTAGAAAATAAGAAAGAATAGATAGGAAATAAGGTGATAAGAAAAAGATCAATTTGGGAAGTCCAACATCTGAATAATAGGAGTTGTCAAATAGAGATAAGAGAAATGGAGGGAAGAAAATTATCAAATAATAATAGTGATAATAATAAAAGAAAAATTTCTGGAAAATAGTAATAATAATAATAAATTTCTGGAGCTAAACATATGTCTCCGGATGGTAACGGTCTACTGAGAATCTAGCATGACAAATGAAAAGAATACTTACAACTAAGATTCATCATTGTGAAATTTGAGAAGACCTGGACTAAAGAGAGAACTACATGCTCCCAGAAGGACTATACAGGTCACATAGAAGGTACTGGGCAAGAGAATGACTTTGCAGGTGAGATAGTGTAGCGGTTAGGAGCCAACTGCCTGGGCTTCTAACCCAACTTACTAGCTGTGTGACTTTGGGTAAGTTACTTGACCTTTCTTGCCTCAGTTCTTTATCTCTAAAATAGAGACGACAGGAATCTCTCCTTTATATATGGGACAGCAGATATAGAACACTTAAAATAGAGTCTGGTTTATTAAAAATATTAGATAAGTGCTAATTTCTTTCTTTCTCCAGACTTCTCAACTGCAACACTGGAAGCTAGAAGACCATGGAGTAATATCTTCAAGTTTGAGAGCAAATATTTCCAAATCTAGAATTCTACACCAATTAAGCTACAAATCAAGTAATAGGGCATTTCTGACATATGAGGCCTTCAGAATCTTGTTTCCCTTACATCTCTTCGCAGAGAGAGATCGTTTTTCTTAAACAAAACTGGGAGAGTTGAAGACATAGAATGCAGACAGTGGAAGATTCGATACAAAAAGAGAAAGGAATTCTCTAGATGGTGGTAAAGGGAAGTCCCAGGAGGATGACTGTGCTTTAGGAATTTGGTCCTAGAAATGGAGTATTATTCGGAGTTCTAGGAGACAGACCCCCAAGGGGAAAAATAAAATGGATATAATAGAGTATATGAAAAATATTATCTATAGGCATGCAATAGAGATATAGAGCAGATGTTTCCAACCCTCGGGGCTGCAGACTGGTACTGCTCCACGGCCTGTTAGGGACTGGGCTGCACAGCAGGAGGTGAGTGGTGGGAAAGCAAGTGAAGCTTCATCTGTATTTGCAGCCGCTCCCCAGCGTTAGCATCACCGCCTCAGCCCCACCTCAGTTTATCAGGCATTAGATTCTCATAGGATCACATCCCTGGTGCCAAAAAAGGTTGGGGACCACTGCAATAGAGCACTGAGGGCGGGAGAGGGTGGCAATAAACACACAGAAAATGAGGCAGATTTTAAAAACAGGAAGCTTTTAACTCCAGGAAAAACAAAGGGTGTATGAGAAAGGGGGCTTAATTTGTAGTCTCTGTTTACACAGAAGTAAATAATATTTGTATAGGCACAATGATGTAAATGCTAACTCTTGATTTTCTCGATTTAACTAAATAAAAATTGTGACATAACTGAGTGAGGAAGATAGGGAGAGGGGAAACAGTAAGAATACAGTGCGGAGAGCTCAGTCCTCATGGACCGAGATGTTAAAGTCAACAGTTCACATCTGACACTGAAAATTAAAGACATAGTAAGATGAGCATGTTACTTCTAAAGATAGAGATAAAAGTTTGGAGATGAAGCCGAAAAGTTAAAGGTGGTTTCCTCTGAGAGCTGAAACTGGTGGGTTGGGGAGGAATGAGACAGGAGGCTTCATTAGAAGCCTTTGGTGCTATTTGATTGTTTCAATCACCTATATCTGTTATTTTGCTAAAAATTAACTTTAACTTAAAAAAAGGAAGAACGGAGGGAAACGATTTAAAATAGCAGTGGTTAGGAGAGTATGCTTACAGATGATTCTAATTTCATTCTGTATTCTTTTCTACATTGCCAATTTTTCTGTAAAGAATATATATTACCTTTACAATTTGAAAAGTAACAATTTTACTTTTGAAATGAAATAAAAATGAAGAGAAAAGAAAGGTCGTATAGTTTCATGTGGGTTAAAAAAATGATTCTCCAAAAAAGGTAAAATCATGACTCTCATAAAAATTTAAAAAAAAATAACACGAAGGTGAATTAAAAGTGGGAACCAGTAAGCTATGACAACTGGTTTCAAAGAAGTCAAAGAACTCAAAATTATAAATGTGGTAAATGTTGAAATGAGTTTGCAAAAATGGACTATTCAAAGAGCAATAATCAATTAAATTCTGCAGGCATACTCTTTGTATTTTTATGGGCAAGAGTTATTTGCATTGCTATCAATTTTCCCTAAGTTTTTTAAGGAGTTATAAAATAATCTAGTCAAAGATATATGGGATGCACACTCTTGTAAGGTCAGACCATCCTAGAGGCTTGAACGTTCCTTTGAAAGGATATCCAGCAAAAAAAGTCTCAACATTTTTTGTTACATGTAATTAAGGACTAATTAGTGTATAGAATCTTGTGTCATAAGGTCTCGTATGATTATTCAACAGTGAGATGCAAGTTTGGCCTGAGTTCCTAGAAGCCAAAACAAAAAGGGAAACTGGTTATAAGTTTACTGGGATGCTCAGTGGGGCTTAAAATATTTTGAAATATTTTAATATTTGAAATAAAACTGAAGAAGTTTTATTTCATTCTTAATTACTTGCAAATTTTTTTCTCTGAAGAAGAGATCAACTTGCCTTTGTAGCTAGTTTCTTTTGTTTGGCAGGAAATTACCAAAATGATCCCTTTATTTATATAAATGTAAAGCAATACCCACTCATTATTTTAGAACACCCTATGACATTGCCATTAATTCTGAATGCAGTTAGGTTAAGCTGTGTGTTTAGTAAGGGAAATCGGGTTCATTTTAAGTAACATGTCATTAGAGAGTTTTTTACATTTTAATTTCTTTCTGTATGGGTTTCGACTAAATCATCTCTGAAAATCAGTGTATGGGGTAGATGTGTGTCTTTTTGTGCAAGTATTTGCTCCTATGAGAGATGAGACTAGACTTTGCCAGGAGGCCTATGTTTCTGACCTATTCTTTAAAACAAGACTGTGAAAAGGAACTAAACTTGTCTGGGCCACACACATACTGTTTCTTAAAATGACCTGAATTTGGGAAACTATGGAATCAATTATTGGGATTTCCTTATTCAAGCCAGAAAAGGCAGACCACACACTACAGGTGCATATTTCCCTGTTCCTACAGTTGATCATCTGGGACAAGAAGGGAGCACATCTCACACAGCCTTTGCCTCTGTGAGCAGAAGGGGCAGAAGATGACCAAATCTTCCCCTGCCCAGAACAAACCGCAGGAATTGTGTTCTTTTCCATTTGTATAAGGAAAATGTAGAACTTGAATGTCTATCAATGAAGAATTGGTTTTTAAACTTCAATTTAAAAAATTCTTCATTTGTCATTTAAAAAATTATATCTAAAGAATGGAATACTATGCAGGCATAAAAACTAATGTAGAAGGTATATATTAATTGACATGAAAGAATTTTTCTCACATGAAAAGAGTAAGCAGTGCAGAAGCTGGTGCAGCTGCTCAAAGAACCAACCACTGTCTATCTTCCCAAACTACCATCATCCATGTATGGTCACAAAATGACAGCTGTCCTCCAAGATTCATTTCTAAACTCCAAGCAGAATGAAGAGGGAAAGGCACAGGCCAAGTGAATCTTTTTTTTTTTTTCTAACCAGGAAGATGACAGTATTTCCAGGAGACACTCCCCATGTCCACTTCTGCTTACATTTTATTGGCCCAAATTGGGTCACATGATTGCTGGAATAGCTACAAGGGAGCCTGTGCAATTTCATTTCCAAGTTAGGCGCTGTTGCTGCCCTGAATACAGTCAAGGGTATAGACCAGGTACCTGACTTTTCCCAGGCCCTGTGCATCTCACCCGGAAATCCATGCTTTGACTCCGATCCTAGTTCTTAATGTGAACTCTCATAGCAGAATGAATCAACCATTACAATTCTATGTGGAAATCTAGTCCTTTAAAAACATTTATATAGCATTCCCCCAAATGACCTTTTCTGATTGATAAAATTTGAGTAATGGGTTTGTTGACTTCTTACATATTGTGGTTATAATGATATAATTCAGGATCTACTTAAGGAGGTGAAACTTTTGCAAAAAGAAACAGTTAACAGTTAACAGGGTGTGTCTCTAGGGCTAGTATTCTAAGAGATCAATAACCTTCTCCCTTATGTCCTTTTGTATTATTTAGAGTTGTATCATTCTGTATTATTAGAAATCCAGAACCTCAGCTCCTACCACAAACCTATTAATTCAGAAACTCTGAGGTATTAGTCATCTACTATTAGGTTTATTACTTCTCAAGATGATTCTGAATTGCATGGAGGATTGAGAAAGAGTGCACTATATCACTTCAAAAAAATCAGCAAAAAGGAAAAGATATTTGCATTTTGAGAGAAAAAATTGCGACAAGTCAAGGATCTCACTCAAGCTCATAAGTGTTTTTCACAGTAGAGCTACACATACAACCTAATTAATGAATGTGCCAACTGTTTCTTCCTTCTTTTGAATCATTAACATTTATTCTGGCCTTTAGCAGGAAGAATTTTTTAAAGCTGACATTCAGAAAAAGAAAAAAAAAGATCAACCTAGTGTTTTGATTAATTCCTCTACATTTTTCTTGTGTCTCATCTCCCGAATTTACAAAGACTCAATTAGGTTTATAGTAAGCATTTAAAAAAAAAAAAAAAAAAAAGTGGGGAAAATATGGAGTGGAAGTGGAGGAAGAGAAAAACAGGTCTCGGGTGGGTAGGCTCAGGGCCACAGGAACTTCGACTATTAAAGAAAATGGCGTCTGAAACCGGAAACTACTTCCTTTCTCTTCTAAATGACAAGTGGAAAGAGGAGAAAGGAAGGTGATATCATTTTAATTGGAAGATGAAGGCAACAATGATATTAATTTTTAGGCATTGCCAAATGTCTGATGATAACGCTTGTGTCTTTCAGCATCAAGAAGCAGGTTTTTGTGATGTTGCATAAACACCATAATAATTTCATCTTCTTTTTTGTTAAATATGTTATCTAACTCCATTTTAATTATCATGGGATGTTTCAATGATGATGTAAAGCTTGCAGCACCTGAAATGACACCTCATCAGATTGAAAATAAAAAATCTCCAGTCGCTATTGAGAGAAAAACTTTGTTTTTTCATTGCAAAAGTTTCACCTCTTTAAGCAGATCCTGAATTATATCATTGTAACCACAGTGTGTAAGAAGTCAACAAACCCATTACTCAGATTTTATCAATCAGAGAAGGTCATTTGGGGGAATGTTATATAAATGTTTTCAAAGGACGAGATTTCCACATAGAATTGTAATGGTTGATTCATTCTGTTGAGATTTCACATTAAAAACTAGGATCTGAGTGAAAGCACAGATTTCTAGGTGAGACACACAAGGCCTGGGAAAAGTCAGACGGCACAGAGGTGCTCCTGGCTGCTCTTCATGTCGTTCATCTCCTGGGTGTCAATGACTCTTCAGTCATTTGTCTGATCACTACATATACTTCTCAAATACTAAGTGCTCTCAAAAAATTCTAGTGTCACAAACATCCTTGTGAAAATTATGACTCCCAGTTCGTGCTTCTTGCCTTCATTTTTCTAAAATAAATACAGTCACAGACATTGAGACGACTGAGTGGTATGGCTGACAGTACTCTTAAATATTGTCAAGTTTGAGTGCACGGGGCAAAAGAAGTCAGAAGCGTTGAGGATGGATAAAGTTAATATTAAAGACCTCTCACGACAGAGAACATTTGAATCTCTCCGATGCCAGCTGAGGAGTACCGAATCACAAACCAGCCCCTTTTGCCTTGTGAATTGTTTATACCTTTATCTACATTTTGATTGAATAGGTTAATCATTTAAGGAGAAATAGATCAGTCATAAGGAAGCACTGGGAAAAAGAGAATCACAGAGGCAAATGCTGGCAGTGTTCACATTAACTCTTTGAGGAGCACCATTCCAGTGGAAGCCTGTCAAATTTAATAGTTAAGTATGTGAGCTCTGCCATCAAGCAGTCTTTTGGGGTCTGAGATTTGAACCGCAGGTCTACTAGCTTTTACCTGCGGTACGACTTTGGGACATTCCATCAGCCCCTCTATAACCTCATTATCATCACCTGTATAATGGGAATAATCATAGTTCCCATCACGTAAGTGAGCTGTGGGAATGAAATAAAACACCACATGCTAAGTTGTGTTAAAATTGTGCTTGGCACATGGCCAGCCCTTAATATCAGTGGTTATTATTATTATGTCTGTATAGTTATTTTAATATCAAAGACTACTTTTTAATAAATACAACTTAAATGTTGTATTTAAATACTTCATATAAGTTAATATTAAATTTAAATCAATTTAATTAGAGTTTGATTTTTTAAATTCTGCTTACCTTGAAAGCCACTGGAGTCTCTTGAACATGACCCCTCTCCTCATTCCTTAGCAGATTTTATAAAATCTGAGAGGCTGAAATAAAGCAAAGCTGCTATGGGCAAGTTAGGGAGACCAAGAAAGAAACATGCCTATTGTGCCAGACATACCCTTAGGTGACCCCAGTGAGTCATCTACCTGTCTAATCCCCTCCTCTAGATGATGGGAAGAACCTGTGACTTGCTTATGACGAATAGAATATGTCCCTTCCATAACTAGAGAAAGGAAAGAGAGTAATAAAGAGAGTATAAGAGTAACTCCATCTAGACCCACAGAGAGAGACTCTCCCTTGCAAGCCTTGAAGAAGCAAACGTCCACTGTGAAGGAAGTGAATTGTGCCAACAATCTAAATCAGCTTGAAGCAAGATTCTTTCTCAAAGCCTCCAAGTGAGAATTCATTCCTGCCAACACCTTGACGTGAGAAGGAGCAGGGGACTCAGTTAAGTTGTGCCTGGACTCCTGACCCATAGAAAAATAGGATAAGTGGTATGTGTTAAGTTGCTAAATTTTTGGTAGTTTATTATATAGCAATTGAAAATAAATATACCTGCCTTCAACTGTGTCTTGTTATGGGTTAAACTGTATCCTCCAAAAGATGTTGACGCTCCAAACTCCAGTACCTGTGAACATGACCTTATTCGGAAATCGGGTCTTTGCAGATGGATCAAGTTAAGATAAGGTCATTAGATGTTCTAATAAGAAGGGGAAATTTGGACATACAGACAGACGTTTAAGGAGGGAAGATAATGTAAAGGCACAAGAAGAAGGAGGCCATCTATGAGTCAAGGGATGCCTGAATTACCAGAAGTTAGGAAAGAGGTGTGGAACAGAGTGACCCTCACAGCCCTCAGAGGAACTAACTATGCTGACACCCCAATTCTGGACTTCTACCCTGCAGAACTGTAAGCAAAAAAAAACCCACCTTTTTTAAGCGCTCAATTTGTGGTACTTCGTTATGGTGACTCTAGGAAACTAACATGGTTCCCCAAAGCAGGAAGCTGAAAAGGGCTGCTTTCCGATCATGAATGGAAAAAGAGTAAAAAGGAGAATAGAAATCATCCATCCATGCAACCATCCATCCGTCCACTCGCCTATTCATTTAACAGACATGGAGACTTTACTTTGCCAGGTGGCATGCTAGGCATTCCCTATGTGCCAGGTAGGCACTATGCGCTGTGCAATGGGGTTATAGAGAGCAAGGCACAGCCCCTGCCCTCAAGGAGCACACCATCTAATGCAGAGAGGGTACAGTGAGCACAATTCACTTTGACACGTGCTAGAGCAAAATGTGCATGTATTTATGGTACTTAATTCCATCTAGAAGGAGAAGGATAAAGAAGGCTGCCCAGAAGGGGAGCATGGAAGAGGGAGACAGTGGTCTAAAGATAGGGAATCATATGCCAAAAAGGGTGAAGGCATAAAAGAGCAAAGATATTCCAAGAAGTACACGAAGCTCTGCTTGGCTGAGACCAAGTGTGCTGATCTATGCTGTGCGAAAGAGTCTGAACTGTGTGCTGGAAGCTGGAGGGACACCGAGGAACCTTACGGAAGTCAGTGACATGATCAGATTCAAGCGGGATTGCAATAGAGGATCCTGAATCATGGCGGAAGGGATGGAGAGAAGACGTGTTTGAGAAATATTCAGGAGGTAGAAATGACAGAACTTGTGAATTGTTGTGTTGGCAGAATAAGGACAAGAGAAGAGTCCAGAATGATTCCATATTTCTCTTGACGATTGAGTAGGTGGTGGTACCTCTTCCCAAACAAGGGAATACGGGAAGAGGTGCAGGTTGGAGAGAAAATGAGGTTGTTTCTCCTCTTCTCCCTTGCTAAGAGAACCCCGTTTTGTTCACCATCCTCTGAGGGACTATGACCTCTGAAGTTGGACCTCTTCTCAGCAGCCGGGCGATAACTCTTACTGGATCTGGACTGGCACTATCCAATATGGTAGCCACTGGCTGTACATGGCTATTGCTCACCCAAAGTGTGGCTAATCCAAATTGAGATGTGCTGCGAATGTAAAGTATACACCAGATTTGAAAGATTTAGTATGGAAAAAAATATATTAAAAATTTATTTTATTGGTTATATGCTGAAATAATATTTTGGATATATTGGGTCAATAAAATCTATTATGAGAACCAATATCACCTGTTTCCTTTATTAATGTAACTGCTAGAAATTTTAAAATTATATGCGTGGCTCACATTATATTTCTACTAGACAGTGCAGGTCTAAGCCAATCACGGTGGTCTCATTCTATTACCACGTATAGGGTTTAGGAAGGTGTGTACTTGTGATGCCATTCTGACCAGTGAAAATGAGGGGTCAATGGTAAGGCTCTAGGACAATTTTCCTCTCTGTTAAGATGGAACAGAAGACAGAGAGAGACATTCCTTTTTCCACCATGGATGTTGTCATCAGTGTGCCTCCTGGAACAATGGCAGCCATTTTGGGATCTTGAGGACAGCTGGCTTAAAAAAATAAACCAGAGTAGAAAGAGAAAAACTGTGCCTTGATGAAACAACTGAGCTTTTGAATCCATGGAATTTTTATGTTAAAATTATGTTTCTTATGTTAACAAATAAATAGATTGTTAAAGCCTAATTTAAATGGGCTTTCTGTTACTTGCAGACAAAAGCATTCTAATTGGCCCATCTGGTGGCAGCGGTGTTAGAAGAAGCAGTGTGTTATCCTTCTATTTCATTTATGTTCAAGTTTTCCTCTGAAAAATGAGGGGAAAATTGGAGAAATAGTTGAATATTTCTTTTGTGAGCCATTTCAAAATGCCACAATCTTTTGTGTCTGTGAAAAAACAAAAAGTCCTCAGTGGCTGTAATGGCCTTGGTAGGATAACACTTTTCCTGATTAATGCTCTTCTTTTTTTCTTTTTTTCAATATGTAAATAAGGAGTAGGCCTGGGTCAGGCAATAGAGGATTGATTCATTTCTGTAGTAGCACATGTGCAGTCACCCCGAGTTCTGTAAATGGCAGGGAGGGAGCCGCTTCTCTGGCCAACTGCCAGTCTCCACGCCACGCAGAATGCGGTCGTCATTTTTGAAAGCAGCTCTATGTGGCTTCGCAAAGGAAGCTTGATGCAATAATCACATAGGAACCGGGATGAAAAATCTAAATTACACAACTCTTTTCTCTGCGACTTGATTATATATTAATACGAAGATTTTACTGTACAGGACTCTGACCCAGCAATCGACAACGGCCGTAGTTATCCGTCCTCCCCGAGTTCTAAATATAACAAGCAGCCGGCATCAGAAGTGAGCAACTGCTGAGAACTCTGGTCAACGCCCAAGCATGTAAGAGGCAAGGAAAAGGAAGAAAGTTTTTGAAACGGTGTTGGCTGCGGAGAAATTTGTGAGCATGAAGCAGTAGAGAGAAAACAGAAAAGGTGTGGGAGCAGAGTGTTGAAGCTGAAAGGGACCTTTGAGCTCATTCGGCCCAACCCCTTCCCTTAAACATGAGGTAATGGGGCCCAGAGAGGTGCTCCTGGCTCCTTCCTTCTTTCCTTCTTCGCATGCTGAATGCTGGCCATGGACCATCTACCCAACGCAGGGCTGGGAGGATGGGAGACACAGGCAGCCCTGCCCTCCTGGGGCTCTCAACACCAGCTGTTACGGTCGAGATCAAACCCAAGTTAGGGTGATTTTGTTTTTGTTCTTACTTTGATTTGTTTTTTCCTGCTAAGTCACGGCTTCCCTCTATCCCTGATAGGAATCAGTACTGGCTCTCAGACTAGCTCTGCTTTATGTCTGTGCTGGTGGGATTTGGTTACCATTAGATTAAGAAAATAAAGCAGTATGTCGTTGCTCACATATTATTCTGGGGAAGCTTGCTCGATCTATCTATCTCTGTCTCTATCTCCCTCTCCTTCTCTCTCTCCCTACCTCCCTCCTTTCCTTTTTCTCCTACTTTCCTTCCTTTCATCCTTCCTTCCTCCCAACACAGAGTCTTTCCCTGAACGGATTTATTTACCATTTTTTAAAAATCATATTTATCGTTCTTTCTGACCTTCTAAATGACAAAACAATTTCTTGGTTGGAATCGTGATCCAAACAGAACTAGCACGAGCTTAGGATGCAAGAGCTGAGTGCCACTTACAGGCCCCTTTCCTTACTTTTGTCTGAAATTTTTACTTGAAATGTAGCTAGCCTTCGAAGAAATACAAAATGGGGTAACTTTGCATCCTTTGCCCCTTCTTGGAGCCTGGAATAATAAAGTTAGAATGGCTGAAGAATAACTACTTTTAGAATAACACCCCAAAGATGAGCCCAGAGGAAGATCAGCTGTGGTGGAGACTCCCTCCTCCCTCTCCTTCCCGACCTTAGAATCCAAAACCCCCTACCCCAGCCCCTCCCCAACCAGAACAAAAGGCAGGTCTGGAACTGAAGCACTGGAAATCTGGCCTGAAGTCCAGGATAAAAGCAGGATTAGGAGCGATGCACAGGGCAGGGACAAGGGCCAGTGAATAAGGGGGAATGGAAGGAACAAAGGCGAGGGGAGAAGAGAAAGAATTTTCCCTTCAAGAAGCTACAGGGAATGGTCCTGGATCCTCTGCATTTCCCACCCACCACACTGTACCATCAGCAAGTCTTGTTGACTCTTCGACATATTCCAAATCCATTAGCCTCTTCCTCTACCCTGTCCCATGCACCATCATCACCCAGTCTGGGCACAGCCTCCTAAATGGTCTCGGGGCTTTTGCTCTTTCCACCTTAAAATGCATTCTCCCTGGAGCAGCCAATGATCTTTTAAAACTATATTGCCAACCCCGCTCCTCACCCCATCAGTAGTTTTCCCCAGCACCAACATACTCTATGTGGTCTGGCCCTGGAGTTTCCCCTGACCTTCCATGTCACCGCTTGCTCCCTAGCACGCTCATCCAGCCACACTGGCCTTTCTGTTCTTAGCACATCCAATAGCATTCTCACCTCAAGGCCTTTCCACTTACTGTTCCCTCTGCCTGGATTGCTGTCCCTTAGGCACCTACCTACTATGGCTGTCTCTTCTTCATCCTTCAAGCCTCAGCTCAGTGTAAATGCTTCCAGGTGGCCTTCTCTGACCACCTGGGCCAGCCTCGCTCTTCATTATCTTTATACCTCTCATGGCTATTTGAACTTATCTTGCTGATTCTTTTCCTTCCTCCCCCCTTCCCTCCCTCCCCTTTCCTTTTTTTTCTTTTCTCTTCCCCTCTTCTCTTGTTTTCTCTATGTTTATATCTATTTTTTGTCTTTTTCCAACAACATTGAAAGTTCTGGGACAGTGTGGGGACCATGTCTATCTTATTTGGGGCTATCTCCTTGAAGCCTAGAACAGAGCCTGGCACACAGTAAATGCTCCATCAGTGTTTGCTGAGAGAATGAGTGAGTGAATGAAAAAATGTGGGGTGGCATCAAGAGTCCAGAATGAAGGTCCCAGAGTAGGATTGCTGGATTTTACAAATCCAAACACAGAAGGCACCAAGTTACATTTGAATTTCAGAAAAATAATGAGTGCATCAATACTAAATTACTGTATGCCTTAAATATTGCATGCATCCTTTATCTGGAACTTGAATGTAAACTGGGTGTCCTGCATTACATTTGGCAGCCCTACTGCAGACTCACTGAAGAGTATGTGTGACTCGAACACAGTACAGAAGACCCTCTCAAATCTATGCCTTGTACACCTCTATGAGTTGGAATAGACATGAACAATGTACACAGCATTTTGTTCTTTTTTCTGGACTGTGTGTGTGTGTGTGTGTGTGTGTGTGTGTGTACTATTTGTACTATTTGATAAGTTGACCCATCGCTAAGCCACTGCTCTAGAAAGTTCTATGTACTTAGATCCAAACACAAAAAAAGCATTAGATGCTTTTTTTTATATACTATATATATTTATATTAAAATTTTATACATTTTTCTTTGCGTGTTCTACAATGCAAAGAAAGTGGTTTTGGTAATGGGTTTACCACCCATCCCTTATACCCTAAAAGGTACAGAACAGAATATAGAACAGTAAACGATAGCTATGGAACGGATACAGCCATAGGAAGGTGTGGCTCATTTCATATTGACACGACCGTCCCAGCAGACCTTCCGCTAAAACAGGGCTGTCCTCGCTCCAACTCTTTCTTTTCTGGTCCTGACGTAATTTGGGGAGTGGGCAAAAATGAAATAATTAAACTGTTTCTTAGACTTTGTAATTAAAAGAAAAGCTCACATGTCTTACAAAAACACATTCAGTTCTTTCAGTCTCAAAAAATACTGAACTTTATATGGAAAACAAATTATGCACATTTCGGTAATATCCTCTTGAGTCCATAAAATGGTTTCAGATGTGAAAAGTACATTTAAAAAGTTGCATATAGTTCAATTTTCTCCAAAAGTTCTAGTCCAAAGAATAATTTTTTTTAATTTTTTTTTAATTTTTTGCCATGGCTTCTGAAAGTCTAGAAATCATGTCTGTATCTGCCAAGAAGTTGTCCAGTGGTGTGGGCTCCTGGAGGCTGTGGAAAGGCCCTCAGGGTGATAGGGGCCTCCATGGCAGAAGACATTTTTGCATAGAGAACAGGCTGGGTCAAGTCCCTTCACAGGGTGAAGAAAACAAAGTATAAAATGCTCTGCTTTGTATTGTTTAAAGGGCCACAAAACATCGAGTTAATTCCTGGAACTGTAAGCCCTTGATCTGCAGGAAACCCAGAGTTTTAATACGTTTTAACGAATCTCACATAACTGGAAAAAAAAAAATCTTTAATTAATGCAAAATAGAATATCACTAAATATATACCTGTGAGTGTTTTGTTTTGATTTGTTTTTGAGGCCAACAGGGATGCTAATTAACAACAGTGATTGTTCCTTGCAGTCAACAATATTGTTATGTATTTCATATTTATTTTTATTTATGTACCTGATTCCAAAAAGAATCTGTGATACTTATAGAACACGCAAAGAAAAACGTATAAAATTTTAATTTTAATATAAATATATATAGTATATAAAAAAAAGCATCTAATACTTTTTTGTGTGTTTGGATCTAAGTACATAGAACTTTCTAGAGCAGTGGCTTAGCGATGGGTCAACTTATCAAATACCAAATTAGTATACTGCTCAGTATTGAGAATAAGGACCTCAAAAATTGGGCCTTATAACGCTGGCTGAATGAGAGACTAATCTAAGCAGAGAATAGACACATTCCTAAAAATAAGGCTTTTACAAGTATATGCAAACATGTACTGTTTCTTAATTGTAAGGAAGACATGCAGAGCATCTGCTAGGCTAATTCACTGATAATTGAGCCGGAGTTTTTGTACTGAGCTTCCTGGTAAAGCTCAGTCTGTTACCATCAACTCATCTCAGTTTTCTCACAATATCTAACATTTTCCCCAGTAAGCCAAAATTCTACTTCTGGTTAGCTTCCCTGGATAATAAGGTGTAAGTATACTGCAGAGGTAAAACACATTCCTAGGAAAATTGTTTTTCAACTCAGATTTTGTGAATCGAACTCTATTTTAAAGATGTCTAGTGAAATGAGGAAGAAAGAGTTGGGTAGGGAGTCTAATGTTTAAAGAAGCCCTTCGGTGAAGTCATATGCTTTCTATTTTATTTGGTATTAATTTTTCTTAAGTTTATAAGTAACACGCACTTGTTGTAATAAGTCAAAGAATACACAGAGGTACAAACAAAAAGCTAATAATCTTCCTACCAGCTCCTGTTTCACCCCAGGGATTGACAGCTTGATATGGATCCTTCCAGTCTTCTCATAAAAATATATGCGAATACACATATATACTTACTGAGGGTTTAGTAATGTCAGTTCTTGTTTTCATTCTCTTTATTAAAACACATTCTATTATATATATTTTCTTTTCTTCCTTCACTTAGCTGTATAATACAGTTCAGGACTTATGGTCCTATCTCATGTTTGATAACAGCCATTACCAAATATTCCACAGTGTAAATACATAACGATTCACTCAAGCATGTCCCTTTAGGTGGACATTGCTTTTTTCCTTGTTTTTAATTTTTACTGCCACAAATAATGCTGCAAGGAGCCTTTCCCATAGGACTTGCCACTCGGATTTACTTTCTAAGTTGAGATTTTTGCATGGCAGTTTTCCCTAAAATAATTAGAATTAACTTAAGAAAGCATGGGAATATCTTAGAGCAAACTACTATCTTTTGATTTTTAAATGTATGTTTTTACATCGATTGAAATGAGCACCGATGAACTGCAAGCCAGCTTTCCGTTTTGAACTGGTGTAGCAGCTGCTACTCGCTGGAGGCAGGAAGTGTGTGTCCTACAAAGCTTTGATCACCCCATGGTCTTTCCACACTGGGAACAATTTCTCCCCATCTGCAGGCTCCATAACCGGTTTGTGAACTTTCACTCTTCTGGAAACTTACGGAGATGCATGAAAGTCTGAATATTTGGCCTCAAGACCATGTTAGTAGTGTAGTCCTTCATGAAACCACAACTTATTTATTCAACTGGGAAGGTGAAACTCCAGCAATGGCTTGTTTATTTGTTGCACGCAAGCATGTAGGATGTCAGAATATCAGATGTTTTGGAGCTATGTAGCTCAAAAAAAACCTGATTTTGAACCAGTATCACCCAAGAGTGATCGTATTTCTTGCTACTCTGGCTGTGATAGTAGAGTTGCAACATTTAGGAAATAAAAATACAAGATTCCCAGTTAAACTTGAATTTCAGATAAACCACAAAGGATTTTTTTGTTATTTTAGTATATGTATATAATATACAATATTTTATTATAATATTGCATGGGACATACTTATACTAAAAATTATTCCTGGCTTATCTGAAATTCAAATTAAATAAGGTGTCCTGTATTTTATTTGGCAACCTTATGTAATAGAAGAAATTTGCTCCCCACCTTTTATAGTATAGTATAGTACAATATAGTAGAATATAGTATAGTATAGTATAGTATAGTATAGTATGGTATAGTATGGTATAGTATAAAGTAAAATATAGTATATTTCCCCCTCTGGTCAAAATATATAGTTATAAAGTTCCAGTCAAGATGGCAGAATAGGTAAACGCTGTGCTTGCCTCCTCTCACAACCACATCAAAATCACAATTAAACTACAGAACAGCCATAATTGGGAGTTGCCTGAAATCTAGCTGAACAGAAGTCCTACAACTGGGAACACACATAAGAGGTCACCTCAAGACTGGTAGTAGGTATAGAGATATGAAACAGGCTAGTCCCACACCCACATGTGGCAGCTGAGAATTGGGAGGGAAATCTGGGCTGCAGAGGTTTCCTTAGGGCAACCCAGCCCCAGACTAGGATCCCCGATCCAAAGTTCCAGGGTTGGGAAGAGAAGTCTCCACAACTTCTGGCTATGAAAACCAGAGGAGATTGTGGCTGAGAGGGACAAAAGGTGAAGGAATTCAACGCACCAAACCAGAATCACAGACATTCCTCTTAATGGGCCCACATGTGGACTTGCTTGCTGACAGACTCACTTTCTCTGAGCTCCAGTCTATATGGAGCGGGGCGGGGGGTAGGGGTGGACATATGGGAGAAACTGAATTGTCTGGCTTCAGGGCAAGATCTGGAAGGGCAGCTTTCTCCCACACGGAAATGCCTGTGAAGGCCACTGTTCCTTTGTTGAGCCCTCCCCAAGCCAATTTGCAGATCCAGGCAGGTTCCATCTTTGAGTCACCCCGACCCACTGATTCCCTGAGACCCCACCCCACCCAACTTGCAGGCCCCCTCAAGCCACTTCCAGTGGCTTTTCCACACAAATGATCTGTCTTGACTCATCCCGTGGACTTTCCTAAAATCTCTCGAAGGTTCACAAAACCTAAAAAGGCAGTACTTAGCCTTGGTGTGCCCCGTACCTCTTGCTCAGCAGCCCCAAGCCCAACACTAGCAGCAGCCAGTCTCAGTTTGCAGCTTGGCCTCTCGAGGCACATCCAAGCCCCGTGTGGCCATCTGCAGATTGCTTGGTGGCTCATGCCAGGTGACCCCAAGTAGGGCACAGGCTGCAGCTGAACCTAAGGCCCATCCCAGAAGGCCTCAGCCTTGTACCCAGTGGCCGGCTTCCATCTGAGCCAGAGCACAACCCAGGGCCACATACAAGGACAACACACCCAAAGGGCAGACTGGGATAGAACCAGAGCCCTGCAAATGTAAATCCTGCTTTGTAGGGTCAGCCCCTGCACAACAGCTCCTCCACTATAGTCACCAGCCAGTCATCACAACAAATCAGTCCGAGAGTCAATCCTTCACATCAACATGCAAACAGCAACCAAAGTTCAACTATAAC
>NW_011888850.1:3204536-3209174 GCF_000151845.1 Pteropus vampyrus
ACCCACATGTGGCAGCTGAGAATTGGGAGGGAAATCTGGGTTGCAGAGGTTTCCTTAGGGCAACCCAGCCCCAGACTAGGATCCCCAATCCAAAGTTCCAGGGTTGGGAAGAGAAGTCTCCACAACTTCTGGCTATGAAAACCAGAGGAGATTGTGGCTGAGAGGGACAAAAGGTGAAGGAATTCAACGCACCAAACCAGAATCACAGACATTCCTCTTAATGGGCCCACATGTGGACTTGCTTGCTGACAGACTCACTTTCTCTGAGCTCCAGTCTATATGGAGCGGGGCGGGGGGTAGGGGTGGACATATGGGAGAAACTGAATTGTCTGGCTTCAGGGCAAGATCTGGAAGGGCAGCTTTCTCCCACACGGAAATGCCTGTGAAGGCCACTGTTCCTTTGTTGAGCCCTCCCCAAGCCAATTTGCAGATCCAGGCAGGTTCCATCTTTGAGTCACCCCGACCCACTGATTCCCTGAGACCCCACCCCACCCAACTTGCAGGCCCCCTCAAGCCACTTCCAGTGGCTTTTCCACACAAATGATCTGTCTTGACTCATCCCGTGGACTTTCCTAAAATCTCTCAAAGGTTCACAAAACCTAAAAAGGCAGTACTTAGCCTTGGTGTGCCCCGTACCTCTTGCTCAGCAGCCCCAAGCCCAACACTAGCAGCAGCCAGTCTCAGTTTGCAGCTTGGCCTCTCGAGGCACATCCAAGCCCCGTGTGGCCATCTGCAGATTGCTTGGTGGCTCATGCCAGGTGACCCCAAGTAGGGCACAGGCTGCAGCTGAACCTAAGGCCCATCCCAGAAGGCCTCAGCCTTGTACCCAGTGGCCGGCTTCCATCTGAGCCAGAGCACAACCCAGGGCCACATACAAGGACAACACACCCAAAGGGCAGACTGGGATAGAACCAGAGCCCTGCAAATGTAAATCCTGCTTTGTAGGGTCAGCCCCTGCACAACAGCTCCTCCACTATAGTCACCAGCCAGTCATCACAACAAATCAGTCCGAGAGTCAATCCTTCACATCAACATGCAAACAGCAACCAAAGTTCAACTATAACCGGTGGGCACATACAACCCATACAAGGGACACACCAGGAGCACCTGGCTCAGGTGACCCAGGAGACTGTGTCACTGGGCCCCATAAGACATCTACTACATAAGGCTACTCTACTAAGACTGAGAGACATAGCAACCCTATCTAACGCAAAGAAACAAATATAGAGAAGCAGCCAAAATGGGGAGAAAAGGAAACATGTTCCAAATGAAAAGAGAGAATAAAGCTCAAGAAAAGGAACTAAACAAAATAGAGACAAGCAATCTACCAGATGTAGAGTTCAAAACACTGGTTATAAGGATGCTCAATGAACTTAAGGGAAGAATAGACTAACAAAGAAATAGAAAACATAAAAAAAGAACCAGTCAGAAATGAAGAATACAATAAATGAAATGAAGAATACCTTAGGAGGAATCAACAATAGATTAGATGAAGCAGAGGAGAGAATCAGCAATTTAGAAGAGAAAGTAGTAGAAAACACTTATTCAGAATAGCGACAAGGAAAAAGAATCCAGAGAAATGAAAATAGTTGAAGGGGCCTCTGGAACAACGTAAAGTGTAACAACATTCACATCACAGAGATACCAGAAGGAGAAGACAGAGAGGAAAGAATTGAAAACTTATTTGAAAAAATAATAATGAGAAACTTCCCTAAGCTGGTGAAGGAAATAGACATAAAAGCCCAGGGATCACAGACAGTCCCAAACAAGATGAAACCAAAGAGGCCCACACCAAGATATATAATAATTAAAATGTCAAAGGTTAAAGACAAAGAGAATTTTAGAAGCAGCAAGAGAAAAGCAGTTAGTTATTTATAAGGGGGGGCTCCCATAAGACTGTCAACTGATTTCTCTACAGAAATTTTGCAGGCCAGAAGGGATTGGCATGACATATTCAAAGTGATGGAAAGCCAGGACCTACAACTAAGATTACTCAAGATTACCCAGCAAAGCTATCATTTAGAATCTAAGGACAGATAAAGAACTTCCAAGATAAGAAAAAGGAAAGGAATTCAGCACACCAAACCAGTATTACAGGAAATGAGGGATTTCTTTAAGACAAAGAAAAAAGAAAAAAAGATTAAAAACATGGATAATAAAATGGCAATAACTATATCTCTATCAATAATTACTTTAAATGTAAGTGGATTAAATGCTTCAATCAAAAGATAGGTAGATGAAGAGAGCAAACGAAAATGGCATAGATGATAGAGGCTCTGTTCAACTCTCTGGTGACCAAATAAATCAAACTTGTGACAGAAACGAGGAGCAGCAACAAGGAAAAATCACCTGGGATCTAGAGGAACAAGCCGTACAACTAGGGAGAAATAAAAGAAATCACTCTGCAACGGTAGAAGGTAGGACGGGGTGAGGACATGGGGCTGCCTGGTCTTCAGCGGCTGAGTGAGACAGAGGCTGCGGCAGAAGACTCTTAAAGGGACCGCGTCTGCGAGTGGATTTTCGTGGTGACGGATCTGCTCGCTCTGAACACCAGTGTCAATTAGGCTGTGGGCAGGGGGCACAAGGGACTTACAGGGAGACATTGTCGGAGTGAGGCCCAGGAGAGACTCGCTCGGTAAAAAAGTGCCAGTAGTATCCATTGTTCCCTGTTGAGCCCTGCCCACCCCCAGTGCACCATAGCTGTGACATCATCAAACAGGTTAACAGAGGTCGCTCCGCCCATAGGATTCCCTGAAACCCCACCTCCCCCAACTTGCAGCCCCACCCAAGCCATATCCAGGTGTATCCTTAGCAAGTCGGGTGTTCCTTGACTCGCACTGGTGGCAGCTGGCCTTGGTTTCTGGTGTGGCACAGCATCTGTGGATTGCTTGCTGAATCTTAACAGGTGGTTCAGGAAGGGTAGAGGCTTGGGCTAAATTTGGCCTGCAGCTGAACCCCTCTCAGGACTGTGCCACTGGACACCTAATTCACAAATCCACACTAATAAAACCAAGAGACTTAGGAGCTTTGCTTAGTACATAGAAACAGACACAGAAAGGCAGCCAAAATGGGAAGACAAAGAAACAGAAACCATATGAGAAAAGAGAATAGAGATCCAGATATAATGGAATCAAGTAATCTAACAGATGCAGAGTTCAAAACACTAGTTATAAAGATGCTCAATGAACTTTTGGTTAAATTCAATAAGAACTTCAACGAAGAGATAAAAAACAAACAAAAAAATAGACATGGAAATTATAAAAGGGAACCAATCTGAAATGAAGAACACATTATCTGAGATGAGAAGTATATTAAATGGAATAAAAATAAATAAATAAAGAGAGTGAGTAAAGGATCAAATGCCCTACCTAGAGGATGGGAAAGCCAAGAACACTCAATCAGAGTGGCAAGAGATAACATGCCAAGACTATAAAAATAATTTAAGGAGCATATGGGACATTATTAAGGGCCCAAATATCCATCTGATTGGCATAACTAAAGAAAATCAAGATGTTGAACAGCTGTTTAAAAAAATAGTGATGGAAAACTTCCCTAACCTGGTGAAGGAAATGGATATACAACTCCAAGAAGCTCAGAGAATTCCAAAAATCAGAGATCTAAAGAAGCCCACACCAAGACACACCATAATTAAAATGCTAAAGGTTAAACACAAAGAAAGAATATTAAAAGCAGTAAGAGAAAAACAGATAGTTACTTATAAGGGAAAATCCATTAAGACTGGCAGCTGATTTCTCAAAAGAAACTATGCAGGACAGGAGGACTTGGCAAAAAATATTCAACAGGATGAAGACCCAGGATCTACAACCAAGAATAATTTATCCAGCAAAGCTGTCATTTAGAGTTGAAGGATAGATAAAGAGCTTTCCAGACAAAAATAAGCTGAAGGAATTTATCACCATCAAGCCCATATTACAGGAAATGTTGGAGGGACTTCTTTAAGAAGAAAAAAACATGTATCAAAAACAGGAATAAAGAATGGTAACAGCTACATTCCTATCAATAAGTACTTCAAATGGAGAAGAATTAAGTGCTCCAACTAAAAGATAGAGTGGCTGAATGGAAAGGGAAACAAGACTCCTACATGTTGCCTAAGAGACTCACTTCAGATTAAAAGACACAGACTAAAAGGAAGGGGATGGAAAAAGATATTGCTTTGATGGACCTAGAAGGTATTTAAGTCAGACAGAGAAAGATAAACACTATATGATTTCACTTATATGCGGAATCTAAGGAATAAAAAGAACAAACTAATAAAAAAACAGACTCACAAATATAGTGGACAATTTGGTGATGGACAGAGGGGAGGAAGGTTTGGGGGGGCTGGGAGAATGGGGTGAAAGGTTAAAGAAGTACAAATTAGTAGCTGACAGATGGACATAGGGATGGGGAGCACACCATAGGGAATGCAATTAGGATGAATTCGTTGGCTAGGTGGAGGGTCAGGGGAGGGAGGGAGCAATTGGGGGGATCGTTTTACAAACTATATAGATGTCTAACCAATGTACTGTATACTTGAAACTAATTAAAATAAATTTAAAAGAAGATAGGTAGCTGAATGGATAAGAAAACAAGACCGTTACATATGCTGCCTACAAAAGACTCATTCGGATCAAAAAA
>NW_011888850.1:3210024-3212747 GCF_000151845.1 Pteropus vampyrus
CTGGATAGTCACAAAATAGATATGGGGATGTAAAGTATAGCATAAGGAATACAGTCAATAATATTATAATAACTATATATGGTACCAGATGGGTACTAGATTTATGACGGTGATCACTTTGTAAGTTGTATAAATGTCTAATCACTATATATCATATGTCAACTATAATTAAAAAATAAAAATTATTAAAAAATATATGTATATATGTAGGTATAGTCTATTTTCAGACTATTGACCAAATAAGGTATGTATGTATGTGTATGTGATTAGTATACATATATACTAATTTAATTGAGTTCAAACTAGAGTAAGGTGAGCCCTAAATCCAATGACCAATATCCTTATAAGAACAAGAAAGGACACAGACACAGAGGGAAGAAGGCCATGTGATGACAGCAGCAAAGATTGGAGTGACACAGCTAAAAGACAAGGAAAGCCAAGGATTGCCAGTAACCACCAGAATCTAGAAGAGAGCCATAGGACAGATTTTCACTTAGAGTTACTAAAAGAAAACAACCTTGCTGACACCTTGATTTTGGACTCTGGATTCTGGAATTGTGAAAGAATAAACTTCTGTTGTTTTAGTACACCCAGTTTGTGGGAATTTGTTATAGTAGCTCTAGGAAGTTAATACATACAACTAACCACCTCATGGCAGAGATGGTAGTCACCCAGGTCTGTTTGCCTCCGAAGACCCTAGTCTTTGCCTTCTGCTACTCTGCTTCAGATCTATAAACATCTATGAGAGCTTTCTCTGAAACCAGCCCAGTATAAGTCAGCAGACACTCAGATAAATGGTGAGATCCCTGAGGATAGGACTTGACAGTCTGTGGAAAACACTATCCCACAGATCTAGCAAACACTTCACAGGCTCATATACTGTGCTAAGTGCTGCTCTTCAGAGAGCAACATACCAGAGTGGCCAGGCTGACCACTTACTAGCTCTACTACTTACTAGCTGTGCAGCTTTGGGATCATCGCATAGCCCCTCTGTGCCTCAGATCCCTTACCTATAAAATAGCACCAGCTTTATATGGTCACTATGAGGATTTAAATGTGCTAATACATCTCAAGAACTTAGAGAACAGTGTCTGGCACTTGGTAAGCAGGACACGAATGTCAGCTGTCCTAACCGTGGCTGCCTCTATGGGGAGATATGATAACCCAAGTTTGTCTCTAAAGGTAAGTCATAATTTGACAAGAGTAGGAAGAGGAGAATTATTCAAGCAGAGGAAAGGCCAATTAAGAGTCTAAATGAAATGGGGAAAACTGTGAAAGGGGCGAATTCATTAATTATTTATAATCCTTTAGCTGAATGCCCGAGGAGATGAGGCTGCTGAGCAAGAGAGGAAAAATGGGTGAAGGATGGTGTTGGGAGGGTTTCTCCAGCAAAGGGGATGGGACAGAATGTGGGGGTGGGACTGGCTGTGAGAGGAGGGAGAGCTGGGGAGAGGAGACCAGCCTAATGAAGCAACATTTGGAATGCTGTGCGATAAACCCTCACCACCGAGAAAAGCAACCGTCTTTGAAAAAAACATCCATTTCTCACTGATGCCTTATGGTTTATTTGGGAGAATCAAGAAAAATGCCAAATTTTTTCTCCATGGTGGGCACAGGCCAAGAACTCAGCCCGCCCCTGAGGCGCAGGGAACACTTGGGTTACCAGAAGAAAGGAAGACAAAGTGTTGGTAACATACTGCCTTCCTGAAACTTAGTACATGTCAGGCATTGTGCTAAGAGCTGCAGGTACCAGATGACTGAGACACACTTTTTGCCCTTGAGGACCTCATCGTCTAGCTAGAGGACAGACTAATAAACCAACAAATAAAATAAAATGTTACCACATTACTATTAGCAGGGCCATATTAAAGATGAACAGAAAATGCCTTAAAATGTAGATTTAACCATGTAGCAGATTAAAAGTATTAGGACTAAAGGAGCAAATATTAGAATTAAAAAAGAAAGAACATTTTCCAGCTAACTTCAGAGTCTCTAAACCACCCATGATGAAAACAGCCTCTTAATCAAATCCAGCTTTTAGTTCCAGGCTGAACTGTAGCCTCTTCTGTTTCCCACTTAAGCCAGCAAAACATGTCATTCCAACCTGGTTGTCTCCCATCATCTCTCGGGTAGAGCCACTTCAGATATAACTCTGGTCTCTCGAGGGGTAACAGGGCTGTATTAGTGGAAGAATGTTGTCCTTACAGCCCCAGAGAAATTTCTGAGATCTTTGCTGTTACTTAAAGAGATCCAGAAAGCAAACAAACAAACAAACAAACATAAAATTAGTTGACTGGCTAATACCCCCATATCTCATTCTGAGGATTCTTCAGACAAGGAACAAGTTTATTCTCTTGGTTTAATCTGGACAATCTTGGCTCCTGGTACAAAAGTATTCTATGAACTGACCATATCCTTCTGTTAGTGTTTGTCTGTATTGCGGTGCTTATGTGTGTGATCTCCAGAATCTTTACTGCTGCTGTGCAGACACCGTCTCATCACATGAGCTAAAAAATGATCACCCAGCAATAAGGACTAGAAAACCTGGCACCTGCAGAGGTTGAAACGACCATCCCCAGAAGCCTGGTCACAATCAGAACTCAAGCAGTGGTGGACGTTACCCCAGAAGGTAATGGTCTATCCTCCAGCTCAAGCCAAAGAATGATCACAAGTGGGCTCTACATTGCCCGGCAGATGCCTGAAACCCGTGGCTTAATTATCAG
>NW_011888850.1:3212797-3215291 GCF_000151845.1 Pteropus vampyrus
TAACCATGTAGCAGATTAAAAGTATTAGGACTAAAGGAGCAAATATTAGAATTAAAAAAGAAAGAACATTTTCCAGCTAACTTCAGAGTCTCTAAACCACCCATGATGAAAACAGCCTCTTAATCAAATCCAGCTTTTAGTTCCAGGCTGAACTGTAGCCTCTTCTGTTTCCCACTTAAGCCAGCAAAACATGTCATTCCAACCTGGTTGTCTCCCATCATCTCTCGGGTAGAGCCACTTCAGATATAACTCTGGTCTCTCGAGGGGTAACAGGGCTGTATTAGTGGAAGAATGTTGTCCTTACAGCCCCAGAGAAATTTCTGAGATCTTTGCTGTTACTTAAAGAGATCCAGAAAGCAAACAAACAAACAAACAAACATAAAATTAGTTGACTGGCTAATACCCCCATATCTCGTTCTGAGGATTCTTCAGACAAGGAACAAGTTTATTCTCTTGGTTTAATCTGGACAATCTTGGCTCCTGGTACAAAAGTATTCTATGAACTGACCATATCCTTCTGTTAGTGTTTGTCTGTATTGCGGTGCTTATGTGTGTGATCTCCAGAATCTTTACTGCTGCTGTGCAGACACCGTCTCATCACATGAGCTAAAAAATGATCACCCAGCAATAAGGACTAGAAAACCTGGCACCTGCAGAGGTTGAAACGACCATCCCCAGAAGCCTGGTCACAATCAGAACTCAAGCAGTGGTGGACGTTACCCCAGAAGGTAATGGTCTATCCTCCAGCTCAAGCCAAAGAATGATCACAAGTGGGCTCTACATTGCCCGGCAGATGCCTGAAACCCGTGGCTTAATTATCAGGACTAACGCTATGGCCTCTGACTTTACTGTTTGTTTGGAGAAATTCTGGCCCAGGAAAAGAAGGCCTTAAGCCAATAAGATCTTCCGATACTCATTTATCTGAACAGCAAATGCTCAACCATCTTCTCAGGACAATGGGTTGTTCACCTGAGCAAATGGTCCACTTCTCAGGACAGGAGGCCACTCAACTAGGTGAATCCACTTGCCTATCACACAACAATTGATTCATCAAGTCTCGTTTCAAATCTCCTCTTTGTTGTGTCCACTGGCCCTAAACTATTTTATCATAAATTGCGCACTTTAAATCCAATTCCTGGATTTAAAGACCCACCTTAAATGACTTGAACTCAGACCTCAAAACTCTATGACTATTCTATTTCTGCGACATTACTAAGACTCCACCAAGGTGATGCTTTTCCTTATTATAGTAAATAATAAACTCAGCTTTCTTTGATCAACAGGTGATTCTGGTGGTCTTTGAGGACAGTCAGCAGTTGATACCTTAGAGGGTTTAAATGAAGAATATTCAACGAAATATAGAACAGTGGGCCATTTGGCAAAAGTGTAGTCGCGGAGGCACAGATCCAGGTCAGAAGTGGAGAACGTGTAGGAGGGCGTGGGGAGAAGGCATCACCACATCTTGCTTCTCGACCTTCAGCTGCCTGCTGGTTCCTCTCATTGACCAAACCAAACTGCAAGCCAGGGGCCCAGATAATGCGGAGGTCCACCTTTTGGGGGACAGAACAGGGCAGAGAAGAGAGAAGAATGGATCTGTGTAAATGTGGGGAGGAGGAAGTGGGGTGAACAAATGAAGAATAACCAGTACATAGCACAATGAACATTTGTTAAATGAATAAATAAATCTCCATTAGCCTTCAGCAAGGTGCACAGTCAGTAATTAATGTTTGCTGAATAAATGAGTTACACTGACTATAAAGTCTTTCTACTTAGGTTTTTGATTTGAGAGGTCATAATCAGTAAATGTCAATTTTGTTCTTTGCTTGTAACTTGAATAAGAAAAACTGTAAATGTTTTAGAGATTTCATAGATATTGTCTGTGGCATAATTTGGCTTTAAGCCTAGACTTAGGAGTTGTGGCACAAATAATTCTTCACCTTGCTCCCTAAAATGTCGCCAAAGCAAGACTTTGTATTCGAGGGAGCTTATCATAACTGCAAAAGCTACCCAGATCACATTTTCTGGAAGGAGTTGAAAGGGTTAGCAAATTTGGGAATACCACCAAATAAGTTGCCAAAATCATCTTTTTGTAATGGTCTGTTTTGAATTATATAGCCTAAAAGAATGTGAACTGATGAGGGTTTAAGCCAAGGAAGCAAATTAAGTTTTGGAGCTATCTGCCATGGGATAGATACTTCCCATTATAATTGCTAAAAAAGCTCTAGTTCTGAAATCAGACAGACCTGGTTTTGCATCTCATACTATGTGACTCTAAAGAAGTTAATGGCTCCCATCCCTCAGTTCCCTCGTCTGTAAAATGGGAATGATGTTCCATACTCTTTTTGACAACCACATTCATCCCCGCTCCTTTCAATGCTCTTTCCTATATCCCAGGACGGGTTGCCTGGCAACCCCACATAGCAGACTCCACTTCCTTTGTGGTTCTTGATAAGAAATACATTCTGATAATGATATGTATGGCCTTGTGCAGGAT
>NW_011888850.1:3215991-3220845 GCF_000151845.1 Pteropus vampyrus
ACGGAAACATAAGTACTTTACATGTTTGTTTACTGTTCTCCCATCTAATTTGATATGTTGTACTTAAAGTAATATAAATCTACAAATAATCTCTATACTGTGTTCATTAAAGACAAAAGAGAGTTGGACAATTTGTTACAAACACAGTAATTCTTTGCCAAGTCTACTGAAATGTGGTAGAATTTGTGCTAGAAGATGGCCTTCTTCATGCCACATCCCCCCTTCCCAACCCCAGCACTTTACCATGGCACATATTTGAAAATACTCCATACACTATTAATGCAGCACTTCCACCTAACCCAGATCTTCCTGAAGGCGGGTTCGTCCCTTTTGGGAAACTCTTGGTATGGTCTTCCACATGCTAAAAATATTCCTAAGGAGGTCATGCTCCATAGATTTGCAGAAAGAACCACCAGCTGGGCCTCCAGCATTGCTTCCTTTAGTGCCCGAGTTTTTCAAAGCCACGCCCAGTCCCCACTTGCCTCAAAAGTCTAATTAATCTTATCTCATAACTAATGAAACCGATTACATGGCACTTTGTAAATATCCAAGGTACTCCCAAAAGGTAAACAGCAGTAGTGGTCAAGATCAAAGCCTCAGGTATGGGGCGCTGCTATTATGGTTTGAGGGTCATGTCTACCTGGGAAGAACAATAAACACAGCCCAGCTTTGATCTGTCACTCCTAACACAGAACCTTCGGTGGTTCCCCACTGCCTTCAAAAGCCCACACTTCTTGGTCGACTTGCCTTCTACGCTCCTACCATCTGGTCCCAACCTACCCTCCCAGCCTCACCTCCTACTACTCTCTGCTCCTATGAACAAATTCTCCAAGTGCCCCGCACACAGCTCATCACCGGCCTTGTGGCCTCAAAACACTCTCTCTTCTCCTTCCTTTGCCACTCGTCATCCGATGTGTCTGCATCACCCAGCTTGGGTTCCATCTCTTCCTTGAACCATGGAGTAATGATCCCCCCCCCACCTCTGTACAGTTAAAGCAAATTAGAGGATGCTTCTTGCACACTCACCAAGCATTTCATGTGTATTATCTCACTTAATTCTCAAAACAACTCTAGAAGTAGGAAGATTTTTCTCCATCTCTGGATGAGGAAACTGAGGCAAGTGCTACGTTATTTTCAGACTGTATGACTGAACTCTCAGTATTTATAGCTCAGACTTCCAAAGAAAATCTGGCTGATTTTCTCGTAAAACGCTGAAGTAAATCTGTAAGATTTCTTGAACAAAGTAGTCAGTACTTTCAAACTTCAATATAATAATCTCAAAATGGCAACAGTGTATGTGATATAAAATATTTTATAGTCAATAAGCACATGAAAAGATCCTCGACGTCACTAATCATTAGGGAAATGCAAATCAAAATCACTTCACACTCATTAAGATGGCTATTATATTAAAACGTACACACACATAGAAAATAAGAAGCGTTGGTGAGAATGTGAAGAAATTGAAACCCTTTTGTATTGCTGGTGGGAACGTAAAATGGTGCAGCTGCTATGGAAAACAGCATGGCAGTTCCCCCTAAAAATAAACATAGAATTACCATACGATTCGGCAATTCCACTTCTAGGTATGTACCCCCCAAAAATTGAAAGCGAAGATATCTGTACACCTATGTTCATAGCAACATTATTCACAAGAGCCAAAAGGTAGAAACAACCCAACTGTCCATCAACAGAAAAATAAACAAAATATGGTATATACATGGAATGAAAGATTATTCAGCCTTAAAAAGGAATAAAATTCTTACATGTGCTACAACACGGTTGAACAGTAAGGACATCATGCTAAGTGAACTAAGCCAGTCACAAAAGGACAAACACTGTGATTCTACTTACATGAGATACCTAGAATAGTCAAATTCACAGACACAGAAAGGAGAATGATGGTTGCCAGGAACCGGGGGAAGAGAAAATGGAGAGTTACTGCCTAGTGGGCACAGAGTTTCAGTCTGGAGTGATGAAAAGTTCTAGAGATGGATAATGGTGATGGTTGCATAATAATGTGAATGTACTTCAAGTGTACAGTGAACTGTACACTTCGAAATGGTTAAAATGATAAATTTTATGTTATATTTTACCACAATAGAAAAATACTTTATGAAAATGCTTTCACATCATGCATTTGGTTCCCGGACGCCCTGTAGGGAAGCAGAGGAGATATTAGGCTACAGAAAGTATGGCTCAGAGGGGCCACTGACTTGCTCTGTTTGTGCTCAGAATTGTAATTTCGTCACAATGCAGAAGTCGGATTCAGTGGGTCTGGATGGGGCCTGAGACTCTGCATTTCTAACTTGTCTCCAGGAAACATTGGGAGTCTACAGACCATAGTCCTGGGTCCGGACCAGGAAGTAGCTGGACTGAGACTCAAAACCTTATTCTTTAGACTCATGATGGAGGATTCTTTGCACTCTCTCTGGGAGTCCCTTAGAAATCACTCCACCCTCACAAGGAGCAAAAGAAGAAAAAGACCACTGAGATGGCAGCCCCGCATTACCTCGATGGACTGAGTCACTCAGATCCTTCCAGATGCTCTGGGCACACAGGGAAAACCTAAGTCACACACTCCTCTGATCTGGGACTCACTGTTTTGTTTTGTTTTTTTTAAAAAAAAACATTACTCGTATGTTATTGAAGGCTAACATACAAAGTAATATAAAGTAATGCTATAATAGAATTTGACTGCAAACTGGTTGAGCTACTCAAAAGTTTTCCTTAACAAGATTATTCGTCAGGTAGATTTCATCCAGGGAAGAAGTTCAAATCCCCAGATGTACATTAAAAATACCTAGTATAATTTTAAAAAATATTGATATCTACACTTATATATGGGATATAAACCTAAAAGCAACAAATGAACAGGACGAACAGAGACTCGTGGACATGGACTATAGACTAGTGGTTACCAGAGAGTAGGGGGTGGTAGAGGAGGGGGTGGGTAGACAGTTAAAGGGGGTCAAATATAGGGGGAGAAGGGGAGAATGAAGTGGGTAAAGGAGATCAAATATATGGTAGCTGAACTTCGGGTGGTAAACACACAATAGAATATACAGATGTCAAGTTATAATGTACATCTGAAAATTATATAATTGTTTTAACCAATGTTACCCAATAAACTTACTTTAAAAACATATCGATGTCTAGGGCCCACCCCCAGAGAGACTAATTCAGTTGGTCTGCTGGGTTGTTGTTGTCAGTTTATTTTTTAAAATCCTCCAGATGATTCTAACACCAGTCAAGGCTAAGAATTCACCTAAAATGAAATAGCAACCCACATTCAAGATATTTAATAAATTCTATTAGTCTCCATTCTTGGTTGAGATTACCAGGCATTAGAAGAAAAGTCTGGTATATTTTATTTGTTAATTGCAAATGCAAATGAGCTATTTCAGACATTTTATTGGGTCTAAATTTACTTTAGGAGCAAACTTTATGCAAAATAATGCAAGACTGTATATCCTTAGCAACACAAAAGTTAATTTTAAACTCCCAACTGGACCCATCACTCTATTTAAAATTATGGTTGGGCTTACTGACTTAATTCAAATTAATAGCTATTTTACTTCCCCTGCTGAAATAAAACTTTCCACAGTAGCCATATTGACGGTACTCTTCTTGCTGATTATCATCATTCATACTCAGCCATAATTTGGATATTGCCAACAAACATTGCCAGCCAAGGACACTCCAGGATAATGTATATAAATTGTGCCTTATTGATCACAGAACATCTGCTAGCACTTAAGTATGGTGACATATAAACACGAACACAAGTTTGCAAGTTTGCATTTCAGATATTCATAAAATTACAATTTATAATAAAATGAACAGTTATGCTTTTTTTTTATCACCTTCATAAAGATGAAGTGATATAAGCAGCAGTTTTAATTACAAAAAACATTAAAAGAATTTAAAATCCTAAAGTTTTTGTTAATGATTTATGGAAGAAAAACATTATTTTTCTTTTACACTTGATACCATTTAATTGGATTTTGCCACTTTATGCGAAAAAAATAAATTTGCCAAATCATAATTACTGAAATCAGAAATTATAATGTAATGAAATAGTGTTTTCATAGGATATATATCTTTTCTTATATTTAAGATTTCAGGAATCCACGGTAACATTAGTGCAATTAATTCCTTGGGACACGTTTCTCAACGATAGACTGGCATAGGCAAAGCAGAGAGTGGTTATTAAATAAAACACATGGCCACAGTCTCAACCCCTGTCATGAATGACTGCTGTTACAACTCTATTAAGAGTGAAAAGCTGCTGTTTTTCCCACAGAAAACAAGATAAACCTGGAAAATAGTGCACAGGTGTTGACCTGCCCTACTGGCACTCAAAGTCTAGTAACAAGCCAGGTGAGCTCATCAGAAGGCACCTTTCCTGACTCAGGGAAGTGAAGAATGCGTTTCCGGGAGAAATCCGGCAACGATTCCCTCCCAGGCACGTGTGGGGAAACTTCCCGTCACGTCCTTCGCTCCGTTCCCGTGGTAAGCTGACAATCATGGCGGGCGTGTGATGGTCCAGGCCACGCCCGGAGGTCTAGAAGAATATATGCCATGCGTGTTATATAACAAAAGTAATATTTTGAAAATATTAATGGTGTGGTTTTTTTAATTCCACTCCCATAGGCACATTCCCTGCAGACATTCTGTACAGAGCTCCAGGAAAGAGGGAGAGGAAACGCCATCCAAGAGGGACAAGCGTACAGCCTGACGGGGATGGGTGTGCCAGACGGGATGAGGAAGTCAGAGAAAGTCTTCTGGCTCAGAAAGAGAGTTGACGGAGCAGAGTAGTGTTGGGAGGTGGTGCGGGGAGGAACAGTCATG
>NW_011888850.1:3220895-3240420 GCF_000151845.1 Pteropus vampyrus
GCGTTTCCGGGAGAAATCCGGCAACGATTCCCTCCCAGGCACGTGTGGGGAAACTTCCCGTCACGTCCTTCGCTCCGTTCCCGTGGTAAGCTGACAATCATGGCGGGCGTGTGATGGTCCAGGCCACGCCCGGAGGTCTAGAAGAATATATGCCATGTGTGTTATATAACAAAAGTAATATTTTGAAAATATTAATGGTGTGGTTTTTTTAATTCCACTCCCATAGGCACATTCCCTGCAGACATTCTGTACAGAGCTCCAGGAAAGAGGGAGAGGAAACGCCATCCAAGAGGGACAAGCGTACAGCCTGACGGGGATGGGTGTGCCAGACGGGATGAGGAAGTCAGAGAAAGTCTTCTGGCTCAGAAAGAGAGTTGACGGAGCAGAGTAGTGTTGGGAGGTGGTGCGGGGAGGAACAGTCATGGGTCCCGCTCCCTTCCCCGACTCTGGGCAGAAATCCTCACGCGGGGTGGAGCTAGGCTTTAGATAGATTTGAGGTAACCTGGAAGACTTTATAACTCCGTTCTCCATGGGGAACTCCAGGAAGCGACCCCATTACTGAGTATCCCCAAGCCACTATAGGGTAGGCACTGCAGAGTAAAAATGGCAGCCCAGCAGAGGCCCCAGAAAGGTCCTGAGTCAGCGTTCCTGCACCTCCCGTGGCTCCTGTGCAGTGCGGGGGAGTGGAGGCAACAGACCCGCCACAGCTGAGGTGCTCAGGGGTGAGGCAGCTCCACCAGAGAGGTCAATTAGAGGTCACAGTTGAAATTCAGTGAGGTCTGCCAAGACATCGAAAGCTAAGGTAAAGAGCTTGGGAGAGCAGCTGATCTGGCTGACTGATGATGGGGAGAGAAACACCGCTAGCTCTGCAGCCGCAGAACGCAGCAAGGGACACCACGTCGTGAGATGGCGTACACTTTGCACCAGGACAGGGTTCCTCAGCCTCAGCACTATCAACATTTGGGCCGGATAATTCTTCATGGAGGCAGGCTGTGCTGTGCATCATAGGATATTTAAACAGCATCCCTGGCTTCTATATGCCAGTAGCTCCCTGACTTCATCTGTGATCATCAAAAATGTCTGCAGACATTTCCAAATGTCCCCAGGAAGACAAAACCACTGCAGGTTAAGCACCAGTACACTAGACTATCTGGGAACGGAGGGTGGGGGCGGGGACGCTGAAACACTGAGCATCCATCCCAGAGAATGCTATTTTACACTGAGCCCTGAAGCCTGAAAAAACTGAGACACCATCACTGGCGAGTTTCGGGACCCAGCCCCTCCACCCCACTCACCCATTCCTGGACTATCCAGCAGAGTAGAAGCCCAAGAACAACAGAAAATAAAGGAAAACAGAAAATACAATTCCAGGAAGTATGGGTTATCGCTCCATTTTATAGATGAGGAAACTGAGTGTCTAAGAGGCTGAGCAACCTGCCCAAGGGCACACACCCAGTTAGTGACAAAGCCAGCGCTCGAACCCCATTGAGGATGCCTCCAAAGCCATGTTCATCCTGATAAGCCAGACTATGACTGTCTTTTGCACACAGTGTTCCATTACAACTTAACCTGTATTTTAATGTCATCGCCAGCAGATGTGAGCTCCTGTGGGGAAAGGAATGATATGGGCCTGGTTCTATAGCAAGCATTTAGTTTGTGCTCCATAAATATTTGTTGAATGAATGAAAGAAGGAAACCCTCTCCTCCACCTTTGGGCTAAGCAGGGCTATTTCCCAAGGCTGGGCTGCACCTGGGAAAACAAGAATGGAGATAAAGCCTCAGCAAAAGTTGACAATTGCAGGACCAATGTTCTTTCTCAGAAGGTCCTTGAAAGAGGCAAGAAAATGTACGGCTGGCTTTCAATCAACAGTGCTCATGTGTATGCCAAGAGATAAGCTCCACAGGCTCACAGGGAAGGGAGAGATGGAACTGGGAGGAGCCAGGCTGGGGATGATGGAGCCTGAGCAGGGATTTGGGTTTGATTTAGAAGGGCTGACAGGATGAATGCAGAAGAAAAATATAGGGTTGAATTGGTACAAGAAGCAAGAACAAAGAAGAAAAGGTGAGAATGAGCAAACCAAGGAGAGCCCAAGCCAAGGAGGAGGGCTAAGACTGAGAAATAAGAGATGGGGACCTTGAAGGTCAGGTAAATACAGTCGAGGTTTTACAGCAGATTCCTGACTAGCGAAAGCAATGACCATTAACACTGATTGGGAAGTTACCATATGCAGGCACTTCTCTGAGGCTCTACAGAGATCATCTCATTCAAGGGAAGCCGATTTCCCAGCTAAGGAAACCTGTAGGAGCTCAGCAGATCCTGAGATTTTAAGCAAGGTGCTCAAGTCACATAATTTATAAGTGATAGGGACAGGATGCGAATCCAAGCTGTGGGGGCCAAGACCCCACACATACTCTTAGCCACCAGACTACTCCACCTGCTAGTATGTGATATGATGAAGACAATACTAGCGTACCACTAAAGACGAGATGAAGACATTAGGGTCTCTCTCTCATGCCCTTAACCTGAGTAATAGTCTCATTCGGCAGGGATGGGGTTTAGGCAGTAGTGGGAAGAAAGATTCAGTATGATATATGGTAGCAAAAGCTAGGGCTTAAAAGCTGTTTGCACGAAGATAACTTCCGGTGTGTGTAAGATGTTATTACTTCGCAGAGAATTATGTATTAGTCTTCTTTGTTCCTCAGTTATCTACATTTATTTTGTATGTTCATCTTAGATGTAACACCACTAAGGGACAGGGACGTGTTCGTATTATTCCATTCCTTACTGCAACCTCAGTGAGCACCTTGATGATAGCGTTGTGTGACCACTGAATGGAGCCAGCAATGAAATGCAGTCAGCATTGTGGCTGCTGAGAACAATGAGTGGTTTGTGGGAAGGAGGTGTGAGAGGGGGGTTATTTGGGTGTTCATTCTATTCATTCATGTAATCATTCACTCAACAAATATTCATTGAGCACTTACTATGTGCCAGGCATTGTTCTAGGGGGTTGGGACACTTTGTGAATAAAACAAAGATCCCTGCCCTCACAGAGCTAGTATCACCAGGGGAAAGACGGACAGTAGCCATCATAAATAAATAAATTATATAGTGGGTTAGAAGGTAATAAGTGTCTTGGGGCGGTGGGGGAGGAGTTAAGGAAGGTAACAGAGATCAGGAAGGGAGCAGGGGAGGCGTGGATTCGTTTGTAGTATTAAATAGGATCATCAGAGAACATTTGAGCAAAGACATAAGAATGGGAGAGAGCGAGCCAGCTGGATATGGGGTGAGGAGCGGGTCTGGGCTGCTTGAGGCCCAGCAGGGAGGCCAGTGCGGCTGGAGTGGAGGGAGCTTGGAGCCCAGGGTGCAGTAGGAGACAGGTCAGAGCACGGAAGGTTGGAAGGGGGGCACATGACTAAGAGCTTTGCAGCCCTTTACTCTAAGTGAGATGGGGAGCCCTGACAGATCAAACGCATAGGAGGGACGTGATCTTCCTTAAACATGAGAACAACCCATAGCAGGGGAGGGGAAGCTCTTGCAGCAATCCAGGGGAGGGACGGTGGTGGTGAAAGCCGGAACGATCATTTTCCCCCAGCGCAGGGCCCAATGTCACTCCTAAAATGATTAACGGGGTCAGAGTCGACCAAAGCAAATTCTCCACGATGAGTCAGCACGGGGAAAACCAACGCACGGGGGAAGACGTGTGACACATCGTCATGTACTGTGCAAAACGAAGACTTAGACAGTCAGAGCCACCTGGTTATGAAAAAGAGTCCCCCGCCACCCACACCGCATGGCAGGCAAACGAAGCACACACACCTGCAGTGCTGAAACTTCAGTCCCTTCACCTGCCGAAGCCTGCGGAAGCAATGGGCTTCGTCTTTTCACTGCCTTAGAATCTTCCCATTGGGTGGGGTGGTGCCCAATCACTCCCCAAGCAATTTCTACCTCACGTGAAGTGTCTTGGTTCCCGGTGAACTGTCTTAATCTGGGAAGATTCACTTTGTTCTAACAGGTCGCTCGAACTATCTAAGGTATAGTTTCCACTAAATCACATGGGAAGTATTTTGCATTTGTATTGTATTTTTTTTGCCATAGAAGTCACAGCAAATGCTTCTTTGCATTTTTCTTGTTTCCTGAAGCAACTTCCTCTGCTAGAGTTTTAGTTACAAAAACATGTTATTCATTTTAAAAGTAGATGATTCTTTTTGTAAAACTGGGCTATCTTTGTATTCAAATATTGACTGATATGAAGGGCATCACTTGATCATGGGAACCTATGTCCATAGTCTTAAAAGAAAGATCCACTTGGTTCTTGCTTACACAGATCACCAACAACCTACGAAGCTGAGACTTTATAATGTTTTTGTATCTAACGAGTCTTCATTCTTAGATTATTCAGAATTTATTCCATTTGGCTACTCCTCTGGTATTGAAGAGCCTATAGCCCTTCTTCCTCTTGGTTTTAGAGGAAAAGGAGGGATAATCCTGGCTTTTCAGTGATTTTATCATCTCTGCTCTGGTTATTTACTCAGCTTCCTACTCAGGTGAAGCCAGCTGTTGGGTGGGAGTGTGGCTTCGAGAGTTTAGGAACTCATTCCTCCCGTGCCAACCTGGTGCTGCACCACCGTCTCCAAGCATCTCATCTTATCAGTGAAGACTCCAGGGAGCATCCTGCGACTCCCTGGAAGGGCCGAGCAATAGTCCCTTTTCTAGGGAGGAAGTTCAGGAGACTGGTGAGGTCTCATGTGACACAAAAGCAATTCTGTCATTTGACAAAGATTCATTAAGCCTCTAAACATGCCTGGACCCTTCCTTCAAGACTCTACTACCTAGCAGCTCTGAAACGCTGCAGCAGACCAGGCTTTCCCACTGTGCAGAACATGAAAAGTCTCTCTCTGCAAGTGGAGCTTCAGGGCCCCCTTGGACATGTAGACCCATTCCCACAGTGCTGCCTGCATACCAGCCATATCCAGCATGGGAAACACGGTGGGGGATGGGGCATTACGCTGCATTTTATAAATGATGCAATGAATAGGAAACTCATTTTCACAGCCGTGGTTCAGAACTCGAGGTCTGGAGTCAGTCGGGTTGGATTCAAGTCACAGCCTTGCCACGCACTAGCTGTGTGATCTGGGGCAGGTGACCCCAACTCCTTGAACCTTGCTCTCCTCATCTGTAAGACTGGGTTAGTAAAAGTGCTGACTTTACAAGTTTGTCGGGAGGAGTCATGAATCCTCACACTTAGTTCAAGGCCTGGTATATAAGAGATACTCAAGTAATGCTCATTATTATACTGGTGATTGATTCCATTTTACTACGTGAGAGTTGGCAGCCAAGAAATCGAGAGAAGGCTGAGACCTGGGAGGTCAGCAATAAAGGAATCAGGGAAGGTCATCGTGAGCAAAGATGTGTCACTGGAGACCAAGGCTAAGATCATCCACGCCCTTGTATTCCCAATTACTATGCATGGATGCAAAAGCTGGACGGTGAAGAAAGCCGATAGGAAAAAAAACTGATTCATTTAAATTACAGTGTGGAAGGAGAACTCTACGGATACCCTGGACCACCAGAAATATGAACGAGTGGGTCCTGAGCAAATTATGACAAACATCACTGGAGGCAAAAAACGACAAAACTGAAGGTGTCCTAGTTCAGGCACATCGTGAGAAGTCAGGGTTCTTTGAAAAAGATAATAATGCTGGGACAAATAGAAGGCAGCAGGAAAAGAGGAAGATGAAATAGAAGATGTTTTGACTCCGTAAAAGCAGCCATGGGCATGAGTCTACAGGAGCTGAGTGGGGCTGCTGAGGATGGGACACTGGGGACGTCACTCATTCACAGGGTCGCCAGGAGTCGGAGTCGACCCAACAGCATGTAACACACAGTGAGCAACACCTGTGGCTGCCTGATGGTTGGTGTGGGCAGAACATGAGGCTGAAGACATGAAATAGGCAAGATCCTCCAGTGACCGGATCTGTTCTCCCTATCCCCAACGATGCCCGCCCCAGTGACAAGTAAGGCACAAATGTCTGAACAGAGAGCACAGCCCACATACAGAAGGGTTAGAATGTTGTTGTTGCTGCTGTTTTTGTTTTGAATTGAACTTGTGTCGTAAGGCAGGACCCTCCTGTGTTCTCCGAGCCCCACGCCCTAGCAGCTTCCACATTCCCTTTCCTGCCCTGCTCTGAAGACTTGGAAGTCTGGTAAACCCCTTGCTTCACTGAACATCGAGACGTGCCCATTTACTGGTGGGGAACCTCTAAGGTCAGATTATAACATGATCGGTCGTCTTTAAAAGTCCTACCACTTGGCCACAAATGAAGATGCGCTTGCCTACCTTCTTCTTGGCTCAGAGTGAAGGCTTTGGTTTGGGTGACATTTGGACTGTGAAGGTAATGCTACAAAAAAGGGCAGGGAAGCCTCTCTTTCCTATCGAGAAGGCATTTTCTTCATGGTGTGCAGCGGACTTCAAATCCTGTGGGTGATTTTTCTCCAGACATGGATAAAAGGCCATTCTTTTTGTTCAGTCTCCTGTAGACTCTGGTTGATGTCTTGCCAATGTAGCAGGATGCTTCCCCGCTCCGGATGGGCAGGAAGCCAAGAAATGCAGTTTTGTGTTTGTCCAGGCACAGATAGTTGAGGAAAAGCCCTAAAGCAAATGTACAGTTTATATCTCTGCAGTGCCTCTTGCAAATAGAGTCTCTTATTTCTTAGCAACAGGACAAGCCCGAGGCAAAACTCGATTCGACACAAGAACGGGCTTTTCAAAATCTATAGAAGCTACTATGCATCAGGTTCATTCAGAGAGTGATGTCGTCGATCCTCACTGTGCAAGGGTGTTCTCTCGGGTTGTCCCATACGTCCCCTCTCCTGCTTGTGGCCCTGGGAAAGCAAAATGATTTTTCACATCAGTTTATGCTAAACCTAATCTGGAGGGCAAATCTGTTGCTAACAATAACACAACAGAAATGTCTCTTGATTACTCCTGAAGTCAAATTGAAAGAACATTTGCATTATCAGAGGTCTCTCCTGGGCCAGCCCACACACAACAGAATACATCTTCTCGTTCATAAAATAAGACCTTGGTGAGTGAACCAGAGTTAAGGGCTTCGCTTGTTAACTCAGATTGCAGTTAGTGATTGTTTTTTCTTCAAGCCACTAAGCTTGAATTGGATAAAGAGTATGACTCATGAAATAGGTTTTTATTTAAAGGATTTAGGGTTTGATTTTAAATGCATGCTTATGGGTATGGGAACGCTGTGAGAGAGAGAGAAAAAAAATCCCCGTACAATCACGAGTAAATATTCAGATTCGAAATCTAGAATGCATTCCAGCTGTAGGATTCTTGTTGTTGTTGGCTGGCTTTGTCTTGGGGGTGGGGGAAGTGGTGCAGTCTATCCAAACGAGCCCCTGGAACTACACGTCCCACAGGATTTGTTTTTTTTAACATAACAACAAATGCTCGTACATTTAGACGTGAGAGTTAAACACTGCGTCTTCATTCTGTTTAGCCAGGCGGCAGTTTAACCCTGCCTTTCTTCAACTCCGGTTTTCTAACCTTACCAGTGGTGAGATTTGAAGCGAAACCCTTCATTTTTTTGGCTGGAAACCTCAAAACTGACATCCAGTTCAGGAACATTCGAGGGTTTCTCCTGACAAATGCATCAATACTTTCCATCCCCTTCTCTGCCCCCCGGGACCCACAGGTTTGGTTGGTTTACACCAGTTAGTCTGATGGAGAAACGGGAAAATCAGTTAGGAGTCAATTTAGAGTGTCAAGTTTGGATGAAGACACCAGGCGGGAGCTATATTTGATGCCACCTTAGTGGAATGGATGGTGTCTGGATGGAAATTTCAGAGCTGCCAGCCTCTGCAGACATCCTGGATCCGACAGCACTCCTGCTGAATGCCACCCTCTGACTGCCCACAACCTTGACCCAAAGGTAGTGAGGACAAGCCAAAGTGAGAAAGACCCAGGATATTGCAACAAGGTTTTCTGGCTATGTCCCCTCCCATTCCCCGATTCGTGACCTTGGCTTCAAGCCCTCATTTGAGTGCAGGTGAATGAACCATCCCTCACAAAATTCCCTCCAACTCTAAAATTTCATTCAAGCTTGATCCTCTTTTATAGACTCACAGGGCCTCAGAGGCCATGCGGGATAAATGATATGATAACTGTGCCCCAGGGTTCTTAGAACAGGAACCCTGGGAAGGAGGCGTGGAGTCTGAAGGGTGCAATTGCCCAGAACACAGAAATGTGATGATTCTTCAACTATAAACTTTTAAATTGGGCAGCTGACTGTCTAGAGAGGTGCTTGCTGTGCTGACAAAGGGAGAGAGTATAGAGAGTGTATAGTGCAGTGCCAAGCATTCCACGGGCTCGCAATGACAGACGCTTGAAATAATGAATAAGTGAATGAAACTCTCAGGCAAGCAACTTAGCCCAGCGCCCCCCAGTTAGCAAGGGGCAGAGCCAGACTGTGACCCTACATGCTCTGACTTCAAGTCTAGTGACCCTTCCACTGATCATCCCATCTACTGATATGTCTCCAAAGCGGGTTACCTGGTAGTTCATTGTGGTTAGTTCAAAGCGGAAGTTCTGCTTAGACATTCATTACAAATTATCCAATTCATGGTAAGGAATTTAATCTTAATGTTGGATTCACTCAGGTGGTTGGCAAGAATTTATTACATCCAAATTGTGCACAATTTCTTGTACCTTCCTCCTATAATAGGCCTCACATTCATACCTTCACTTATTCCCATTAAGCATTTATTAAGCACTTGCTTTTGAGTACAGCATCATGCTCTAAGGATATTAAACCTTGCATTCAGTGTTCACTAAAAAATCATAAGGCAGGGTTCATAGGCAGCCAGGGAGATGACACAGGCAGGCATTCACACGAGTTAAGGAGCACTGCAAACATTATGTACCAGGCCAAAGAGAATTCTACAAATCAGTACCACACTATGGAACACCAAGAAGAAGGAGCTCTGTTGGGACTAAGAGATGGGCTACAATTATATCTTGGAAGACTTTACTGGAGGGAAGAAGGACGTTATAAGACAGGGAGAAGCCGACATTAAAAATAAAATTCTCTGCTCACCAAAATGGTGCCGATACTTGGAGTTGTCAAGCATTATCGATATCTTCTTACATGGTGGTTCTCAACCTATGGCCACCTGCCTCAGAATCACCGGGTTAGGGATGGGGTGGTAGCGTTGTAACAAAAATATAGTTTTGGTCTTTGTCCCTGGTTCTTGGGACAGATTTTCTAAAATTCCTGGAATTTCCTGAGTAATAGGAGCATCTTTCCTATCCATAACAAACCCCTTTTGAATCATACCTGAATTTTATGCCAGCAAGGGGACTCTCGGTGTGCCCCAAATTTCAAAGAAAGGGCTGTCCCCACCAGAAAGACTAGCCATGTGACCAGCTCCGCCCCTGATCCCTGGGGAGGGGACGGGGGCTGGAGATTGAGTCCAATCACAAGTGGCCAAAGCTTTAATCAATCATGCCTGCTAATGTAGGCTGGATAACAACTCTTGAATGACAAGGTTTGGGGAGCTTCCAGGTATGTAACCATATTCATGGCTGGGAGGGTGGCACCCTTGGAGCGGGCTTGAAAGCTCTGTGCCCCTCCCCACCTTCGCTTCTCCCATAGGGCTCTTCTGTGTGGCTGTTCCCGAGTTGCAGCCTTTATAATAAAGCAGTAATTGTAAGCATAGGGCTTTCCTGAGTTCAGTGAGTCATTTTGGTGAATTCTCAAAACCAGGGCGGGAGTTGGAGACGATGAGGTGGAAACCCTTGAATTTGCAGCCAAGTTGGACAGAAGTGTGGTACCCAGGGGACCCCGGACTGCAACGGGCATTCGAAGCGAGGGCCATCTTGTGGGGCTGAGCCCTTGAACCTGTGGAGTCTCGCACTAACTCCAGGTAGTTAGGAGGATCGGTGTGAGAGAACTCGTGTCGAAAAACAGCATAGGGGTATTTATGAAAACCCCAACTCCTAGGTCCATAGTGTAAACTGCTGAATCAGACTGTAGGTGGGCTGGGAAGCTCCCCAGGCGATTCAGAGGCACACCAGCCTTTAAGAACCAATATCACGGCTTCTGCTTTGGCGACCTCCACACCAAACCTAGAGTTCATCTTGCCAAAGGCACGAGCCTCCAGAACCGGCTTGCCAACTGTGCTGCCTAACTGGAATGAGGCGCTTCTGGAGTTTGGGCCACTGCAAGAATCACCTCGGTCAGTCTAGCTCACATGGCCCCCTTCTGCATGACTCCTTAGGGGGGATTCTGTGAAACCAGCAGGGAGAGGAGTGGAGCCCTCAATTTAGCCCCATCCCAAATCTTCTTTGGGTGAGGAAGACCCTTGCCAGCCGTGAAACTGCAGAACTTCTGTGTCTTTAAAGAGAGGGATTGTGTCTGGAGCCTTAAAGTGCCCGTCCCTCCCTGGAGGCATGGCCACAGGTGCATCTGCTGTGCGGGAGCCCCTGAGCACAGAACCCCCATCTCCGCATGGCAGGAGATGGTTTCTTCAGGCCCAAGAGCCTCTCCGGGCCCAGAGAGCAGAGACACAAACAGATCCCTGTCCTCTGTCGACATCATCTACCTGGGTGCATGTTCTTAAGATAGTGAAAAATGAAAATAAAATCAAAATACACGATAAAAATCACCTGCAATCCCAATGCAAGACAGTGACCACAGTGGGTACTGTATTTATTTCCTTTCAGTCTTTCTGTACACATCGTAAAAACATGGCCCAAGTCTGCATTCATGTTCATGGTTAGTTTCCAGGGCAGTCAATAGAAAAACACAGTTTCTCCTTCAGCTTTCCTCACACAAGAACATGCTGTGTTTGGTATCCAACAGCTTTTGTTCCTTCTGCTGTGGAAAACTCACTCTCCAAGGAAGGCTTTTTAAGTTATTATTTGCCTCTTAATCTTTTTATTACCAAAGTAATACCAAAGTATTCATTTTTTAAAGTCCAAGCAATATGAAAATGTATAAAGTCGCTGCTCATTCTGTGTTTGATGTGTGTGGTTCCAGACTCTTTCCTTTTCATATAAAAACATACATGATCTATACCTACATTGCTTTTAATCTCCAAAAATGGAATCATAATGTGGATTCTGTCCAATGACTTGGTTTTTTTAACCTACCAATATATTGTGGATACCATAGATGTTTTCAGTGAGAAAAAGAGAAAGCAGAAATAAAAACTGGGCTAGAGAGTGAAAACAGCTTCTTTAATCTGGATGCCAGGAAGAAAGTATGTACTGAGTTTGCTATGCTAATTGAAACCACAACCCAAGACTATTATATACTTTGTCCTAAGTATAGGATTGAGAAATGTAACTATGTGGGTTGCCATTTCTTAAAGCACCCAGAACAAATAATAAATGTATGGAAAAGAGGCCTAAGAAAAGGTTTACCTAAGTCTTAATCACATACCGTGCTTCAATATGGCATCAGCCTGAAATGCTACCTTATTTAGTTTAACAGACTGCGCTACTAGAAAATAGTAAACTGCCAAAGATAACTTTTCCTTTAAAAAATACAAAAGCAAATATACAAATACAAAAATACAATTCTACAAATATTAAGTGTCTATGTGCCAGGCACTGTGACAGGAGATGGGATATATCATTGGATAACAGCCAAAGACCGACACTCACACTCCTCAAGGTCAGGGGAGCGCAGTGGGCTTGAGACGGGGAGCTGACCGCAGGCATAATCAATAGGTTAAATATCTACTGTGTTAAAAGCTATCGGGGGAGGAGCAGCTTCTCAGGTTTTGGAAGTTGGCGCTCCATGGAGAAGATAACCTTATGAGGAGATAATGTTCATGCCGAACCCTGAAGAAGGTAAGGGAGTGGGTCAAGCACTCCCAGGGGAGAGGAGGCTGCCTGGGTGTTTGTTACGGGTCAAACCGTGTCCTTCCCGCCCCCTCCAAGAAAAGATATGTTGAAGTCCCAACCTCCAGCACCAATGAACATGACCTATGTGGAAATAGGCTATCAGGATGGGCTCTCGTCCAATGGCAGATGGCCTTATAAGAAGAGGGAAATCTGGACACAGACATTCGGGGAGAACATCACGTGGAGACAGAGACACAGACACAGAGGGAAGATGGCCATGCGAAGATGGAGGCAGAGACTGGGCGGCGCTGCCACCACCCAAGACCATCTAAGCCACCGGAGGTGAAAGCGGCAGCAGGCTTTCCCAACAGGCTTCGGAAGCAGCGTGGCCCGACCGCCACCTCGATCTCAGTCCTCTGGCTCCAGGAATGTGAGAGAACACATTTCTGTTGTTCTAAGCCTCCCAGTTTGGGATAAGCAGCGACAGGCAATGAATCCAGTGTTCGGGGCACAAAAGGAGTCAGTGTGACCAGGAAGACAGTGAGGCCAAGAGCACAGGAGACAAGTGGAGGACCACTCAGGACCCAGCCAGCCAAGGGAAGGATCTGGATTTTATTCTAGAGAAATGGGATTACGGGCAAAGGAGTGGCAAGATCTGCCCTGCGTTTTCAAAGATCTCTCGGTATGGCCACTGGGTGGAGAGTAGACCAGGGTCAGAAGAGGCCAGTTAGGAGGGGTGTGCAGTGATCCTGGAAAAAGAGAGTCTGTGGTCACAGTGAAAGGGACAAGAAGTGGCCGAGTTCCCCATGTATTTCGAAGGCAGCATTTCCTGATGGGTTGAATGTGGGCTATGAGAGGAAAAAACGGTTAAGGATGACTGGTGTTAGCTGAGGGTGACAGACAAAGGCGAGCAGCCCATCTTAGCAGAATTGGCACTTTATCACTTAGGCAGCACAGAAAAACCAAACCAAACCAAAGCAACAGACAAAAACAGACTACAGACACCGAAGAGTAAATGGCCACTGCTTACACTGCCTGAGTGAAGCTTAGAGCAACTTTACCCTAACCCTAGGACCCCTGATTGGGCATGAGGAGGTTATTGTATAAATAATTCCAATAGATTGAGAAATCATGGGAAAAAAAAAAACTTTTTTTGGTACTTCTCATTTTCTCTGGGAAACAAAAGTGCAACTCCATGGCTGTCCATGTAAATACACGTTGTGGCGGCCCCCATGGAAGAAATAATGTATTTTTAATTGAGATATCCAGTTATACTACATATTGGAGGTGATAGTTCAACTAGGTCTGAAAGTATGAGAAGTTTTGAACCGGCAAATAATGGGGGAGGAATATGTCAGGCGGTGGGAACACCCTGAGCAAAAGCAACGAAGCTTGAGAATAAATCGTTTGAGAGATAATCAGAGGTCTGAACAGAAAATAAGTGAAAGGATGTAGTGGGAGAAGAGGCAGGAGAAGCACCAGGCACAGCAGGCGACTGCCTGCCTGCCCATGGCCCTCCTCAGCTAGTCTGCGGGCTGACCTGCCGCCAATCAGGTGCTTCATCTCATAGTCTTAAATTAAGAAATGGTGGCAGTGACCCTTGAATCGAAATGTACTACAGAGTCAGAGGTGGAGCAGCCATGACAAGCCAGGAGTGGGTAGGGAGAAAGACAATGGAAGAATGAAAAACAAGAATGGGTATGAAAGAAACCAAGGTGACCCACACGAAGACGTAAAGGAGAAGTTGTCTGACAATTTCTCAATGCCTGGGAGGCCCGGGTCTACTTCCTACAACTAGGTTTGATGAGATTGTCCTACATTTTTATAACAAATCCATGCTCACCCAAGATCATTTGAATGGGCTTCTTCTTCTTGTCACCAAATAATCCTTAAGACAAAAATCATGAGGATGGAGGGTTGAGGAGAGAGGCATTGAATGCTGTGCCTCCGGGTGAAGAATTCATTTTCGTGAAATTCTCCCCATATGTCTTCGCAGTAGAAATCAGGGTGCTTCTTCCCATCCATCCTTTTCCCCACGTTCTCTCCATATCTGTTCCTTGCACCGTCTCTCACGATAAGTGCTAAAGTTTGAGAAACTATGTCTGTAAGCTGAGCAGCTCATCTATTGGGCCTCAGAATTAATCAGACAATTTTCTGCCATGAAAGTCGCACGATCGGCCCCTGTGGGCATTGACAACTCACATATATTAATGTTGGCCACAATCCTACTACATCACTTCACCCCTTTCATAGCATACGCCCTCACCTTTAATGCCCCGAATCATATCCCTTCCCAGTTTCTCTCCTTCTCTTCAGATCAATGCCTTCTACCTTTGCATGGTTTAGCCTATTATCCAAAGTACCCACTTTAGATTTATACTTGTGAACTTGACACCCATCGACTATTATAATAAAAATCATTTGGAAGCAAAAATGTACAAGCAATGAGAAGATTCAGGCTGCATTTTTATCTCAGTCCACATACTAATACTTATATTCTAGTTTTAAATTGAGCCTTTCCATGTTTTTTGTTTTTTGTTTTTGTTTTTGTTTTTTGCTATAACATGCTCACTGAAGCAAATCAATCAACACAAAAGTGGTTAGTAGAAAAATAAATAGATTTCTTTCCAGCTCTGCTCCCACTAAAACCACAAGAGAAAACCAGGGTTAAAGCCTGGTGTGTATCCTTCCAACTGTTCACTAGGCTCACACAAACATATATTCACATGTATGGGATCTGCTCCTTTAAGAAATGATGGAAATACATCATACGAAGTACTCTGCAAACTTGTTTTTTCTCGTAACAGCATCATGAACATCTTCCCAGGCGATATAAGTAGCTCAAACTCATTTTCTTAATAGCTGCATAACATTCCATTGCATGGATGAATCATAATTTAACCATCTGTTCTCTATTAATAGACAAGGATACTTTGTTTTCAGATTTTTGCTATTTTTCACACATCTATCCTTATTTGCTGGGACATTTTATTTCTGTAGAATAGATTCATAGTAATATGCTTCCTAAACAAAAACATGTTGCCGTTAAAGATTTATGACCACTACAAAGTAAATTACTCATTTTTATCTTCTAGAAATAACCTCGTTACATCACTAAGTCTCATTCTATATTGTGGAAATGGGTAGCTGGGAGCATCTCACTTTTGAAAAAGAGAAAATTACTCTCTCAGGCTTTTGCCTTTTCTGCTGAGTGTTCACTGCTGCTCTGTGCTCTGCACTGTGGCTGGATCCACGTCACGGTAATGGGTACTTTAGAAGAAGGAGTAGGTGTCCTTCCTTCTGGAAATTCTCTCTCTGTTGGGGATTGAAGCTGAGCTCCTTTGTAGCATCACTGGATTTAAATGAGAGAAGCCAGAAAGGAATTTCCCTATAATTTTCCCCACATCCCTCAACCTAACAGGCCTTTTTTTCCTAAACACGGGCCAAATGCAAAAGAGAGTTCTTTAAAAGTATTCCTATTTCTGCCAAGGAAAACCAGGAGATGGTTTCTTTTCAAGGCCACCTAGCTCCTGGCATTTGCTAAGTCTCTATCTACCTTTAGCTATAAGGAATGGGCCAGTTTAGACAAAAACAGTGTCATTCCATCAGATAAAACCCAGCCTGGGGCTAGACTCTTCCAGGCCCAATCTAGGATGAGCCTCCCAACTGGTCAGACTCATGCACATGCTGAACGGGTCAGACTACAGCTAAATGGGAGCTGCAGGATTTTGCAAACCACGCTGAACTTTAAAAAAATGCAAAACCCTCTCCTAACCCCAAACCTAGCTAGGTAACTGCTGAAACTAATTATGGGACATTACCTGCAGTGCTGCATGACACAGGCACAGTCTCCGGAGCTATGTGGTCATCTTTTCTAGACGGACCAAAAAGAAGACCAGGACATTCTATCATTGTGAAGTTTTTGAGGAACTATATATTAAGGTGACGAGAAATGAAGACCACAAAGTGGTTATGATGAAAACGTCCTTCCTTCTCATCTCTCAGCCATTCCCCTTCCAGGCACTGGGGTTGCATCTTTGATGTTTGGTCCCCTGACCGACTCTGCTGCCGAGAGCAATTGCCATCAGTGCACGCTGATGGCTGTGGATACTGCACATGCACGCACCACCCCTGCAGGTGCATCTCCCAGAGATCTGTAGCTGATGCTGAGAACTAGATTGCAAGCTTTTACACCAGATATACTTGGGGCGATCATCTGTGGTCCTGAAAATGCCTGAGGAAGGATGCAAAGCCCCTGGAGAAAAACCTAAGTAAAGAGGGTCGAGAGGAGAACAAGGCTGAATGGCAGAGGTGAGACGACATGATACTGAAGACATGATCCAGATGGTACTGAAGACACAACCCTCCCCTGACTCGCTTCCCCTCCAGGCTCTGGATCCTCTGGAAAGCCCACCCTCTCGAGATCCTCTGGAAAGCCCACCCTCTCACCTCTAGAGGACACGGGGGGCCTCCCCTCCAATGCACCCATAGCCCTTGACACACTGTTCACCCGAAGAAAAGGATTGTGCCTTTTCTTGTTCACCCCTGTACTCCAGTACCTGGATGCAGTACCTGGAGCGGGGGAGGTACATAGTGAGCAGGGTACCAGAGAGGAAAATGGAGGAGGTGATGCCAAAGGCCACAAGAGGAGGCGAGCAAAGTTCTCAAATCTAGGAATGTAACACTGATGAAATACTTATAAATCTTGCTTTGTGTGTGTGTCAGTAGGCGAAGCGAAGCAATAATGTAAGACACATGTCTTAGTATAGGGTGTCAGAAAATGTCTAAAAGAGTTTGGGTTTGTCTGTTTTTACTACTGTCATCCCCAAAGGATCAGAAATTTTGAACTGACACAGTAAGTGCTTTCTTGCTTCCCTTCCTTATCTCATCCTTTCTTCTTCTTTCCTTCTTTTGTTTCCTTCCTAGCTTCCAAACATTTCTTGAGACCCTACTATGTGCCAAGCATAATGAGAAGTACCAATGATACAGTGATGGAGAATACAGCCCCTGACCTAGAGAAAGTCGCAGTCTAGTTTGTATTAGTGAGGATAGGCTACCTCATGCTAAAGTAAAAGAAATACACCCTGAAATCTCAGTGGCTTAGCTCAACAGATTCATTTGTCATTCCTACAAAGTCCTGTGCAGGCCAATAAGGCTCTCATCCATCCAGTGATACAGGGATTCAGGCTTCGTCCATGTTGGAACACTAGCATCTCACACATGGCTTCTGGAGCCTCGAGAAGAGAAGAACAAGCATGGAGGAGGCACACTGGTTTTTCAATTCTCAGGCTCAGAAGTGATGCATTAGTCCAACACGCAAGTCATACTGGCCTAAAGGAGTCACAAGGCCCCAACCTAACTGAAAGGGGGGCTGAAGAATGTGGGGAGCCCATGGGTATTTACTGAGCATTTAATGTCAGTGTCACACTAGCGAAACACACAAAGAAGAAAACTATTTGTACATGACGTACAGAGGTAGTGATCAAGCTGTGTACCGGCCACTTAGAAAGCACAAAGGGCTTTAACCTCAAGATGAGAAGAAGCCGGCGAAGGCTTTCCTAAGGAGAAAACACTTCTCCTTCCCTTCAGTCTGTTTTCAGATCAATAGGGTCAGTCGTTTAAAGCATAGTTGTGCACTATGCAGACCTAAAATACAAAGTACACACTATTTCATTTTAGAAATACATACCGAAATATTTACAAAGGACATGATATAATATCTGGATTTTTTCTTTTTTCTTTTCAAAATTACTGAGGGATTGGGTCAGTGGGGGGAGAGCTGAAACAAAATAGGCAGTTTATTAAAAAACTAGTGAAGCTGAGTGATGAGTACATCAAGTTCTTTCTTCCAGTCTTTCTACTTTTATTTATGCCTCAAATTTTCCATAGTAATTTGTTTAATTACATAGCCATTGGGTAGATTACACGTATCGAGTGCCTTGTTACAAACCACACTGATGTCACCTAGAGTTTTAATTTAAACAAGCTACTGCTCTCGCCCCGACTCCCACACTGATCTCAGACCTCAGCGTCTCAGCCCTCTTTGCTGACTTGCTCTTCCCATCTGCAGCCACTTCCATGTACACGGCTTGTGACGATTTTTCAGCCAGGGGAACTTAACTCACTAACCCCTCCCATCATACGACGGCTTCTGCCGAGTGGCACTCTCCATTGTTTATGTTGATACAAACTACTTGAACAAAAGCAGCTCTAAAATGTCTGTACCAGCCCTACGTTTCAAGAGCAGGCAACTTCCTGTTTCGGAAAGTAAAGAAGAATCCCCAGACTCAACGGACTCTATGTCTTCTTCCACTTAGACAAAAACCTGATTCATCGTTATGCCCCTGACTGACACCCAGCTCTGCACAAAGCCGGCCACAGACTGCGAGCTCAAAAAGTTCTTGTTGAGGGGCTGCCTCTGGTCCCCTCAATACTCCACTTTCTCCAGGACACTCCAGAGCAGAAGGGAGCGCACGGGGACTTGCCTCTTGCTGTAACCACACTCGTCAGCTCACACTCCTCTAGACACGGAGTCCCCACGTACAGTCGGCCGCCCATTTTCCTGTGTCCCCGCGTGGCCAAAATGTCACTCGGAGACACTTCCCAGGTGGTGCCACATTGTCTCCAGCTTTTTACTGCACAAAAGGACTTCTCTCCTTTCACAGGTCATTATTTTAACATCTTACTCTTTCAGAAACCTTTTGTTTTAAAAACAGTCAATAGCCAGCTTACTGCTCCTACTGAAGCCCTGCCATTCACTGTTAATGTGTTCAGATCCCAGGGACTCGCTGGGAAGAGCGGAGGCTGAGCAATCTCCTGCATCTATGACAAAGTTCTCTGCTCTGCATTTTCAGAGGCATTTCATATCTAGAAATACAACTGGAATCAGCCCAGTGCATTAAAGAAAGAGTTTAGTCCTCATTTGTAACATTCGTCCCCCTCCTACCAGCCCATAAAAACTCGGACCATCTTGCTCCGATTCACTGAATTTTATAAATGAATGGGAATAAATATTTTGTTTCCAAGTTTTAGTGGGAATGAGAAAAGAGTCGAATTATTCTTAATATATCTTCAGGAAAAAAAAATTTAACCTTGGGAGAAAATGTACTTTTCTGAGATTTTGAGAGGTTTACATTTTTCTTTTTAACTGGTCTGTATTTTATTCCCATAGAGATCATGCATTATTTTGTAATTTTTAAAACATAGTTGCCATTTTTATTTTTTTAATTAATTTATTTTTATTGAGGTAACATTGGTTGATAACATTACATAAATTTCAGGTACACATCATTATCATTCAAAATCTACACTCTCTAATGCACCCTCACTTTCTTTTAAACCAAGTTTTCTCAATCTTAGTACTATCAACATTTTGGACTTAATGATTCTTGGTTGAGTGTGGGGAGCAGGGGGACATGTCTGGTGCATCGTGGGGTGTTTAGCAGCACCCCTGGCCTTTACTCGCTAGATGCCAGTAGGAGCCACACAGCTGTGACAATTAAAAATGTCTCCGGACACTGCCACATGCCCCTTTGTGAGAGAGGGAGGCAAAATCCCTTATTTAAAAATCCACTGTTTTGGACAAGTAATAACGGATGTTGGAGAGGATGTGGAGAAAAAGGAACCCTTACACACTGCTGGTGGGACTGCAAATTGGTACA
>NW_011888850.1:3244365-3252667 GCF_000151845.1 Pteropus vampyrus
AGGAAAGGAATGGTGAGAAATACTTAGAGTGTTTGAAGGGCAGAGAGGGCAGTGGGTGCCCCTGAGGTGGAGAAGAGGGTGGAATTTTAGGAAGAGCAGACACCAGCCTTACCCTTGCAGCACCCTTGGCTGAGGCACCTCCGCAGAAGTGTGCACCTGGTTACCTGGCATCCTTAAGGCAACACCTGGAATCCTGCACTGTGGCTTGGAGCCTCAGCAAAGGCTTCTGTACCCCAAAAGCCAGAAACAGTAGAGTGTCCCCCAAATTTGGGGATCTTTAGTCCATGCTGCTCACCATGGCATCCATTTGGCTATGGTGAGCAGCATGGACTAAAGGTCCCCAAATTTGGGGGAAACCTGGGAAGGGGCTTAGGAAAAACTGTGAAAGAATGAAGTAGGAGGAAAAAATGGTTACTGGGCGTTGTGTCTTTCACAACTCTGTAGGTATAGAAAATGGGTAGTGTTATGGGTTGAATTGCATCCTCTCAAAAGATATGTTGAAGTCCTAACCCCCAGTCCCTCAGAATGTAACCTGACTTGGAAATCAGGTCAATTAATTAAGATGAGGTCATACTGGAGTCAGTGGGCCCTTAATCCAATGTGACTCGTGTCCTTATAAGAAGAGACACAGAGATACAGATACACAAAGAGAGAATGGCATGTGATGATGGAGGCAGAGATTGAAATGTTACAGCTGCCAGCCAAGGAATGCCAAGGATTTCTAGCAAACCTCCGGAAGCTGGGGAGAGACAAGGAAGGATTCTCCCCTCCAAGTATCAGAGGGAGCTTGGTCCTGCCAACACCTTGATTTTAGACTTCTAGCCTCCAGAACCGTGAGACAATAAATGCGTGTCATTTTAAACCACGAGTTTGTGGTCCTTTCTTTAGCAGCCCTAGGACACTAACACAGGTTCTGATGCAAATGAGTCTTGTCCACTGAAATGCAAATGAATTTTATCCAGAGGAACACAATTGATTACTGCCCTGTGGATTGTTCATCAGTTTTGCATCTATTTGTAAATTCATTTCAGCATTCCTCCTGGCCTATATATGTGTGTGATTTTTTAATTCTCCTTTCGAACAATATTAATATCTTGTTTCCTCAGGTTATTAAATGACTTAAATAAAATCTTTCACATTGTCCACTTTATATTTATTTGAGGGTCATAATTTTATATTTATTTGAGGGTCATGATTTTATATTTTACTTTTTAAAGCTGTCTTTTAACAAGGAGCAGGGCTCCTCAAAACATCCCCAAGAATAAACCGCTCCTTACCATGGTCACATGGACATGGAGTCAGATCTAATTCCACTTAGAAAATAGAACAATGTCACATGATTACATCCAGTGTGGAGGAGATTCACACCCACTCCAGGGAGAAGTTGGCACCAATGGGCAGTTACCCAACAGCCTAATTTGGAATACTTTGATGGATTTGATTGAGTTTTGATTTCCAAAGCAGACTTTCAATAGTTACTAGTAGCCTATTTTAAACCTGCCTTTTTCATCCAAGGCTTTGTTAAATCTCCACTAGTCCGGCCCCCAGAGAGTCTTCGAGATGAAGCTCAGTTGCAGTCCTCAAGGAACTCCGAACTGAGCGCTAAAAGACCTGTCACTGAGTGAGGATTCGGTGCTTACTAAAGGTTATTTATTTATGTCCTCAAAAAGTAGGACTAGCTCATGGAGGACTAGTTAGTCAGGTTTTAATTGTATTTATTATATGTCAATGCCACCAAGCAAGCCAAGAGTTTGGTGAATCTCTGTAGGTAGAAACTCTATATGTTATTAAAAAACATCATAATGCAACTGTGCATTAGAACGCCTTTCTAGAATAAAGAGACTGATCCAGAAATGTTAAATAAAATTAGTAGTTTTTTTTTTTTTTTTAACAAGGCATACAGCAACTGTGTATTTGAAAAAAACTGTACACTGCAAAAGAAGAGATTATGGCTGCCCTAAGCAAAATTACATTTCTATAATTTTTTCTTGCCTTTTTTTAGCATCTTCCTCCACCTCTCCTTCCTGAGGATACCCAGAACACAGCCTGTACTCTCAAAGGAGTTTAGTGCTTCTAAAGTTTTTTATTGTCCTTTTTTAAACAGCGGGTTTCAAATAGTTGCTATAAAATAAACATGTAAATTAAACTAAGGTGAGAATGACTAACAACACACAATGAGTTATTACTTTGGGAGCATATTTACTTTTTAATGAGGACAGTTCAATCCACTAAGCACTTAGAAAGTGTCTTCTATGTCCAAATATTATGCTACTGCTGTACACTCTATATGATAGAGCCCTGCTCCCGGCACAAGTGCCATAAAGTTAGTCTGAGCTGCAGAGTCATAGCCTGCTTGATCCTTTTCACCTAAACAAAACTCTTCTTTTCCCCACAGCCAGTTCCTCCTTTTCCATCCCAGTAAACAACACCCAGCATCCATTTGGGCACTCAAACTAAAAACCTAGGTGTTGTTCATGATTCTTCTCCTGACTCACCCTCTACACCTAATACATCAGTAAGTCTGTCTGCTTTGCCCCCCAAAATATATCCCAAGCCCATACACTTCTCTCCATCTGCTTGTCCAAGCCATCCTCATCTTACTCCTGGACCGGAAATGTCCTCCTAACTGGTCCCCGATTCCCTGCTTGCCCCTCTACGATCTGTTCTCTACACAGCAGCTGGAGCAGACTCTTAAAAACGTAAGCTAGATCATGGCACTCTCCTCTACCAACTTCCTGTTACGCCGGACATAAAATCTGAACTTCTCGTGTTGACCTCAAGACCCTACAAGATCTGGCCCCACCACCTCCCTGATCCCATGTGCTGTCTTTCTTGTCCTTGCTAACTCTGCTCCAGCCACACTGTTTTCTTTTCAGTTCTCCTAATAGACCAAACTTGTCCTGCCTCAGGGCCTTGGCACTTGCTGTTCCCTTTGCCTGGGCGTATCACATGGCTGGCTTCTTTGTATTGTTTAAGTGTCAGCTCAAATGTTACAACCTCAGAGAGGCCTCTTCTGCTGTAAAGTACCCCTCTTAATCATGCTCTGCCACAGTACCCTTTTTAATACCTCCATCATGCTTGGCACTATCTAGACCCCCTGCCTACTTATCCATCCCCCTACACACCCCACTTTCCAATAAACACTAGAATGTAAGCTCTGTGCAAATAAGGATCTTGCCTTCTTGTTCACTACTGCACCTCGGTTTATATTAAGCACACAGAACATGCTTAATAAGTATTTATCGACTAACTGAAGATGCAAGATAGAAGATTTGGGGGAGAAATGCTTCCCAGCACCTTTTAAATTACACCTATCACTGTGGTCGGTTTTCTCCACAGGCAAGCTCAGCCTGCCCTATGTGGAAGAGAGATTTAAACGATAGCTTCCAGGTAGTTTTAGAAAGTACGAGGAAAGAAAATACAGTAGGCATAGTTCTAGGTAATAAACAGGAAGGTATACAGGAAGAATAGTGTGAAAGGATGATCAGAGTCACCTTTCTGGATAGAGAAGGAAAGAGAAAAAGACCTCAAAGACCTCACTTCATTCAAGAGAAACATCTAGTTATTTCTTTGGATATCGTGAAAGGAAGAGTTTGGAAAATAATCCCCAGGGAGTCTGGAGCTTGTTTTGACATTACTTCTGCAGAACAACAGGCCCAAAGCCCCCAGCACAAGTCCAGTTACACTGGGATGCTTAGGGTGGAGGTTGGGAGTAGCTTAAAAAAAGAAATTCTCCAAAAGAAGCATCAGAAAGTGCCCCCCTCAAAAGTAAACAGGAATTGAAGAAGGCGATATGAAATGACCCTTTAAATGCATCAAAGGCACCTAATAGTTTACACTGGAGTCAATGGCCAGTTGATTGTCACAATATGAGAAGTTGCCCAGGATGACGTAAAGGAAAGCAGAGGGACTCAGAATTTTCTGCTCTCGTCTAAGAAGGAACGTGCAACGGTTCTACTGCCAAATAGCCTGGTGGAAGTGTCCAACTCTGCCAGAGACTGCCATGATGACGGACAAAAGTCTTCTGTCCAAAGAAGACTCTGCTGACCACACTTCAGTCCCCTCTGCACGGAGCCGGGCAGGGAAGGGACGAGCCCTGAGCACCTACGGAACAGAAGTGAGTGGATAAATGAACTTGTTAGTGGCCCCAAAGGATGGATGATGGCTATTTCAATTTTAAAAGATATTAGACAAGATTCTCCACCAGAGGCTATTAAAAATTACGGACAAAGGGGTGTTTCTGAATCAAGACATGGACTGTGGATATGGCTAAGCACAGCTCTGGGCTGAGAGATGGGGCTCCATGGAACTTGGAGAAACTTTGAGGCCGAACCCCAGTTCTGCCCCTTATTAACTGTGTGGCCTTGGGCGAGCTCCTTAAGAGGCCCATGCCTCCAATGACTTATCTCTAAACTGGCGATGGTAATAGGACCTCACAGGATATGGTGAGGGTTAAAAGGAGATTTACAGATATAAGAGATATAAAATTTTTTACGTGCGACAAGGCCTAGGACATAGCAGGGGTTCAGTAAATAGCAGTTCCTTTCTCTCTTTCTTCAAGGGATCAAGGCTAGACTCACCTTTCAAGGGTCTGAAAGAGGCCAATGACAGAAACTCTTTTGGTTCCCCACCTGCGAGATTCACAGATAAACTGCAACGTGATTTCAGGAGACCATGAAAGGGGAAGAAAAGAATCAGATTATGTCTCAGAAAGGCAGATGTGGGCCATGGGGGAATTCATGCTGCGGGGGGGGGGCGGGGGGGTGGATCCCCAGGGGGCCTGACCACCTACTGAGTCCAGCCCCGCACCAAGTGCTATAGACAGCCCATGCCAGGGTCACAGTTCTGGCCTAAAATAGTCATAATAGCAACATCTTTCATTATATAGGGCTTTTTCTATGCCGGGCAGGATTCTCAGCAGTTTATATAAATCATCTCATTTAATCCTCACAACATGACCAGACGATAACTATTCCTATCTCCACTTTACAGATGAAGAAACTGAGGCACAGAGAGGTTAAGTGACTTGTGCCTAAACCTATTCTGCGCCCAGTCTCTTTCTCTGACTTCCGCTTGCTGCTAGTTTCCTAGGACCCAGTTTAATAACGAATATTTCTGGAGAGCCCACAGCTTTAAAATACTTGTTCAAGTTAGCAGTAGCCGTCAAAATTTAAATACTCATACCTCTGATCTAGCAATTCCTTTCTTAGGAACATCCAGAAATAATCACCCGAGTATGTAAAAAGATCATACCGTAACACTTTTTGTTGCAGCTTTGTTTCAAAAAGTTAAAAAAAAAAAGGAAACAAGCTAAAATGGCCACCACTATAAAATGGATTAAATAATTTATGGGTCACCCACACAGAGAGGATCCTATAAAGGTGTGAAAAAGAATGTGGTAGCTCTCTACGCACTGACCTGGAAAGATGTCAAAATGTATGAAATGCACGAAACCAGAGAAAATGTAGAATGTTGAATGATCTCGCTTTTGCAAATGTAATACATTTTATTAGAAAGGCGGGGGCGGGGGGGAATCTATAGGAGTATAACTAAGCTAGCCCCACCAGTTATTTCCAGAAATTTTGCTCTTCATTATATATTCTTTTTATACTCCATTTTTTTACAATAAGCACGTTGATTTTTAAATCAGAAAAAAAATAAAGCTATGTATCTTTATGCTTGCCTATACTTTGTCTCATTTAATCCTGTGACTACACTGGGAAATACATAAAACGGAGAAGAAACTGAGGCTCAGAGAGGTCAAATGACTTGCCTAAGGCCACCCAGCTGTCAGGGAAATGCCCCAGGAATCCAGTCCAGTACATCTGACATACAGTCAGTACTCAGGACACTGTGTCTCTCATTAAACTTCTAATGTTTAATGCAGCAGCATTAGCCCATCCTTGTACAAAGTCATGCATTTTTACCTGGAAAACTGCAAAAGACTCCTGTGGTTGATCCTCAAGGAAGATGTAAAACAGTTGGAGACAAATCAGAGAGAAGAAACCAGAACAGTAAGAGCTTGGTACGATTTCTATAATCAGACAGACAGAGAGGGCTTGGATATTAAAGCCAAGAGTGTCTAAGGTGAAAGTTTAAAAACCATGGAAGGAACACATGTGTAGATCAGAGATCTATTATCTGAGGGTATGATTTAAAGTTTAAAAATGCTAGCCTTCGCTTCAATACAAGGTAAGTATTATCTGCAAAAAGCATTATACTAACACTGAAACAAAATGAAAATAGAAATAATAGACAGTTACATCAATTCTTATCTGATAACTCAGTAACTGTGTGATCTGGGAGCCCAGGACCCGGCCTGATCTGCCACAAAACACACTACAGAGTCACCGCAGAGACAAAATTTGGGGCAATGGGTCACTGGCATGATTCAATGCCACGTTTATGATTATCTTTTAATTCTTTTTCCATTTCTTAAGAGAAAAAAAAAAGATTAGTAATATTTTAAATCATGTGCTTTGGGTTTAGATTTCTTTCTTTAAAATAGATGTTTTAAGCCATTTGAATTTGTTCGTGTCATTGCTTCAAAAAACATTTTATTTTATCGTCATTTGTCAATCGCTCTCTTATTTGGTATTCAGCTCATGACTGTCGGTTGTTCTTCCCTTGGAGTAATTGTATTTTCCAGTTACTCTCAGAATCAAGTATGTCAGCGTCGACAGCACCATCATCCTAAAGACTGAGGATACACTTTATTTTATATTCAGCCTTTGTTTAGTTAAACATAACCTAGTCTTTATTTAAATCATGTATCCAAAACCATGCCAGGAATGGTCATCTACTGAATGATTATGTCCTGGATTTACTAATATAATTACTTATATATTCAGATATATTAGTATAGTATATGAATACAATTATATTAGTAAATGATATAGAGCTATCATTGGTGAGGTCATGAAGAGGGCATAAGCCCTCTCTCCACAAAATGTCACTCTTTTTCAATATACAGAAATAAAGCAAAACACTGTGCATTTTAAGACTTCTTTTTTTTTTTTCAATTTTGATTCTGTCCAAACTCTTAATATACAATTTCTTAAACTACAAGTTTGTCTGTCACCTTGGTTAGAGCACCCAACAGGGAGTAGCACCTCTGGGTGCTGGGGTTAGAGTTATTCTTTCATTCCATGTTCCTCTGACTCCATGCCCTCCACACTCTAGGTAAAGTGGAGTGAACAGATAGCTCATACACCCCACTTTAAAATGTACTCACACTGACTCCATCAATGGATGGGTGGATAAACTAAGTGTGGCGTTTACATACAATGGAATATTTTCAGACTTACAAAGAAAAGAAAGTCTGACACACACTACAACCTGGATGAACCTCAAGGATATTATGCTAAATGAAATAAAGCCATTACAAAAAAGACAAATACTGTATGATTCCACTTATATGTGGTGCCTAGAGTAGTTAAATTCAGAGAGACAGAAAATAAAAAGGTGGTTGCCAGGGGCTGCAGGCAGAGGGAGATGGAAAGTTGTTGTTTAATGAGTACAGAGTTTCAGTTTTGCAAGATGAAAAAAGTTCTGGAGATTAGTTCGACAACAATGTGAATTTTACTTAACATTACTGAACTGTACACTTACAAATGGTTATGATGGTCAATTTTATGTCATGTGTATTTTACCACAATTAAAAATCTTTTTAAAAAACCCCTTTTTTTCAGTGTACTGAAATTGTGCAAAGGCATTATCTCCACTATATGCTACACAATCTGCATATTTTTTAAAACAGCCACACATTAACCACATGGCTTCCTAAAGAAAATGGTCCCTGGTATGCCACAAAGTGTGGAAACGAGTAAAACATTGAAAAGCTCCTGAGAAAAGATAACAGGTATCTCTAATTAGAAAATTTACATTTAAAAGTGCTTCCACATTTTGAGGATATTAACAAACTGAGTTTACACTTTATATGGAGAGGCAAAAAGTCCAAAATAGCTACCACAATATTGAAGAAGAATATGCTATTAAAGGATTGACACTACCTGACTTCAAGTCTTACTAAGCTATAGTTATCAAGACAGTGTGGCGTTAATGAAAGAACAGACAACTAGATCAATGGAAGAGAACAGAGAATCCAGAAATGGACCCATATAAATATAGTCTACTAATCTTTGACAAAGGAACAAAGGCAATACAATGGAAGAAAGCCAGTCTTTTCAACAAATCATGCTGGAAGAACTGGACATCCATGCAAAAAAAAAAAAACAAAAACAAAAAAAAACACTGATCTAGACATGGACCTTACACTGTTAGATTAAAAAAAAAAAAAAAA
>NW_011888850.1:3253959-3255280 GCF_000151845.1 Pteropus vampyrus
AAAAAAAAAAAAAACCACTGATCTAGACATGGACCTTACACTGTTAGATAAATAAAAAAAAAAAAATTTAACTCAAAATGGAGTACAGATCTAAATGTAAAATGCAAAAACTCCTAGAAAATAACACAGGAGAAAATCTAGATGACCTTGGGTATGGTAATGACTTTTTAGATACAACACCAAACACATGATCCATAAACAAAAGAATTGGTAATCTGAAGTCGATTAAAATTAAAAACTTCTGCTCTGTGAAAGGCATCATGAAGAGAAAGAAAAGACAAGCCACAGACTGAGAGAAAATATTTGCAAAAGACATATCTGATAAAGTATTATTATCCAAAATATATAAAGAACTCTTAAAACTCAACAATAAGAAAACAATTCAATTTTAAAATGGGCAAAAGATCTGAACAGACACTTCACCAAAGAAGATATACAGATAGCAAATAAGCATATGAAAAAAATGTTCAACATCATATGTCATTAGAGAATTGCAAATTAAAACAATGAGATATCACTACATACCTATTAGAATGGCGAAAATCCACAACACTGACAACACTAAATGCTGGCAAAGATGTAGAGCGACAGGAACTCCCATTCATCACTGATGAGAATGCAAAACAATACAGCTGCTTTGGAAGACAGTTTGGCACTTTCCTACAAAACCAGATATACTCTTACCATATAATCCAGCAATCATGGATTATACCTTTGCATTTACCCAAAGAAAGTGAAAACTCATGTCCACAGGAAAGCCTGCGCATGGATGTTTATTTCTAATTGTCAAAACTTGGAAGCAACCAAACTGTCCTAAGGTAGGTGAGTGAACAAATAAAGTGTGGTCCATTGGGAGAGTGGAATATTGTTTTGTGCTACAAAGAAATGAGCTATCACGCCATAAAAAGACATGGAGGAAACTTGAATACATATTACTAAGTGAAAAAAGCCATTCTGAAAACACTGCATTCTGTATGATTCTAACCATACGACATTCTGAAAAAGGCAATTCTATGGAGACAATAAAAAGACCAATGGACGCCAGGGTTTGGAAAGAGGTAGCAATGCATAGGGTGAGTACAGAAGATTTTTAGGGCAGCAAAACTATTCTGTATGACACTGTGGATACATGTCATTATACATTTGTCCAAACCCGTAGAAAGTACAAGAGTGAACCCCAGCATCGACTATAAACTCTGAGTGATAATGATGTTGCACTGTTGGTTCATCAGTTGTAACAAATGTACCACTCTGGATGTCTATAGTAAGAGAGACTATGCATGTGGGGGGCAGAGGAGGTATATGGGAACTCGGTCTTCTT
>NW_011888850.1:3255330-3257758 GCF_000151845.1 Pteropus vampyrus
TGTGGTCCATTGGGAGAGTGGAATATTGTTTTGTGCTACAAAGAAATGAGCTATCACGCCATAAAAAGACATGGAGGAAACTTGAATACATATTACTAAGTGAAAAAAGCCGGTCTGAAAACACTGCATTCTGTATGATTCTAACCATACGACATTCTGAAAAAGGCAATTCTATGGAGACAATAAAAAGACCAATGGACGCCAGGGTTTGGAAAGAGGTAGCAATGCATAGGGTGAGTACAGAAGATTTTTAGGGCAGCAAAACTATTCTGTATGACACTAAGTGGTGGATACATGTCATTATACATTTGTCCAAACCCGTAGAAAGTACAAGAGTGAACCCCAGCATCGACTATAAACTCTGAGTGATAATGATGTTGCACTGTTGGTTCATCAGTTGTAACAAATGTACCACTCTGGATGTCTATAGTAAGAGAGACTATGCATGTGGGGGGCAGAGGAGGTATATGGGAACTTGGTCTTCTTAACTTTGCTGTACACCGACAATTGCTCTCAAAAAGTCTGTTCATAATAATTTTTTCAAAGGTTTCATTCTATACGATTCCAGTTGTATGACATTCTGTAAAAGGAAAAACCATGAAGACACAGTGAAAAGATCAGTAATTGCTGGGGGTTTCAGGGGGCTGGGGGGAGTGATGAATGAAAGGAGTGCAGATTTTTAGGGTGTGAAAAGATTCTGTATGGCACGGTAATAGTGGACACGAGACATTATGTTTTTGTTAAAACCCACAGAACTGTACAACGGTGAACCCTTTATGTAAACTATGGACTTTGGTTAAAGATAATGTATCGAAATTGGTTTCAATACTGGTTCATTCATTGTAACAAATATACCACACTAATATAAGACATTACTAATAGGGGAAACTGGGAGCGGGGTGCCTATATGGGACTTCTCTGTTATTATCTGCTCAATTTTTACTTGAATCTAAAACTATCCTTAAAAAGTCTATTAGTAAAAATTAAAAGTTTTTAAAAATATATTCTTCTGTCATGTGGCTGCTGCTGCTAACCTGCTGCTGGTACTCTAAGCTCCTCCTCTAACAGTGGTGAAAAATAAAGCTGCTCACCCCTGACTGCCTCTCCTCCCTCCTTCCTTCCCCACAAAGAGCTTGTCCTTATTCGGAACCAGGTCTCATTACCTCGTGTTCCTTTTCAGCTTTAATGTCTATGTTCTAAACAAAATACTACTTGGTTGTGTCTGTTTTTGACCTTTTGATGAAAGAATTCGTGCTTACCTCTTCTCTCTCATTCTGTGACTTTCCTTTTTTTCACTCACCAACGTGTTTTTGAGATGCATCCACATTGACCTGTGTAGCTGTAGTTCATTCATTTCAGTTCATTTCAATGCTGAATGGTATTCTTTCATATGAGCATACCACGACTTATTTATTTATCCATCCTCACATCCTGGTTATTTGATTGTTTCCAAATCTTTGCCATGAACATTCTTCTGCATGGCTTCTGGGGCGCAGATGCCACAGTTACTCAGGACCCACCCAGGAATGGAATTACCAATGTGCACACATATTCAACTTTATTTAAGTAACGCCAACTTGTTTTCTGAAGTGGTTGTACCGGTCTGTTCTCCCATCCCATATATGAGTCCCCATAGTGCTCAACACTAAACATTGTCAGACTTTATATTTTTTGCTAACTTGGTGGATATAAACAGTATCTCACTGAGGCTTTAATTTCTGTCTCAGTGATTACTAAGAAGGTTAAACATGTTTCTGTGTCTATTGGCTATTCATGCTTCTTCTGTAGAATTCCTGTTTGTGTTCTGTACCTATTTTTCTATTAGATAATTTATTAGTTTTCCATCGTTGTGCAACAGTATTACCACAAACCAAGTAACTTAAAACAATACACATTTATTATCTCCCCATTTCTGTGGGTCAGGAGTCAGGGCATGGCTTAGTTGGGTCCTCTGTAAGGCTTCAGAAAAGGTGCTGGCCAAGGGTGGGACCTCATCCCAAGGCTCACCTGGGGAAGTACCCATGTCTAAGCTCACGTGGTTGTCAGCAATATTCAACTCCTTGTTTGGTGTTGAACAGAGGGCCTCAATTTCATGCTCGCTGTCAGCCAGAGGCCACCTTCAGTTCCTGGCCACATGCACCTCCCCAACATGGCTGCTTGCTGCCTCAAAGCCAACTAGGGATTGTCTCTCAGTCTGATAAACAGCACGATCTTGGGAGTGACACGGGAGTGACAGCCCATCATCTTTACCATATTTCACAGGTTGAGCCAGTCAGAGGTTCTTCCCACACTGAAGGGGAGGGGATTCCAGGAGAGCGTGCGTGCCAGGAGATGTGATGAGCCCTACCTCAGGGTCAGTCCTCCACACTCCACCAGGCAGGTGGGTGGGAGAGAACATGCCGGATGTGATATCTCTGAGGGGACACAA
>NW_011888850.1:3258376-3259915 GCF_000151845.1 Pteropus vampyrus
GCCCTCACAGATAACAAAGTGCATATTAATTTTTTAAAAGAATGTCGTGTGATTGTTTCCAAGGCTCTAAATTCATAATGGGCTGAGGCTGAGGAAATGCAGGGTGCAGCCACACTTCTTTCTGCACATCTGAAAAGAGGCAACAGTTCTGGTCCCAGTGGAGTGTTGGGGAGATTGATGGTTAGAAATAACGCAGGGAGAAAACTGCCGAGGGAAGCAACCTGCTGGTCAAGAGGAGAACGGATGGAGGCATAGAAAGGGCTTCGTAAAAGTACGTAGAAGTAGCTGTTCCAGGTTTACCGAGGGCCAAACTCAAGTTGGTCTGTGACTCTACATCCAGGAAACAGATTTTGGAAGAACTCGGGCATGACAATGACTTACTGTAGCACAAGCGATAGACAATGAACCCTGGTGGCTATTCTTATAAATGCAGAAACAATAACAAAAATGTACAGTAGATAGGTTGTTTGATGTCTAAAGTCTCCTGGCAATCAGCAAAGCTGCTTGTTTCTGTTTTCCATCAAGTGGCTTGGGAGGATTCTGAGGGGATTCCAAATACACGAAATGGGTACAAAACTATATGGTTTTGAGAACAGCTGAGTTGGCTTTCTGTTGAAGCATGGTAGCAGCCCGATTTATTTGAAAATACCCATCATTAAAGGGCATCTGTCAGTAGGTAGACAGCCGCAGCAAGTTCTCTGTAAAGTCACCTTTTACATTTGAAGATGACACCAATGACATTTGTAAACCATCCAGTATGGGTCAAAGCCTTTTCTGGTTTTGAAGCATGACTGGAGTGCTTCTGCATGTTAAAGCTCTATGTGTATCACATCATTTCCATGTCCAAGACATGTAAGCTCATTTCTAGTTGTGTTAGAGCAAGCATCTGCTCTTGGTTGGTGGTCTCAGTATACTTCAAGATCTGGCCATCTTGCTACTTTATGTAAAAAGAGGTTCCTTGTGGCAATGGAATCCACTCAAAACCTGGGGTGTCTCTGGGAAGCCAGAGTCTCCCAGCGGAGCTAACAGCCCTGGCTGGGAGGCTTAGTGGTTCAGACAGGGAGTTTTACCCCCAAACCCAAGTCTCATTTCCTCCTTTCCATTTTCTACTTTTCCTTTAAAACACGTCCATCAGTTTGCTGTTGAGGCAGCAGGATGTGAAGACAGCTTTCAATTCTCAGTTTTCTAGACAGCAGCACAGGACTATCATGTGCAAAAATGATGCAAAAACCTAAGCACTTTGACCATCATTCTGTCCAGAATAGGGCGGTGCCACGTCTGTAAAAAGGGCCGTGATCCTGTGAGCTTGAGTAACAACTATTCTTGTTTATAAGGAAAATATGAAAGAACTGGGAAAATAGACACCATTTGTTCATTCATTCCTACAAGAAGAAATGACTTTTGAATGAATGAACTAAAATAACCTGAAGAAATACTACTGAAGGTTAGAGAGGGAGAGAATTATGAATGGGGGAAGATACTGAGTGAGGTTTCAACCAAGTTCCACATTTGATATATGAATAAGAAGTTCTGGCCGGG
>NW_011888850.1:3259965-3262236 GCF_000151845.1 Pteropus vampyrus
TTTTCTAGACAGCAGCACAGGACTATCATGTGCAAAAATGATGCAAAAACCTAAGCACTTTGACCATCATTCTGTCCAGAATAGGGCGGTGCCACGTCTGTAAAAAGGGCCGTGATCCTGTGAGCTTGAGTAACAACTATTCTTGTTTATAAGGAAAATATGAAAGAACTGGGAAAATAGACACCATTTGTTCATTCATTCCTACAAGAAGAAATGACTTTTGAATGAATGAACTAAAATAACCTGAAGAAATACTACTGAAGGTTAGAGAGGGAGAGAATTATGAATGGGGGAAGATACTGAGTGAGGTTTCAACCAAGTTCCACATTTGATATATGAATAAGAAGTTCTGGCCGGGCATCTGATACACAAAGACAGGGAACCAAAACTTTAGAACTTGTTATTGCTCAGGACTTAGCCCTTGGGCCTTACCTGTCTCCAAAATATTCAAGTGCTATTTGTTTTACAAGATCCACCTGCCATTAACACTTTCACCAAGCTTCTCATCTATGAGTAGTTCACCTTCCTCTCAACTCCCTTCCTCGATAGTTCATATATACCTCCCTCAAGACACTCATCCCTATTTCCATCCTATTTTAGCAATTTATGTCCACGTCATATCCCCTTTGCAATCATAAACAACTTGAGGCCCCTGGCACTGCACCTAACACATAGTAGGTACATGGTAAACAGCTTGGAATGAATAAACTGCCATTGGATTCTTATTAAAATACACTGATCTTCCACCCCAACCACCACCAGATCTAAACTGTGAGTTGCTGCATTTGTGCTCAGAAGACCTGCCGCATTGCTAAATACTTTGGGATATGTTATGATATTCTTTCTGGAGAGATACCCAAACTTCAGTCCAGTTTCAGTTTTAAAATATGGGATCAAGACCACACTGTGTGGAAATACATGAGTCTGGGTCACAGTCATTAATATCGTGCTTTGTAATGATCTTAAGCCTCTTTCAGGTATGCCTCTTCCATATGCACAGTTTCATTCCTCCAGCGGAAGGAATTATGTCTCTCGCTGATGTAATTGTTGCCCACACACACTACCTGCCTGGTAAGGATCTCTGCTTGCACTGGGCAAACATTATCAATTGTCAAAGCACAGCATGTTATTTTAACAATTGGATAGGAAGCAGTCCATTCCAAGGAATCCCTTTAAACAACAGCTGCCGATTTAGGTCATCAGACACAACATACACCTTTACCTGCCTCCTCAGTCCATACGAGTCATAGGGTTCATTTCCCCCTGCCTAGAATCAGCAATTTCAAGCTTTTTTTTTTTTTTCCAGAAAGAAATATATATATGGGCTGAAATTGGTTTGCAGTTTGGAAACTGAAGATTGCAATGAGGGATTCTGCTTGTTTAAAATACCTGATAGGCTGCCTTCTCCTAGGTAAGCTATCCATTCCCATGAGGTCTTTGCTCTTTCCGCTACAAGAATCCGTTTGCTCCAGTTTATTTACAGATTACTGTGGTTTTTCCAGGAAACTGCTGCCCGACGAGGGAGGCGAATTTTCTTGTGTACAAAATTCAGGATCATTTGTACAGAGGCAGACGTGAGCAGCAGAATATTACCCATATCGATACCCTTGTGATACCTGGGCCTTCACAACAATGGTTAAGTGCTGCCAGAATAGCTCTGCTTTGTGTTGGCAGAGCAGATGCCACGACATATAGTTCTTTTTGTCTTGGCAATAAGGCTGGTACTCCTGCCAGAATCTAAAGGAAACAGAAAAGAGACAATAAGCCCATTCAAGTGCATTAGCAATGTCATCCAGTGGGGATTTTTCAATTCTTAAATTGATATGAACTTTAAAACCATCCTATTTTAAATAGGGGAAGATTTGTTTTCCGAAAGATGTTATATTTGCCAATATATATCTGACGTTGCTTCTCAACAAGGTATATTATATTGCCAGGTTACTGGAGAGAAGACGGTCAGAAAAAAGCATAGACAGAAGCATCTCTCTTTCCAAAGGAGATAAACCCACATTATAATTGATTGGCTTCATTTAGTCAGCTGTTTAACTTGTACATAAACTTACGTTACTGCTGTGCTATCATCCCACCGGTTTCCATACGTTTTGTTTATGACAACAATGTGCCTTCACGAAGGAATAAAAAAGAGGAATTTCTAGCAGCAAACCTTCTATCCTTCAAAAACCCAAGCCAAAAAATCCTTGAAGAACCACCTATAAAAAGCAAAACCTGTTTGTTAACATGAAGTTCAATATTTGCCTGGGTTGGCAAAAC
>NW_011888850.1:3263551-3274404 GCF_000151845.1 Pteropus vampyrus
TCTGCCAAATGGGTCTAATAATAGTACTTACCTCACAGAGTTGCTGTGAGGAATAAATGTGTCAATGTTACATAAAAAGTGCTTAGATCAGTGACAGGGGCTTTATAAATACTACAGAAATGGAAGGAATGTCTCCCAAGTCACACTGCTATTGTCTTTATTACTGCTGTAGTCCAGGTGTGACGTGTTAATGACGTGACTAAATATCAGTTGCGGAAATGGAATAAAAAGGGCAGATAGTTCTAAACAATGAACTCACAAGGTTTGGTGACCATAATGATGATAAATGAGGTGCGTGAAGAAGTTCAAAATGAATGTGCGATCCCAAGAGTAACAATTAGGAAAACGGTCCAATGGGGAGAAAAGAAGGAGGAGGAAGTCGGGAAGCGTCACTGGTTTGACAGACAAGGCAAATCTGATTTGAGACATGCTGAGTGTGAAGCGGACAGGCAACCAGGGATGGCAGACTAAGCTCAGGAGAGAGAGGAGGGCGCCCATCTGCATCTGGAATCCCTTCCCCTGAGGATGGTCCTCGAAGCCATGGAGATGACTGAGGCAGCCAAGAGAGAAGTGGTTAAAAGAGCTGTAAGAATGAAGCTCAGGAGACATGAGCATGGTTACGGATTAGGAAAGAGGCCAATGAAAAAGAGGGAAGAACAAGATGGTTAGAAAGAAAAGCAAATTATTGAGAAAGATGGAGAAGCTACTGTTGGATGCTATTAAGAGATAAGGGATGACTAAGGATGCCTTTGGATGAGGTCATAATCAAGTCATTGATGGAGTCACGGATGTTTCAAAAGCACAGGTCATCCTGAAGGCCTCTGCTAAGTGTCGGTCATGAATGCCATGCTGTGCTACCCAGATTTCCTCTTCAGGACCCACAGTTTCATTCCCCAGGGAAAGCTGGAGGCTGAAAGTTCCCAGCTGCCTCAGCTGAGGAAAGGCACCTTGTCTAAGGTCATGCCCCTTCCTGGGGCAGTTTGCATCCATAACTGATGGACCTGAGGGTATAAAGACACAGTCCTTTCACACAAATAGGGACAACTCAGAAGGGTCACCCCAACTTCAGAGCTCGCCCTGGAATCAGCTGAGGCCAGCATTGCAACCCAACCACGCCGCCACCCCGTCTCTCTTCCTTCCTGCTTCACACAGCTGCTGGATGCTGAGAGGGTGCCCCGCAAACTCCCGACACGCCGGGCCCCATCTCACAGTCTGCTTCCCCGGACCACAACAGCTACAGTCAATAAAAATAAAAATGATAATAACATCAGGGAAAGAGTTTCACACAAGGAGATCAGTGTATAAACGGTATTTAACAGATGAATGAGAATAGTTTCTTATAAATAGACATTCTGAAATTTAAAAGGAATTAAACCTGAGGAAAGTTAGTGGGAACGAGCTTTTCTCCAGAATCCCAAACCCATCGGCCTTGCAAAAAATGAGATGGTGCCATTTGCCTTTGGTGAGAATCGAGTGCCAGGTTTCATAACCCGATTGATGGTGCTGTCACCCATACAACCTCACAATCTCTTTTAATCTCTGCATCTTGTCACTTTGCTGCCATCTGGAGAGAGGATTCATTTTATTTGTCCCCCAGGGAGATTAATGTGCCCTACCAGATTCTGGCAATGAGTGACGCTGCTCTCAAACCCAGCGGCACTACCCTGGCTTCAAGGCTTCCCTGCCCTTCACCCACTGTCAGAAACACAGTGGTCTCCCAAGGCCACCCGTGTTCTCCTTACAGCTGGGGAACAGGCAAGGGGGGCAGGCAAAATTCCCTCCAGCCACTCCCAAGAAAGACGCAACTCTGAGGATCCTGAGACTCACAAAGTTCTCTCTCATGCTGAGCTGTCTTCCCAGGCTTCCCAGAACTGAGACATCTCTCCATAAGCCCAGTGGGTCTTCTCATCAGCCAATGGGGGGTGGGGGCAGGGAATTACTCTTCTTATGTAAGAGAATGTTCTCTCACACCACCAGTTATTCTACCCAACCGCTCAGAGGCTGGGAAAGACAAGAATCATGCCTGTTTGCTCACCACTGTACCCCCAAGAACCCAGTGAAATGTCAATACATAGCAGGTGTTGCTTGTTGAATGAACGACTGAAAAACTCATGCAAGGTAGATTACAAATGAAGGAAATAAAATAATCAGCAAATATAGGTTATAAAGATGGCCAAAAACAGTTTGACTCCACGTAAATCCTGACTAAATCGGACTCCTCTTCCTGTCGCCTCAGTGTAAGCCCGTCCCTATGGCTCCCTTGGCGATCTAGTGGCCCATGGCAGACACTTAATAACATCCCTCTGGACTAAGTTAAATTACAATCAAACCTCATTAATGGGGTCTCAAGTGCCTAGGCTCTTATAAAGGACATGGTCTTTGGTGCCAATACCTCAGAAGAAGGGGAATTATTCAGCAGAGAGGATATGAGCATTACAGGAAAAGAAAGACAGGGACATTTTCTAATAATGACGAGAAAGGAACCCAAAGGGTAAGATTTAAAGAAAAATATTCCATGTTCCTCATTAACAGAACTAGCCTGTTTAAAGCGTCAAGAGTTGGCCCGAGGGACCTCCACGAAACCTGCTATTTCAATTAATCATCGGGAAGTGAAAATAATACATGTTAGTGGTTCTCACCATTCTGAGGACTTTTATTCTCATTTAATATTCTCGGTAATGCCATGCATTATAGTATTGCAATTTCCATTTTTCAGATGAAGAAACCGAGGTCTGGAGAAGTTAAATACTTGCCCAAGGTGACACCGCTGGTACGTGCCACAGATATTTTAACATAGACAGTTTGTCTGAGGGGGCCACGCTCTTCACTTCTGCACTGTGCTGCTTCCTGGAGGGACGAATGTGACCCACAGGTACATCCAGTATTATCTGGCTTTTACACTCTTTAGAAAGAATGCTCTCGGACAACAACCATGTGTACTTCTCAAAGCCCCGTTAATATCTAAGACTATACCTCAGCATGAAGGTTGTAAGGAACAATATGTTTAACATTGTGGGTGTTTAAAACAAAACAAGCAAAACAAAACAAAACAAAATAGAAAATAGACTGTATTTGAGGGCAGCGGTTTTTCATCCGTTTTGTTCACAGCTAAACCCTAAGAGCCTGGCACGTGGTAGGCATTCAAAAATATCTGTTGAACTTGTAGTTAAACCAAAATGAGATATACAGCATCCCCTACACAGATGTCACACAAACTTTATGGCACAATTAATATCCAGCCTGTGGGTTCTTGGAAGAACCCAAATTGTCAGGTCTCACTTCCTATTTGCATTATACTAGAATCATTCTGTGAGATGATCAAGGCAGTTTTACGATGGTTAAGGCACGTCTCTCCAAACGCACACAACTTGCTAGAGGAAGAAATAAGTAGGACAAAAACAGAGGTCTTTTCCAATGGTCTCACAAAAGATGCACATGTAGTAGATATTTTCTTAGCCCCATGAGCCCAAGTTCAAGAGTTGTTTTGTTAGTTAATCAGTTGATAACTTTTTATTTGTATATTGAGGTCGAATATCTCATGGTTAAGAGGCATGGAACGAATGGCAGACTTAGGTATGTTTCTTCATGCCTCTGAGCCTTAGTTTCCTCATATGGAGAAGATGGGTTCATACCATACAAGTTATCTCTATCAGTCAGGTTCCAGTCAGGAGAAAAGAACCACTCCGGACATTTCAAAGAAAGGGCACTTAATATGGAGAATTGTTTACCTGGGTGATGGAAGGGCTGAGAAGCCATATAGGATGGTGAGGCAACCAGAGCTTAGCTGTATCAAGAAGCCACTACCTCCCACAGCTGGTGTCAGAGCAGGTAATGACACCAGTCCAGAAGCCAGGGCTTGTGGAGCTGGATCCATGAAGGAGACCCAGCTGCTCCCAGAGCCACCACCTGTGTCAGAGCAAGAAAGGAGACATATTCTCACTTCTTCCTGCCCACCAGCCTTTACCCTTCCCTCTTATTGGTTGAACCTATGTAGAAGCCAGGGAGCCTGGGAAATGTTATACAGAACAGAGCAGAAAAGGACAGAGAATGAATCTGGGAACAAATAGGCCAGCGACCAGCTCAAGACTTCACGGAGCTGCTCTGAGATTAAAGGAAAGATATATAAAGCGCTTAGCACTGTGCCTGATATGTAATAGTGCTTAATGCAAGTTATCATTGTTATATATATGAGGCCCTAGTCATGGATAATCAAAAAGACATAGGCTCTGCCACCAGTGGCAAGCAGCCTAGTCAATGTGGCCCACTTTTTAGCAATGACACATTCTGTGGGCCTCGGAAGTAAAATCTTCTAGGGGCATCATTCTGCCATACTGTTTCAGGTGACCAACTTCAGAGCACAAATATCATCTCATCAAGCATCGATGATTACAGAGAAGAACAGGCCAATCATGGTCTATAAATGTTTACTCTGCTAGAATAAAAGGAGTCATTAAAAGTGCAAAATGTTATTATGTGAGACACAAAATGATCTGTCACTAAAATAAGCATCAGCTCAATCATCTTCCCTGGTAAGAGAGTGACTCTGTGAATGTATTGTTTATATAGCTCACAGCATGTCTGACTTAAAAGTATTTAATACTTTCCTAAAAAGGCAATGACTTTACCATTGGAGATTCATTTTAAGAAGGATTTTCTCAAAACATGCTCCCACATTGCTGACATAAAACTTGGATGAGGGATCCATGACCCTGGCCTTGAGCAGAGCCTGTGGATGCTGCTAGACCAAGAAATCTTTCCTCTGCATTTCTCTCTCTTTATCCCAGGCCTTGGAGTCATAGAATATTAGTGCAGGAACTCAGAAAACACACTGGCGTGTTTCACTAAGATGTGGAAAACACTTCGAAAACACCAATGCCAAGTACTGCTAACATTCGTCATCAGTAGAAAGACCAGGTAGACTGGGATAGTGACTTGACCATGGCAACAGGGCCAACTACACCTGGGAAGCACCCGATACGCCCTGCTCTCTCATCCTGTCTCCATCTACTTGGGGACATGTAGAAACTGGCTGTGGGGGAGAGTTATACTCTTCATTTTTGAAGCGATAATACCATCTTAAATATCAAGCATCTTGAAGCATTTTAATTAGGTGAGAAGGCTGCAGAAGGTATAATTTGTATCTTCCTTAGGACGACTAAATGAAATAGCTGAGAGCTTTAAACTCATGTTCAAAGAACATGAATAAAAATACTGCTTCATGTAGAGAAATAAAGGGGAAAGATGGAATGAGGTTCCAAAAATTATAGGTAAAATGGAACTGGATTAATAACCTCTTTCCTATACAAAATGAATCAGCTCGATAACTCAATGACTCAGAATTCACTATAGGTTTAAAACAACGGAGTGGCTTTATCATTCTCAATGCTGATCAAAAACCTTTCAAAAAGGAGAGTTCCTAGACACGACAAATTTCATTCTGGTATTGTTCCTGGTTCTATCTTTTTGGTCCCCAATATAAATGATATCACTGTTCCCATTACTAAGGCTTGAGGTACTGCCAACCCATAATTACAAATGCCTTCCCCCACCCCCCAAGCATTCTGTTACATGGAGCTGTCAGAGAGTTTCATCTCCAATTTGTAATGGCACTATTTGCTTTATTTAGGCTCGGGTGATACAGGATGGATGCTCTTCTAGAAAAGCATGTGTATTTAAGATGGCAGAGCATGAATGATTTATACAGGGAATAGCTCCTTAGTCTGTCAAAGACCTGGCAGAATCTTTCTGGGAAAACTAATTGCAGCCAGTTTCTTCCACTGCTCGGAGATGAACTATTGGCATCTCTGCCCGCTATCCTAAGAGACAATCAGCCAGCCATAAGAAGAAAGGAAAGCAGATTCCTCATTCTCAACATTTGCACATGCCTGATAATGCTAAGCCAATTATTGAGAGCTGAACGTCTTCCTCACAAACATTCACCATTTTCTCTGATCGCGTGACCTTTCTGAACCATTTAAGATGTATGCAAAAATAAGTTTTATCCTGCAGCCACACTAACATTAGCGCTGTGAGCATCAGGTCGGAGATGCCCTCATGTCTTCAGAAAGGACAGAGATGCAGGCTGCTAACGTGATGGGGAAAGGCGAGAAGAGGGTCTGTCCCCAACGCAGGAGACATTCTGCCTGAGTTCCGAGAGCTGTCCTGTCCACTGACTGTTTTCCCTTCTCTCCTCAACGTTGTTCCTTCTCCCTGACCACCCTTCAGTTAGTCTGAGAACCACAATGGACTCGCTGCTCACCCACTAAAGTTGGCAGCACCGATGTTAAGGAACGGGGGGCACAGTGCCCAGCATGACTCCCTACGAGACCAGAGCCGTCAGAACATCGCTGAATTCTCCCAGGGAAAGGCCAAAATTCAGTTCTGTCTGATTCCTTCCCCCTCCCCCTCACCCCCACCGCCTCCTCCCCAGGAGACATTTGGCAATATCTGGAGACATTTTTGGTTGTCACAACCAAGGGTAGGAATACTACTGGCATCTAGTGTGTAGAGACCAGGGATGCTCTTATAAGCATCCTACTATGCACAGAACTGGCTCCTACAAGAAAGACTTGTCTGACCCAAATGTCAATAGTGCCAAGGTTGAGGAGCCCTGATCTAGATTTTAATCAAGCTATGCAAATAAAAGCGTTCAGGCGATTTTCTCTTGCAACTGGCACAAATACTGCACAGAAGCTACACCCTAAGCAGGAGTTCTGTTTAAGCCCCACATTTGCCTGATTCAGCAGATCACACTTTAATAATGTAATTCAATTCTTCCTCATCTTTTTAATGTTATTTGGGCCCTTTAATATAATTTGGCAAGCTATTATAGTTGTTACAGCTGCTAGTTTTGCCCTCAATACTGATTTCACTTATGACCTCAGCCAGAATAAGATTTAAAGTTTGAGATGATGTAAGTGAATAAGGATTATTAGATTTATTCGTATGGCAATTTAAATAAGAAACTGCCTGGCTTAGAATAAGTGGTAAATGAAAAATGCTAGTGATTTATAGACCTGTCCATTTTAAAGATTTATATGATGTGTGGGATGATTAAGTAAGAGACAGTCCTGATTATATGAAATATGTAATTCTTGTAAATGCAATATTGGAAGCAACCTGCTAAACAGTGCTGCTCTCGGCTAAGCAACTTTTATTATATGATTATTGTAAACTGGTATGTAGAGTCATATGCAAATTACACATGGAGTCCTTGCTCTAATTCTTTATAGCTGGATGGGAGGATGGTCATAGGAAATGCAGCTAACTTCAGCCTTGAAACATCAGTCACTTTGGTACCCCAAAAGGCAGGGCAGACTGGTGATTTCAGGCCTGACTCAGGGACTGTCAGGCCTGAGGAATATGCTCGCCTTTGTAAAGGACTCAGCCGCTCTGTTCAGGTTGCAGTACCCGGACCTATGAAATAGTGATTATCCATTTGTCATATTTTAGTGACACACTTTGGGGAAAACACTTGTGACTGCAAAGTACTGTAATCAGGAAGAGAAATACAAGACACAGCGATGCAGTTTCCTTTCCCAGTTATGAATCCCACTCTTATCAAGGCAGCACCCAGAGCCTGCGCACCAGGAGGGCTCAGGGGTGATTCACCCGTTTCAGGTTGCCTCCCCTTCCAGGAGCCTCAGAACCCCTGAGAGAGCCAAGGCCCAGTGGCTCCCTGAGGTTTTGTTCCTAGCTGAAAAGTCAGCAAGAGGATCTCTGTGGAGGAATGAGCGATGCTTTGATTCTTATCTCTCGGGAGTGGGAATATGTGAGAAATAGTGTTAATATTTAACTTACCTTGACAGCTGCTTGGCACAAACAAACAAACAAACAAAAAACCCTATCCTAGGAGAACACAGAGACCTGGGTAGCAGCCATAATGCTCCCACAAATTATTCAGGACCTTGGTTATATTGTCCAGCTCTGAAAACTCAGGGCGAGAGCTTCTTGATCCCCTTCTCAGGGTTGGTATGAGATGCTAAGGGGGAAGCTGAAAAGAAAGCCCTGTAGAAAGCAACAGGCAACATACAAACGCGAATAGAGGAGGAGGCTCAGAAGACAAAAGGAAGGCCAAAGTGGACACTGGAAACAACTTTGTTCAATACACACCCACGAAGGCGCTTAGAGTAACCAAGAGAAGCAACCCATGAGAACTTAGGGAAGCTCAGGGCTGACGTTGGGGATATCTAAACTCTTCAGTGTTTCTACAGACAGGTTAAGTGCTGAGGATGAGTTTAACTCGTTGGGGGTTTCTTTCATGGAAGAAATAATACTTAAACCGGCTCTTGTAGAATGTAGAGGAGGGAGACAAAGAGAGAAAGGAGGGACACTTCGTCCATCCCCATGTCTGACCAAGCTGACCCTGAGACCACTGAGAGGAAGTGCAGGAAACTGCCAACACCCTTTGGTTTGATATCGGGAACCAGGAGCACACATACAGTCAAGCTTTGGGAAGGAGAGTGAGCCAGGGTTCTGCAGATCTAGAAACTTTCAAAGCTGGCAGGAATCAGAAACTCTTACTTAAATTCCAACCTCATATTGAAATTGAATATCTTTCATAAAATATGTGAAATTTTAAATGATTCAAACAATCATACTCACACCATTCTTTCTCTAATATAACGTTTGTATCATTCACTGATCAAATATAATTCTTTTTAACTTTTAACGTGACCACAGATTTTTATTAACTAACTAGAATTCCCCAATATAGTGATTTTAATAAAATAAGTATTTTTCTTTCATTTAAACAGTAAATGTTTTGGTCCAGAGTCCTGATAAACTGATTATTATTCCTGAAAGACTCGTGTTGCCCGTTTTGATTATATCTGATGGCTTAATCTTATTTATGCCAAAGTAATTGACCTTAAAAAAAATTCAAAAAATATATATGATTGTTTAGCTCTGGATTTCTTTTAATAACCTTGAAATCTTATGCCCAGTGAAGAAAATAATAACGAAAAGGACCCGGGCTGTCAACTCATGGCTCTCCTCACTCAGAAAAGAGAAATATTTTTAGTTGCTAACTGAAGACATCACCATGGAGCAAGGGAGAAACTAGCAAATTAAATAATAAGATGCATTTGTTTGCTGGAATTTATCACCCTTTTTAAAAGCCTTCTTATCTAGCAAACGTAGGTTTTAGATTTATTTCCTAATTACTACATTAATAGATCCCCTAACATTTTCCCGATCAGTTTTATGAATTGATTAATAAGGCAATCATGGTTTGGGAAAGCTTTTATATGCCACCTGATATTGATGTCATCTATAAAAAGACAGCCAAGTGAGCACCTGATATCCAGGAAAGGCAGGTTCAAAAATTGCCGTCTTAGAAAGATAATGGAATGACCATGACCTCAAGTCGTTTGAGCCAAATAGCAACTGTCAACTCTTGATAGCAGTATTTGACCTCAGAGGCAAGTGACAGAAACCAACCTGAAACAGCCATTTTCTCAAATCCCGTTAAGGATAATAAACCATGTAGGGGAAAATCACCCACCTGAGTGAGGAAGCCTCTTGTGATCAATGACCTAAAAACAGGCACTACAAGTTGGGCAGAAAATATCAGGTGCTAAGGGATTCTTGGAGTTTATTGCTTTAGATCGACTGCCCACTGGACTTGGCAGAGTTTTGGGTTGGGTGGTAGCTGTTGCTTTGCTTTCTTTTGATTCATTTTGAGTTCTTCCCAAGGAAGAGTTCAACAGACATTACAGTATAGAGAACACTATATTATATCCCCATCTACCGATCAGAGAGTTGCACTAATCACCGACTCAGGCCGCTCTTGTTTCATCTATACTTAGACGTCATATCATTTCATCCATAAATTTTAATTAAGTATTTAAGTGAATAATTTAAAAATATCTGAGCACACATTTTTAAAAATAAACTTTAAAAAAACTGTGAATCCGAAACGATTATCATCTTTAAAAAATTAACAATGATTCCTTAATTTCATCAAAAGTCCCCTTGGTGTTCATTCTTCCCTGTTGTCTCCTAAATGCTTTTTACAGTCTGTTCTCATTGTTCAAATAAGATCTCTAGGTCCCCCTCCCCCTCTTTAATTTTCCTGGCCGTTCATTTATTGAGGATATAGAGTCATTTGTCCTAGAGCTTCCCACATTCTGGCGTTGCCCTCTGCGTCCTATTATTTTCTGAGAAGTGGTGGTTAGATCCAGGCCTGATTAGATTCAGGTTTGATTTTTTGACAAGACCACTTTATTAGAGGTGTCATGTACTTCCATCAGAAGCGTCATGGTGTCTGGTTGTCTCTTTCTGTGATGTTAGTGGCCACTGATGATCGATGGTCTCTGTTAATATAGGCTGTTTAGAGAAAAGCACTGAACCAAAACATTCAGAAGGTTTTGGTTTAAAACAAAATGAATAAAAATAATTTTAATCTGTGCCAGGCACTGTGTTTTGCAGCATGCAGCAGCTCGTTTAACCGTTATAACACCCTTATGACGAGGAGGACTCGAACTCAGCCAATCTTCCTCCAAAGCCCATTCATTCTCTTAGCTACCACAGAAACAAACAGCCTTGAGAGTTCTATGGGCTACAAAAGGAGAGGCACTTGCAAGTTAGGTAGCATGAATAATTAATGCAGGTGGAGGTGAAACCATAGCCAAAAAAAATGGTTGAATCTTTAAATACACAGTATACATTTATTCCTTTAAAGATAGATCAAAGAACCAAGTAACTGTTTATGAACTGGCAAACACAATCACTGAAGGGGCATATCATCTAATAACGATGTGAATTCAACTATAGTCACAGTGTCATCTTGGTGCTGGCACGGAAAGAGGCAGAGGAGGTTCAGGAAATGTCACCAAAGTCACTAGAAACTA
>NW_011888850.1:3274454-3278129 GCF_000151845.1 Pteropus vampyrus
TCAACAGCCATTACAGTATAGAGAACACTATATTATATCCCCATCTACCGATCAGAGAGTTGCACTAATCACCGACTCAGGCCGCTCTTGTTTCATCTATACTTAGACGTCATATCATTTCATCCATAAATTTTAATTAAGTATTTAAGTGAATAATTTAAAAATATCTGAGCACACATTTTTAAAAATAAACTTTAAAAAAACTGTGAATCCGAAACGATTATCATCTTTAAAAAATTAACAATGATTCCTTAATTTCATCAAAAGTCCCCTTGGTGTTCATTCTTCCCTGTTGTCTCCTAAATGCTTTTTACAGTCTGTTCTCATTGTTCAAATAAGATCTCTAGGTCCCCCTCTCCCTCTTTAATTTTCCTGGCCGTTCATTTATTGAGGATATAGAGTCATTTGTCCTAGAGCTTCCCACATTCTGGCGTTGCCCTCTGCGTCCTATTATTTTCTGAGAAGTGGTGGTTAGATCCAGGCCTGATTAGATTCAGGTTTGATTTTTTGACAAGACCACTTTATTAGAGGTGTCATGTACTTCCATCAGAAGCGTCATGGTGTCTGGTTGTCTCTTTCTGTGATGTTAGTGGCCACTGATGATCGATGGTCTCTGTTAATATAGGCTGTTTAGAGAAAAGCACTGAACCAAAACATTCAGAAGGTTTTGGTTTAAAACAAAATGAATAAAAATAATTTTAATCTGTGCCAGGCACTGTGTTTTGCAGCATGCAGCAGCTCGTTTAACCGTTATAACACCCTTATGACGAGGAGGACTCGAACTCAGCCAATCTTCCTCCAAAGCCCATTCATTCTCTTAGCTACCACAGAAACAAACAGCCTTGAGAGTTCTATGGGCTACAAAAGGAGAGGCACTTGCAAGTTAGGTAGCATGAATAATTAATGCAGGTGGAGGTGAAACCATAGCCAAAAAAAATGGTTGAATCTTTAAATACACAGTATACATTTATTCCTTTAAAGATAGATCAAAGAACCAAGTAACTGTTTATGAACTGGCAAACACAATCACTGAAGGGGCATATCATCTAATAACGATGTGAATTCAACTATAGTCACAGTGTCATCTTGGTGCTGGCACGGAAAGAGGCAGAGGAGGTTCAGGAAATGTCACCAAAGTCACTAGAAACTATGACACACTGCCCTTTGCACAAATCAACTTAGAGTTCTGTTACCCACACCCAGAGTGCAAGGGTTGCCAAAATTAGAGTCATTTCATTAATCTCCCATGCCGGAGAGTGGTGGCTATACATCACTCCAGGTTACATTGACAGCAAGACAATAACATTACATTTCCACAGTGCATCAAATAGCATTTCTCCCAATTCATTTGCTATCAGAGTCTCTCTAAAAATGTCTTATAACTAAAATATGTCTCTCTGTCTTTCAGACATCAACAAAACTTGCTTCAAGATAAACATCTTATTTTTTAGTATAAAGGAAGAAAAGTATGGAAGCTTCACTTCAAATGACATTTCTATAAAAGATTTATATTTTTTAAATGCTTGTCTCATTCCCACCAGGGAAGGGTGTCTTGTGGTTAGAAGGAGGAAGAAGAAGACAGAGCAGGACTAGAGAAGGAAGGAAAGAAAGAAGAAAGGAAAGGAGGGAGGGAAGAGGGCAGGCTTAAACTCACAGTGGGAAGATAGCTCTTATTCCAGTATTTAGGAAATTAAAATAAGTGTCAGAAACAAAACCAGATAGCCAAATAAAGTGCTGCTTTATCATCTAAATGTATTTTTAAAATAAAACGACCAAACTCAAAATTCCTTCTTCTTCCTAGATCTTCATCTCTCATAGCTCACTTTAAATCACAGTGCATCACCCCAACCTCCGCAACAGCGTTTATTTAAAAGAACTGCCGTGGTAGGTATTTCTGTAAACTAGCCTCTGAAATAGTATTCGTTCCCAGTGACTTTAAAAAGCAATTTAAAATCATTCATGTTTGATAGAAAAATTAGGATCGTTTTTAAATAAAGTAAGGCATTATTTAAAATAGGAACGGGATCTCAATGCATCGTAAAATAAAAATCAGAGGCAAGAGATAGAGTCAAGGGGTTTGTGCTATCAGCATTTTACTGTTGTTACTACAGCCAAAAAGTCTTTACATTGCCCAGATCCACGTATCTGGTTCTTTCATCTCACATAAATCGTTACTTTACGGGATGTTTCTGCAACAGTTTATTAAACGTTGCTCCTTGTCAACAGTTCCTGCTGCTCTGTTAGCCAGCTTTTTTGTCCTTAGCGCCCCCCACCCCCACGCCAGCCCATCCCCACCCCAGAACCATTTCATATCAAATTGTGAACATAAATTTCCATCACACTACATATCTCTTAACTGTGCGCTGAAGAAACCATTCGGTAAGTTAAGGTCTCGAAAACAACACAGCAGACAAGAAAACAAAGCCCGCTGGTTCAGAACAAGACGAGCAAACCACTCCGTGCAGACAAAGGACACACGCTCCCCAGGCGACCGGGAGAGGCGCGCGTGCGCTGTGGTAGCGGGACAGGGCGGCGCAGGGAAGTGGAGTTGAGAGAGCAGCAGGGCTGCAGGCAGCCGGTCCTGGGTAGAAATCCGGTTGGGCTCACTAGCTGTGTGCTTTGGGGCAAGTGGCGTCCTCTCTCAGCCTCAGTTTCCCCATTTGCAAAATGAAAAAATACCACCTTGTAGAGTTATTGTGAGGACTAAAGAGATAACACATGTATAGCTAGCTAGCTTCTTACTGTGTAGTAGCATCTCAATAAATGGTATTCGTTATCATTTACCATCGTATCTCTGATCATCGTCCCAAATATGCAAGGGACATCACCATAGCAACAACACTATCCTCAGAGCGATTATATAGAAAACTAAATTGAAACAAATTTAGATAATACCCATCCCTCTTTTAGACATCCTTTCAGAATTTGGGCTAAAAGTGGAATAGTGAAAGTGGGTTGCCAGCTCATGCGCTTTATCTTGTCTGTGTATTCACCGCTCCCTTCCTCTGTTCAGAGAACAGAAACTAGACTCTGTAAAGGAGCACAGGCCTTTAAAAAGGGACATGGCGTGAACAGAGCCACCAAACTGTATAGCAGCAGAACGTCTATATATAGCACTCCAAACTCAGAAGCACCCCAAATCTCATTATTAGCCTCAACATTCTGATTTAATGAGTCCATCCTGAATCTACACCTCAGAGGTAGACACAGAACCATCTGATCTGGAATGTTGTTCAAATATTGATACGTTTCAAAGGCAGTGAGTGTGTCAACATAAGGATATGACAGGCCACATCTGAACACCACACTTGACAGGTGTTTCCCTACAGGGAACAAAGGGTAGTAAATATCTGCTAAGACTCCATGGCCGTCCAGAGCTTTTTCTGTGGTATTCCCGTGAAAATGGCAACTGGAAAAGGAAAATATTTGGCAGGCCCGTGTGTAAGGGATAGCAAGATAGGAAGAAATGCCTGACCATTACCCTCACGGAGGTACAATTTTCTCAAAGAAATATCTTTTTTTTTTTTGTCAATAGCTGATTTTTTTTGCCAGATGTGTGTGTGTGTGTGTGTGTGTATACGTGTGTGTGTGTGTGTGTGTGTGTGTGTGTGTGTTTGGATTTGGAGAAACAGTGGAATGCACTGTCATTTTTTTTTTTTCTATCAGATTAGGTCA
>NW_011888850.1:3279074-3281513 GCF_000151845.1 Pteropus vampyrus
TTGACTTTAAGGGCAATGAGAATCTCTCTCTTGAAAAGTTCTCTCCCCCCATCCCCAGTGCCCCTCACTCATATTCCCAGTCTAGATGCTTCAGATAGGGTCCTATCTTTGAATTGTCCTATCTAGAAGCTTCTTTTATGCAAATACATTAAGGCAAATTTTTAAAAAGTACTTTAGCTTATGCCAGTTTTCTGGGGAAATGGGAGGCTGAGGGCCCAGAAGGAAGGAGAAATTGCCTGGGGCAGGGCAGTCTAAGTAGGGGACCTGAAGCTCTGAGCGACCTAGGAGTAGCAGGGAGCCTCTGGTTCCTGACAGGGGATTCAGGTGAAAAGTGACAGAAAAGAACTGCAAGCACGAGAATTAGGGCAGACAGGGAAGGCCATTTCACCTCATCTCTTCATTTTAGGTCCTGACTAAAGTCCAGAAGGATCTAGAATAGGTTGGGCAAGCCTCTGTAGAGATTTTCCATTCTCCCATAGTTGGTCCTACTTTCAACGATCTAAAACAGTTGGTCAACTATGACCCACGGGCCAAATATGGTCCACCACCTATTTTGTACCAATGAGCTATGTATGGTTTTTACGTTTTTTAATGGTGGAGATAAAATCAAAAGAAGAATACTTCATGACATATGAAAATTATGAAATTCAAATTTCACTGTTCATTAATAAAGTCTCCCTGGAACACAGCCACACTCATTTGTTTAATTATTGCCTATGATTGCTTCCTACTCTCAAAGCCTAAAATATTTACTATCCAGCCCTTAACAGAAAAGGTTTTCTGGATCCCTAATCTAGATAGTGGTTAGTGGTCTGGGTAGATGCACTGGCACTTGCTTCTCAGGCTTAATTTCCTTACCTGTAAAATGGGGACAAATCCTTGTAGGGTGAGGATAGGAACTAAACTAAGTGCTTAGCACAGGATCTGGTCATAGTAAGCATTCAATAAATGTTAGCTATTATTTCGTTTCAATGCGATTAAACACAATATTATTCTTCCACGCCTCCCCGTCCTCCATTCTGAGTAAGAATGCACCTTGTACTCAAACAAGACTGGAGGGTAATCCGCTTCGGTATGGCCACCGCTACCAAAAGATTTCAGGAAAAACAACTGCATAACAGGAGTTGACAGCTGTTTTTGCATCAACCTCTAACCCCTTGAAATTCAACCTTCTATTTATTTCCCATGATTTAAGTAAAAGCAAATAAATCATCCCATAACCACTTTAACAGAAGAAGTTAATCAAGGCAGAGAAGTGATATGACTCACAAATAATTCTGACAATGTTCCACTGACTCGGGCAACATGAGCTGAGATGATTCATTGCTCAAAGGGCTCCCTCACCGTGGTGAAAGCAGCCGGCTGGAGGTTAGGTACCTTGGGGCAGAAGCTCTTACACTTTAATTCAAGAATGTCTAGTTTTTTTTTAAGATGCTCATTAGTGTCATTTGAGGCGTATATCAGGGATTAAGTTAGAGGAAAAAAACAATGGAAGAAACAAAGCTCAGAGTACCTTGAGGATGAAAAGGAAGCGGAAGAATTATACAGGGGCGAAATGAAAAGAGGGTCAGCCCCTGACACAGGTGGCTGGGTTATACCGCCCTCGACCAGCCGTTAACCCTCTAGGAGACACCAAATGCAGGCTGATGGCTATTACTTTCCATGCTTTTAGCCTGCAGGTTAAAATAAGAGAGCAAGGGACAGAATTCTAAGGACCTGGGTCAGGTAACAAAATAATAGCTCCCATCTCAGGAACTTTTACAGTAAATGTGCCCAGCAATCTGCTGAGTATTTTCTGTGCATTATCATATTTGACTCACCCAATCTAATCAGGTGGGTTTTCTTGGCTCCATTTTACAAATGAGGAAACTGAGGATTAGAAAAATCAACTTTGTAAAAGCCGCACCACTAGTACACAGCAGAATTGGGATTTCAAATTTAAGCTTTTTGATTGAGCAATACATATACATATAACTAAATTCAAAAGGCGCGGAGTGAAAAACAAGCAAATGCATCTCCTTTCTTCTCTCCCTCCATAGCGGAAGTTGCCACTGCTAGCTTCTTTGGGATTCATCCGCAGAGACTCCGCGCAGTAACAAATATGCGCGCTCGTTTTGTTTCATTCACAGTGGTAGCAGAGTAAACACACTGCCCTACGGCTTGTTCCCCCCTCAACCCTGAATACTATTTCTTAGAGAACTTTCTGTGTCAGTCTATGTAGAGCAGAGACTTGAGCCAGGCTACCCGGCACCCAAATCTGTGCTGATGACCACCTGGCCACATTGTCACCGGGCACCAGTGAGGAAGGAAGAAGAAGGCCTGGGTGCCGACCTCAGAGTCTGGGCTTATAGGGGAAATTCTCCTTGAGCATGGTGGTAAACCCAGAGAGTACAAGGCTTAGTCCTCCCTTCCATTCATTGAGTTAAGATGCATCTACCT
>NW_011888850.1:3282913-3295983 GCF_000151845.1 Pteropus vampyrus
GGCCAAAGGTATGGAGCCAAGACTTGAACTCAAAGCCTCTTCGATGAATGTATTTGACCAGTACTGTTTATTCCAGGTAGGAATGACTGATTGGCCACATATGTAAAAATAAACGAAACTAAGACCAGCACCAACGGAACAGTATGTACCTGGAACATGGTAGGCACTCAATAAATATTTGTCAAATGAATTAATGTCTCGTCTAAAAGATACACAATGTTGGGCATTTGAGATCTTGATCCCCAGCAAATGTCATCAGTTTGGCTCAAATAACCTCTTACCAAAAAAAAAAAAGGTTACCCCAGGTTTGGTTCGGTTGGTGTGAAGGGCTCAAATTTAGTGCCTGATGGTTTTCTATGAAACATGGCCAATAATGAAACAATCTGTGTTGATCTCTTATTTGTGTGTCCAGAACAATAATAATAGCCAACACTTACTGAACTCTTTCTAGGTGCTAGGCACTTGTTTTATATACATTAACTTAATCTCCACAACAATCCTATGAAGCAGGAACTATCATTATCTCAATTTTACAAAGGAGGAAAATGAGGCACACAGAGGCAAATTAACACAGGCCCTTCACAGAACTTATTAAAAAAATTCAAGAACAAGTAAATTCAAACAATGGCTATTGGATGGGATTTCTTAGTGCAATAAGAATTTAGAATTTTTAGGGCAATAGGCATTAGCCCCATAGGAGAAGTCATTCTAGCCTGCAGAACTGGAGGTGGGATTTGAGCTGCATCTTAAAATATAAGCAAGACTGAGAGGTAGGAGAGGGAGGCATGAGGAATAAGGGAAATGGCATAAACAAAGGCACGGGGGTCAGAATGAAAAGGTATACTCTGGGGCCCTTCCTGTCTGGAATGGAAACTGTGCATCCGGGATTAGTGAGAAGTAAATTTGATTAATATAGGTGGAGTCAGGTTATCCAGGGCTTAGACCCAGGTGAGGGAGTTTGGCTGAGTATATAAGAAGCCTGTCTAATTTCTTGACTAGAAAATAGCTCGACAAGATCTAAATATAAAAGATATTAACTTAGAAAAAGCCTAGAAGAAGAAAGGGAGAGGGCAGCAGCTTGAAGGCTTAAAGACTGATACAGTAATGGCTGCCTTAATCCAGGCCTGGGGGCAGTAGAAATGGAGGGAAAGAAAAGACACATCCGTGAGACGGTATTATTGAAAAATAAGCAGCCACGCGGAGTCCTCCTGTAGGCCAGGCCCTGTGCTCACAGCCTGTGAACTCATCTTGTTATGTCATCACAGTATTTCTGGGAGGCGGTGTTATCGTTCCCATTCTAACAAAGAGAAAACCCAGGCCCTGGCTTCAGAGCCTGTGCTCATCGTGACACGCACAGGCTCTGGCAACAAATTGGATGACTCAACGTCTTATCAGGAATGGCTCCTTTGAGAATGGCTTCAAAGCCATTTGAGGGCAGGGAGGCGATAAATTCTGTTTGAGATTAGTTGAGTCTGAGCTAACTGTGCGTTTGTGCAGGGAGTTGAAAATACTAGATGAAGAACAGAAGTCATCTCTGAGCTTGTAGGCCTGCTTAAAGATGTAGACTGTGGCTAGGGGGATCCTGGGAGACTTTCTCAACCATGCTTGACTTTTGTACCCAAAAATCTCATTTAATGCACATATTGCATATTCCCTTTCCAGGATAACACACTGAGAGTTAAGATGCTCGCTAGCTGGTGGAAAAGCTGAGTTAGACCCCAAACTCTTCCTGTTCCAGAGGCTGCACACATCAGTATGTTGGCTGGTGGAGGAGGAATGAGTGACCCCTTTTTGCAGAACTGCTCCCTTTGGGGACTTTTGCTGCAGGCTGCAGATGAAAAGGAGTCAGGAAACGGAGTGGACAAAATCATGCCTTTTCTGAAAGAATTTCAGCTTTCTGATCCAGGTGTTGTCAAGAGAAAGTCTTACCGAAGCATCATAGCTGAGTAAACCGTATGTGTAAGTATTCTTCTCTTTGATTGAACATTCTTACTCCATGATTACACGACCGCGCGTATAAAAAGGAGACATTAACTGTGACAGATTTGCCCCTGTCTTGCAAATATTACTCCTTCAAAGGGCCTTTGGAGCATCTGGAAGCGTAAGTCTGCCAATCCACCAGCAGATGTCTCTGTTTTTCCTAAATGAGTAATGCTCCCTTTCTTCTCAGCCACTACATTTCAGATCCAATTAAAGAAAAACCTTTCTCAGCTTGTCCCGAGACTCCAAGATGCTTTTGTATAAAAGCAAAGAATTTCCTTCCTCCTTAATTTTTAAATGGAGAAATATAGCGAGATAGTTTCTTTATCTCCTAAAAATCATCATTCAAGTCTCATATACCTGTTTCTAAGTGAATCTTATAAAACCAAGCTTCTACTAAAGAACAAACTACCCTCACCTTTAGTCCTTACTGCAAATCTTACTCACTGGCAAGTTTTGCTGTACAATTGGCAGAAGTAGTCCAAGGGTAAAAGTTTAAATTCTGTAAAAGCTTCAGAATGGACCACCTTTTGTTACTTAAATAAACCCATCTTGAGAAGAGGCAAAATGCCCTCTTTTGGGAGTCCCTGTGATAGAAGAGATACTGAAAAAGAGTTGAACCTTATGATAGAAGTAATTTTTCATTTAAAATAGTCCCAAGGGGCAACCCAGTGGTTCTATAACTTTCTTACCGCTATTATGCCTTTTCCTCTCGAGAAATCAGAATTTTAAAGTTAAATTTAAAATAATAATATTTGCTGAGGGTTTTTCTTCTCCCTAAACAAATTGGGGTCCCACCTTCAATATATCCATGTGAAACGTCTTCCTCATATCAAAGAGGGTCATTCCTGCTGGAACTCTTCTCAGTAAACACAACCCTCATGACACAGGGAAACCTTCCCATCCAGTACCTCTGAAGGTCAAGTGCCAAAAAACTCAAAACCTGCCCCGGGGCAAACTGTTCACAGCAAGGTTCCAGTTTCTAAGGTGACCTGGTTTTACACTAAACCAAACTCATCGATTCCACGTCATCACCAAAAAACACATATAGACATAAAAAGGAGCCCGGTGGGAATTGACTGACCCTAAGGGAATAAACCTCAGAACTTCCAATAATAATTCAGATCTCAAAATTCCACTTAAAATTCTGATTCAGTTCAATGAGTCGACTTATATTGAAAAACGCATTTTAAAATGAGAGGCATTTTAAAATGAGAGGTATGTGAGGAGTCTCAGTGCAAACAAAGCTCTGGTCTTTTTTCAGCAGAGTCTTGGCCTACGTGGCTCATTCATTATTCCCTCCCCTCTCCTGTGTATGGGAGCAAGAGCCACCCTTGCATGCCGCATGGATCCAATTATCCTATGCTAAGCATGTCTAGCTTTCACTTTTCCCTGTGTATCATTTTCCTTTGTATTCAAGCGAGACACTGCATACCCCTGTTCTGGCTCAAACTACACTAATGAGTGACCAGAATTTACCGCCATCTTGGGTGACAAAGCCAGCTGTGCTTTAGATATTTCCTTTCAGTGTAAATGACAATGAGAATGTGTCAATCGGCTGGTATTATGCCACCAATGGCATCTTACGATTACCTGCCCTTTTTTATTTTTTGCCGTGATGTGACAGATGAATAGCATCCATCCGTTTTGAATGCTATTTCCCTTATTGAAGCTTTTAGGGGAATTTAGAGCTGGTAAAAAGTGCTAGCAATAGAGAGGGCCACAGCTCACATAGTAGAGCTGGCAACAATGTTAGGATAGACCTAACGAGACTTGGACTCTCCTCACCTATACTCTTGCAGAGGGGGGAGGGAGATGGGGAAGATGCAAGGCCTACCGCTCTGCACTTTTGTATAAAAGGAACAAGTTTCTCCATAGAAAACTCAACTCCTGGCCAAGGGAAAAGGGTTGGAAACCTGGCAGGAGCAGCCCAGGGGAAGGATGTGAGTCGTGGTCCAGGTGGCCAGTCGGACCTTCTTAGAGCGGTCACCTACAGCTGCGAGGCTGTCAACAAGTCACTTAAACCCTTAGAACTCAGTTTCTTCATATGTAAAATGGAAATAACAAAATCCATCTTGCAAGTACAATGGGGATACTTTTCTGCAAATAGTACATGGATACTTTTTTAGTAAATATTTTAATGAAGTATAACATATTTACGGACAAGTCGCACAGTGAGTTTTCACAAAGCAAATATACTGAGATCAAGAAACAACATAACATCTTACTCCCTTCCAAGAATAACTACTATCTTGACATCTAACCCCATAACCTAGCTTTGCCTGATTTTGAACTTTATATAAATGGAATCATACAGGACATACTCCTTCTGTCTGGCTTTTTTTACTCAGTGTGATATTTCTCTGAGAAATATCCAAGTTATGACAAGCAATAGATCGTTCCTCCTCACAATTGTATACTATTCCATTGTACGAATATACCACAGTTTTTAAAATCTAGTTAAACATATTCCCTTGCAGTCTGCTTCCTCCAAGGCCAAACCAAGTGGCTTTAAAAAAAATAATAATAACAGCTTTATAAATATATAATTCACATACCATACCATTCATCTATCTAATATATACAATTCAATGGCTTTGAGTAGATTCACAAAGTTGTGGAATCATTACCATAATTTTACAACATTTTTATCACCTCAGAAAGAAACCTGTACCCTGTATCTGCCCACCCCCTGGCTACCCACCCCCAATCCTCCAGAGCCACCAATCTACCTTCTGTCTCTATAGATTTGCCTCTTCTGGACATTTTGCTATGAATTTATACTGTGGAAAACATGGCAGGAACTGCCTAGAACACAGAGGCCAGAAATTTGAATTTAAAACCGGTCTTACTTTTATATTCATGAAATAAGACAATGTTGATGGAAGCCAGCTTTGGTTGAGAGACAAAAATTTCTAAACTCCTTTAGCTCCCACATAATATTTCAAGAAGGATGAAAGAGAGAAAAGGGGTGACAGAGGAAGAAAGACAAGCAGTCAGTTCTGTGTTCCAAACGACCCCCTCTCCAGGCTCATGTTGCGAAGGGGAGAGGGGCGTGAAGGGAGTGAACGGGTGTGAAGGAAGCTGAGGACAGTGTGGCATCCTCCCCTCTCCCTAGGAATGGACAATCTCCTCAGGCCACCTTCCTGACGAGTGCACGCACATCAGAATAAACTTACGGTGCTTACAGCCAAAATTTCAGGGGGATCCAGAGTGCTCCCGAAAAGAGACAAGGTCTACTTAGCAGAGATGGCCACCGTGCCCTGACTGAGGTGAGATTTAAGCAGTAGGAACCACAGAATGGGGACTAGGTCTGGGCCAACCACACCTCACTGGACACCAACCAGCGTACACCTAAGGGTCAACACCAGGCCAGGGTCCCTCTCTGCCTCCCATGGCATGAGGTTTCATAAGCCATGTATCCCCCACAGAGATGGCATTTTTGGAGAGTTCTTGGAGTGAAGTGGAACTCAGAAAGTCTGACCATTTTATCCAACAGATAATGAGAGGTATCTAAAAAAGATGGTTTCACCTACTGAACTGGACTCAAGTTGGACTTAAATATATTAGGTTTTGTACAGTTGGTGGAATGGGGATAAAGAAGATCAGGTCAGTTATAAAGAAGTAAAGATACTACATTTTCTTGCATCTATGTGTAAATTAGTGTGAGTGGATTTGGAGCCTGATATAAATGATGTTTTAGGACAAGCATTAAAAATACCTGACACAGGGGTACTCAATAGAAAGGAGATGTTACTGTCAATATTATTAGTTCACCAGCCTCGTCACTGCCATTACTGCAGTCATTCACACAGTCCAGAGCACTTCTGTTTTCTTGGGCATATTAGAAAAGTACCTCCCAACACATTTTTTGCAAGTCTGTGTTTGCTCCCCTTCCAGGAGCAGTTAATGACAACTGTGCTGATCTTACAATCTCCCCTAGGCCCCACTGTCACCCCTCACCCCTTCTTCCTCTGCCTTCCTTCACCCTTTCATCTAACCCCTGAGCCCAAAGCATCTGGGCTACTTTCTTCTGGGAAATATGATGGTCTACAGCTAGACCACCCCACTCAGTTAAAGCAACCAGAGGGCTAAGCAAGGGGAGCTAGAAGGTGTGTGTGTGTGTGTGTGTGTGTGTGTGTGTGTGTGTGTGTGTGTGTGTGTGTGAGATTACCAAGGCTTCCCAAACACCAGCAAGTGAAGAAGAAATGATGGCTAAATTACTACAAGCATTGATGATAGCAGAAACCCAGAACATCTTTAATCATTGGCAGCTAAATTGAGCTTAACATACATATTTGCTTAGATAAGTCATTGCACACATAATCTGAATTATCAGAACTTCCTTCCCACATCATGCATTTGTTATCAAATTCTTTTTGCCTAAACTGTGAAGGTCATCAAATTTTTATCCTCTAACCTACCTCACCCCCAACTTTTACTGGGATGTAGTAAAAGTTCATCTTGGCAGATCCGAAATCTTATTTATTGTCTATGACCCTCTTAAAGACATATACTTCCTGTGCCTAGGGTTGCCACATGCTCAGGATTTTTCCCCAATGTTGATTCTCTTCTATTGTTTCTGCAAATTCACTCATATTTTTCATACTATTATAACCCAAGTTTTGGTTCTGAACATACGGTCCATATTTTTTTCTATTCCCATTCCTAAACAGCAATTTTTCCTATATCCTGCATATGAAAAGAAGGAGAATGTTCTACAGTCTTATCCCAGACCCTTCCTATTCCCTAAGGTGGATGTTAAAAAGCCTACTTTGTGAACTCAGCTGGTCAGAAAATCAAACCAAGAAACCAGAGTATTTAATTTACTGGGCTGTGACCCTGCTGTAAAATGAGTTACTTGGTGCTTTTCGGTTCCCTGAAGACAGAGCCAGACTCAGCACAGGCATCACCCCTCTCTGGTGGCTCCTCTGTAAGCAATGAAATCCTGCTCCACCTCGCTTTTCTTCTCCATCAAATGGGGCTAACAAGGGAATTACGAGACATAATTGCTGTTTATAGAAGACCTCAGCATCTTAGATGAAAGGTGTCAGAGCTGGGTAAAGCTTGTCCCAGACAAGTTAACACTTTGATTAGTGGAGCCCAAGGAAGAAAAATACACCCCATGTCATCTGAGAATTATCCTGCCGGCCAGGAGAAGCAAGGTTTCACTTTACAGAGGACTCGTGGGGATTTTTTGTTCTTACAATCCTTGAATTTCACTTCAGGTCTGAGGTTAGAGGAAGTGCTCAAACGCAAAGGGAAATCCTACTCATTAGAACCATAGGGCATTCAAATTGTTCCTTCCACATAGCCATGCACAGAGTAAGTACTCAGTAAATATATACTACATGGCCCAATAAATTACTTTACTTGCTCAAATCTGTCCTAACGTCCATGAAACAAGTCCCAAGAACTAGGTTGGCATAACAATTTCAAATCACAAAAAGATAAAGAATCCCATGAAATTACATGACATGCTCATTTTGAGTTGTAGAAAATGTTCATGCTGCATTAAGAATAATTTATAGAGCCATACATGTATTCCTTCGGGCCGAAGGCTGAGCATGCAAACAACAGCAAAATGGTATAAGGCTCAAATTATTTGTGTCATTTGAGTCGAGAGAGAGAGAAACTCTAAAGCAATCTGAGAGATTCTTAAACAATTGCATCAAAACTCACACATGCTCAGGAATGCAAACCTGAGTAGGCTACCCTCATATTAAACGATGATACCATTGTTCAAAGCAATTTCAAATTCTTCTTTAGAAACTTTATACAGAGCCTGAGGCCTCTTCTTTTTAATATCTGTTACAGTGGCAAATCATATTTGGAGGGTAAATTTGATTCTTTTAGACAGCTAAAAGGCATTAGGAAGAGATGAGTGATTGAGTATTCTCAGCTATAAACCAAAAGGGGAATGTGATGATGATGTAATGAGAATTAATTTTCTTACGCAGCTGATAAACTAGCCCTAAAAGCAAATCCAAAGAAGCAGCTCCAGAAATGGATTTTGAGGGTTGATTTAGTAAATCTACTCACTCTCAGAGAGGGGACAAAACCAACACAAAGAATACATCATAAGCGCCATGATACTGCGCACTCGTGGATTAGGATTATCATTTACAATGTGCTTCGGCATAACAGACCCTCCTTTGCCCTTCGCAACTGCCCCGCCCAGGGTCTGAGCACAGACCCATGATGTGTACAGCCTCGAAAAACATCTCAAAATACAATATCGAAACCTTTTTTTGCAATATTCTACAATTGATAAAATATATTTTTTAAAATCCAATAATGACAATATGGCAGTAATCCTCAATTTTGCCAAGTCTCTCTAACAGTTCAGGGAGTCTCCCCAAATCCATGAGGACCTCCAGATAAAGCATGCGATCTAGAGGTAAAAGTGCCAGCTCGGTATCAGGAACAGGGAAGTACTCCTTCAACTAGGTGACACTGGCGTGAGGGAAACCTCCTCGTCCTGTACAAAGGCTAAACCAACAGAACAAAAGAGAAAACGGGAAGTTAAAAGACCGCAAGAAATGTAAAATCCTCATTCCAAATCAAGAATCTTCGCTGTTATCCTTAAGTCATCATTTCTTAACGTTTCTTACCTCTAATCCTTTTCTCCCAGAAATAATCATTGCACCAGGATACAGTAGTCCCTGTTAATCCAGTTTTGCTTTCCATGGTCTCAGTTACCCATGGTCAACCACAGTCTGAAAATATCAAATGGAAAAATTCCATCATGCGTTTGTGGTGATGCTGGTGTAAACAAACCCCCTGAGCTGCCGGCTGTATGAAAGTATAGCACATACCATTATGTACAGTACATAATACTTGATAATGATAAAAAACGACTATGCCACTTATTATGTGTTTGATGTATTTATGATGCTATACTTTATATCGTTAGAGTGTACTCTCTCCACCTAGAAAGAAAGTTTGCTGTGACACAGTGTGCCATGTTACACCGGCAGCAGCCTCATGCATCTCATGTTTACCGCGTCTCTTGATTGCATCATTTTCTCTTGTGCTTGATTTAATCTCGTGTTGTTTTATCAATCGAGTGTAGCCCAAGTGTACAGTGTTTATAAAGTCTACAGTAGTGCACAGGAATGTCCCAGGCCCTCACATTCACTCCCACTCACTCACTGCCTCTGACTCAGCCAGAGCAACATCCAGTTCCACAAGCTCCATTCACAGTAAATTCCCTAGCCATGATATCTTTCGTATCGTATTTTTACTGTACCTTTGCTATGTTTAGATATGTCTAGATAAACAAATATTTACCATTGTGGGTGGTTGTCTCAGCCAGTGGGAAAACAGCCTCTTGAATATCACTGCCTTTCAGCTTGAGAAAACTCAGAGCGCCCAGTAGTGCCACAACCACGCAGGTAGCAGCCTCTGCATACTCACTTTGACACTGAGGGGAGATGCTAGTTTTGGGAACAGTCTGGTTCAATTTCTGGAGAGATAAGCACTCCAGCAAGGAAAAAGCAGAGGCGAGAAAAAAGAGAAAAGATATATCCTAAAATTAAAAACAGGAACACGCTACACATCGGTAATAACTTCAAGATGCATGAGATGTGACAGGTACTGCCTGTAAATTACTAAAGAAAAGAACAAGAAAAATAATGTTATGGACTGTCACTTTACAAGAGCAGGATATAGAAAGGTAACCGACTTTGACATCGGGAATCACAATTAGGGAACCCTTTCATTTTCGACCCCCTCAAAAAAAAAATTGTGCAGGAAATTCCATATAATCAGGACTTCAAGTAAAACTTTCGGCATCTTGAAAGAAAAATGACGTTTCCTTTTAAATCACATTTCTCTGCTCAGGTAATTCTGATGTTACTTTAAAAATATGGAAAGCTCAATCTTTAGAAAATCAGGAAGTGTTCTTCCTTTTCCAAAATATAAGAACAGATCAGAAATTAAAACTGAACAGTTTACGCTGAAGCTTAAACATTAGGCTAAATCAGGAGCATGGTGGCTCAAGGGATAGGCTCGTCCCCATATGAGGGCACCTGAGATCTAGGGCCACATCCAACCCAGGTGAGAGAAGTCTATCCAAGGTAGAATGTGATACAGAGCGTGCTGACAGGGGTTGGGGTGTCCAGGCTGGTGGGGAGGGACATGGAGTATAGACCCATTTGAGATGCACAGCAGAGAGGCAAGTAGGTGGGCTGTGCTAGGCAGCCGGACCACGGGCAGAGGGGAACCACCGCAGCTGAGAACGAGCCACTCTCTTTTTTGCTGTCTGTACTTTTTATCATGTTCCTTAAAACTAGGTTTAAGTTAAATAACTTCAAAATTAATTCAGTTCTACAAAACTAACACCTAAGTTCTTCATGGCATTTTAGCACTCATCACTAGACTCCGAATCCCCAGGAAAGGAACCAGCTCAGGTCTCCCAACAACAGCTGCCTCCAGCCTGACCAGGATGGTAGGTAGGTCTTTGGGTCACTTATCCAGTCAGCTGTGGCTGGGAGGGGAAAGGCCAGTGGAACCAGCAAGGCTCCTTAGACAAGGCTCAGGGCAGGCAAGTTCCCCAAACCCACGTGACCATTGCAGCTTCAGGAAGTTCCGTAGCAGCAAGACACAAATACCAGCACGGATTCTGGCACAGGGGGACAATACAAGTACCCAGCGAGTAAAATGGTCACATGAAGGAGGCTTAATTACAGGAGAAAGAGAGCAGTCACCAAATGTGGGGCGCATAGTGAGGCGAGGACCATTGCATCTCTTGTGGAGACCCGGCCACAATGCCCTGCACGTGGTCGGAAATCAATAAAGACCATCTTGCTGTTTAATTGATTAACTCGGCAGCTTTTTTTAGCTAAAGCAATTCTGCTACACCTTCAAGGAACATGCGGATTGGTGTGTCTATCGGGGCTGCTGCCATCCTGCACCAGAATCACGAGGCGGGGTGGGGGGGCACTGAATGCAGATACCCAGAGTCAGGCCTGGTTAGTACTTGGGTGGGAGACCACCTAGGAAGACCAGGTGCTGTAGGTGTAAAAAATAAAATAAAATAAATAAGGGATTGTAAGCTGACCAGGTCTTTGCAATCTGTGAGGTCAACCAAGGGTTGCCTCGCCTAGAAATAAATGAATGAATGAATGAATGAATGAATGAATGAATATAAAACAAAATGCAGATACCAGGCTCCAGTCGAGCCATAAGGAGCCCTGAGCTCTAGGAGCAGGGCCAGGCACCCTCACCACTGCAGGCTACAAGGCTTCACCACTGCAGGTACAAGGCTGTGGATGTGGCCACCTCGTATGACTCGGAAACTGTTGCGTATTGGACTCTGTTTGCCCTGAGCATTCAGTTAAAGAGAATATTTCTCCAGTTGAACAAAATGGAGGCACTGACAGTATTCATTTAAACATATCTGGTGTGTGAAAATAAAGGAAACTTCATTTACAATGGAGTCGGGGAGCCCTGAAGGGGGCACTCTCATGCACTTACCACTCCTGCCAGGCTAACCAACAGGAAGAAGGAAGTTAAGAATTATTGACAAGGGAGGGCATTTTTCCCATAGGAATTTCATCTCCCGCTTTGAAGAAAAGGAAGTTCCTTCCCTGCATCCCAACGACGCACTAACCAGCCAATGGGAAACCGCCACAACCTAGAACTCTTATTCTCCTCCAATTAACTTTGTTCAAAATAACCCTCCCCAAGGTCCTCCTAACACTTAATAAAGGCTTCCCTTTGTCTCTTTGGACTTGCCTATGATTTGCTATATCTGCTTGCCCCAAATTGCAATCCTCTGCTCTTCCCAGTAGACTCACTTTGCTGGCAAAATAACCAGCTATTTTATTTTTGAGGTTGACAGGTGTGATTTGTCCTACTGTTCGTGAGCTGTGGTCCATGGGTGGAGGTTATCTCGCTCCCTGCCTGCACACTGGACCGGTTTTCCTAGACTCTGTTCTACTCACAGGCCCCAGCTGCAGGGCCGGGCAGACCCAGTTTCTGCTGCAATTCCAATGGCAGGATCTCAACCCCACCCTCTTCCCCACTTTGCTAATAATTAGGTCACCCTTTCGAGATCTGATATCCTGGGCCCAAGCCAACTCTGCCCCTAATTCTTCCCTGAAGGTGCCTGGAGCCAGAGTGCGAGACTGAGCCCTGTGGGTCCACAAATCTCTAAGTCCCAGCATCTCACCTGCCTCGCCAGACTGACCCAGACCACAGGAATGGTTGTTGCCTTCATGTTCCTTACTAGTTTCTTTTCTTCATTCAGACACATTTATCGAGCACCCACCGCACACCAGGCACTGAGTAACCAAAGTGAGAGAGTCCATGGATTCCCTGGGGGTCTTCGGTTCTCCAAAAGAGTATTGGCTGTTGTTCTTGTTTTAATTTTCTGTTTTCATTTTGAAGATAATCTTTTTCGAAAAATTGATATTCTGCCATAATTCAGAGTTTATATTTATATTTGTAAATACATTCTCACCAGAAGGCCAAATGATATCATGTTGTTATGAACAATGAAGGGTCCAAAATAATTTGAATAATTTAAGTAGTTAGAATGCCAAGTGTTTTGGGATCCGAACTCAAAAAAACCTTGTAGTAATCAGAACCACATTCTCATTCTGTTCATAGACTCTATTTTGTACCTACCAGCTTGTAAAAGTTCATTTATTATGAATATAACAATAAATAAACAATAAAGAACTTTTCTGTTTCTCATTCTAGTAATAATAAAATTAGATATTCACTTAATGCAGATTTCCAGGATGTGGCAATACTAACTTTACTTCTGAATGAACAAGACAGTTCCACGGAGTTATCAACTGGCATTTCATCAAAACTGGCATTTCAGGAATGCTCAAGGGCAGAGCTTTAATTAACTATGAGGTCTGATTATTCTGCACTAGCAAATAAGGCCATGCTAACAGGCATTCTCTGCGTTAGCATTGAACTCAGAAGCCAAAGTAAATCAGAACTGGACCTGAGACCACATCTTCCTACTGTTAAACCCAACATGACTGATTAGTTTCAAAACGACAGCATCATCTGTCACATTAAATTAATGTGGCTTACTTACACGATATGGGTTTTGCAGATGTGTTTGT
>NW_011888850.1:3296228-3300818 GCF_000151845.1 Pteropus vampyrus
AAAATAAAAACCATTTAATTCCATATTCAGTTTGTGAGAATTTCTTTTCTTTTTTTAATTGAGGTTTAATTGGAATATCTTATTGGCTTCAGGTATACAACATAATGATTTAATAGTTGTGTAGATTGCAAAATGATCACTAAAATAAGTCTAGTTCATGCGGAATTTCTTTCCTGATTAAACAAACAAATAAAAAGGTCTGTAGTCTATTCAAGTATAAGCAATGCTGGTTTAGTGATTTCCGTTCTGGGGAACTGGCACTCAGCCTAAATCCCAGTGGTGACTTGTAGGAGGAGGGAGCCCTGATACCGGGCTTAGCTGTGCCACCCCCAACCCCACCCCGTCTCCCATCTCCTGCTCGTCACGCTCCAGCACCATCTTCTCACTAGGGAGGTCCTGAACTCATCTCCTTTGATTTAGTGGAAGCCTCAACGGTATATGTCATTGCACTGCCGAAGTCTCCAGTTCACCAGGCCAGTACGACAAAAGTCAATTACGCTATTAAAACTGCATTTCAAGGGAGTCAGGAAGATGCAAGCAATACATGCTACTGTTTTGCTGCAGGGCTGGTGAATTACCATCCTCCCTCTCTGTCATCACGGAAGATACGAAGGATAATTACAAGTTAATGAAACTGAATTTTGAATGTGACTTTGAAATTATGGAATTGTAGAGCTGAAAGGGTCCTCAAAGTTGGATCGTTCGGTTGCGAGCCGTACCACTAGTTTACGAATGCAAGCGCTTTTATTAGCAGACATTGCATCAGCCTTAAAAACTGACCCTCAGTAACCTTGATGCTCCTAGGTAGAGTCCTGTCCACTGTCTAGTCCCCAACTTCTTGAGTCATGAAAGGAGGTCACAGTAGCAGTCAAATGCCTTCCTGGCCCCTGGGTCACAGCTGTGGCATTGTGTCCTTGAAGTCCGTCCTCCCTGAGATCCCTACCTTCTTGATGGGAGCAGAAGAGGCAGCTTCCCCAACAGGCCAATTTGGAAGTATGTTCCAGAAGCCATTGCTGCAGCCTGGAGCCTGCTTCTCTAGCCTTTCATTGATTTTTCATGTTCCTAATTCCATGCATCAAATTCCTCTTCTGCTTCATATACTCAGAGTGCTTCTTGTTTCCTGACAAGAACTCTGCCTGGTTCATGGAATGCTAACGACGACCCTATTAGGGAAATACTACTATCCCCTGTCCATAACCTGAGGAAACCGAGGCACGCGGAGGTTAACTAGCTTGCCCAAGGTCCTACTTAGAAAGTGGCAGAGCTGGGTTTCTAACGCAAACAATCTCCGCAGCTCATTCTCCAAAGGCTACACTGCCTCCTCAGGATGCTATTTTAACTGGCAGGACTCAGTGGTGCCTCACCAGACTTGAATTATTTTTCTGACCTGATGTTATTCCACTCGTGATTAAAATTCCCAAAAGAGTCTGATTGGTACAGCTTGGGTCTCAGATCCCGCCCCTTCTCCACAGTGGGGTAGGGCAGGGAAAGGGACGGTGGTCAGACCAAACCAACAGGTGTCCACCGCAAGTACCAAAACCGATCTCGATCTGACCATTGCTCAAAAGCATCATGGAAAAAATGAACAAATGAAAAATGCCCAGACGTTAAGTGGAAACTTGCCTTTTTTCAGTCATTAAATATTCCCATATGGACCTTGAAGATAGCTCAGGAAGTGTGAAGACTTTTGTAAAACATCATAGGCATGGCCTCAAAGCTGCCAAGGAAAGAGGCCAGACATTCTGGAAGGAAAGAGAGAAGAGAGATGACAGTGAGGGGCGGATGACTGGGTGCCAGGGTCAGCCCGCCTCACACCCCCACCTGCCTCAGTGAGGACTTCTGGGAGGCTCTGGCTGAACCCCTGCAGAGCTTGGTGAGGGGCACTTCACACACTGTCATGGCAACTAACTAGACGGTGTCCTTGTGCTAGAACTGAAACGGCTGAGAGATGTCCTGAAATAGTCCGTTTGAAAAACAAGAAACCTGATGCCCAAATTCCCAAATCGGCATGCATCTCTGGGCACTTGATGGGTTCTTCCATTTCCTGGAGATTTGCAATTTGATTTCAGGAATATGTTTCATGGTACACTTGAGTGATTCTCACACCTCTTATTTAACATTCTTGAATTTTGTTTAAAGATTTTTTTTTCCAGACTTTGAAAAATAAAAGCACCTCTTTCTCTCTCTCTTGCTCTGCCCTGTTCCCTCCCTCCTCCCTCCTCCCTCTCCCCTGTCCCCTTCAGTCTGTCTGTCTCTTTTATAAGAATATTATCTCAGGTAAGTCCCTTACTGTTTTATTTTTATAATCCCTTGCTCTCAAGACAAAAAGATAAATTCAGGTTTTTAAAACCCCAGACAGATACTCTTTGCTCCTTTTACTAAGATTTCTCCAAATTCTCTAGAATTTCTCCATTGATTGCTTTCCATTGCTATGCTCTGCCTTCTGTCAAAGATTGAATATGCGACTAAAAGTTGGTTATAAAAACGTGTCCCAAAATATCACATTTTCCCAAAACTCTGCCCTGTTCCCAGTTCAAACTTCATGTTTTTACTTTTTCCTACAGTGCAAGTAATCTCTCAGCTGTACATTCCTAAAACTTCAGTGGTGGAGAGTTCACTCACCCTGAACTGACCACGGTAGGAAGGTCTCATCCTTTTCTGAAGACCTCCTTCCCCAGTGATCAGACCAAAGGACCCAGTGTGGAAAGGGGAAGAGGATTTATTCGAGTTGAGGCCTCTGCAGCAGTCAGCAAAGCAGTTTATCACTAACCAAAAGGACGGACGCTAGTATTTTATCTGCCAGAAATATATGAACCCCTGGGCATTCTTTCTTCTTTTAGAGTGTGACAAAAGAAGTTCCGGACAGTTGGGTCTTGCCTAATAGAAATGGTAATCCATGAGCAGAGATCCGTGCTGTTCACCATACTGGCTGGGAGAGAAAATGTACAGGGGAATGAAAGGAGGCAAAGATTGTTCTTGACAATGGTGACCAATCAGATTTCCAAGAGTCGAAGCTCTCTGGACATTCGGGGAGAATATCTAAAGCTTGCCTTAAGTTGCTAAACAATAATCTCCCTGCGACAAATAATTTTCATCAACCAAGATAACAGTAGGGCCTTCCCTCAAGATGTGAAATGATACATGAGCATCGGGACCAGTCATGCTGATATAAACTGTACCCGTGATGGCAGCCATTCATTGGGAAGCTCCAAAGCGGAATCCCTCCTCAGTGGGATTTGATACTCAGTTACGCCCAGCCTCGTCATGGCGGACACTCAATTCCTTTGCTTGGAGGTGCCAATAAGAAATCGTCCCTGAAGGGTGGTGGCGTATTGACTTTCTTAGTCGTGTGACCTTAAATCTGGGCATTTCCCTTCTCCACATCAGATATCAAAAAGAAACAAGAAAATATATTTCCTCTTTCTATATCAGGATCTCAAAAGCAATTTCTTTTACCACCTGTTTTTTATTTTGTAATAAAACGCACTGATGTCATTCCAAAATTAAGAAGACATTTGGGGAAAACCCATCACTCTAGCAAATTGCTCTACCAAAGCTATCTTATCAATTTATCACCCCCTTCTCTTTAATTTTACAAAGTTAAAGTCAGAGTATATATGTGATCCCTTCTTCTGCTCGTTTCACTTATCATTATGTCAGGCATTTCCCTGTTTCAAGATACATAATCATAATTTTAATAGAAGCATATGTCATCATATTGTTGGCCCTAACATAGTAAATCATTTCCCTGTTGCTCATCCAGGTTGGCAGAGTCCGTGTCAGCACAAGGCCAAAGAGGCTTCCATTTGCTACTTCGGTTGCAGCTGGGACCTGAAGAGCATTTGTGATCGAAGCGCTACATGACTCCCACAGGTGCAAGAGTGAGCCCAGCTCAGCGGGAATAAGCACCCACTGCAGAGGGCATCAGGGCTTGTGGAAAATTCTGGAAGCTGGAGCACCATCCGATCTTTGGGACTAGGGTAAGAGGAATGAGGTACTTGCCTCGGTGCAAAAACAAAAACCTCCATATAACAAATTTGACCCATGCTTAGTTATGTTTAATATTGCTTGTCTTTCGCCTTTTAGTTACTCACATTTAAACCTTTAACACGAAAGTTTTTTCTTTTAAAATAACACATTTTTTTCTTTTAAGCCAGAATTTTTCTTTGCAGATACATACATACTTATACATGCATGTACCTGTTTATTGTTTGCACAAATGAGGACACACTTTATGTTGAACTTGCTATTTTCACTTGACCTCAGATCTCAGATTGATCCATCTTGGCATATATAATCTACTTCATTGTTTTTTAAAGAGCTGAATCGTCCTCCACTACATGAAAGTGCTATAATTTATTTAACCATTTCCCTCTTGAGGTACGCTTTCACAGTTTCTAGGGTTTTGTTTGGTTTTGTTTTACCAATAATGTTGTAACCATACCTTTTTGATAGATTCAAAGCAACCGGAAGTTTTCTGAGAAATCTTAAATTTAATGTAATTATTTTCAATAAAATAATTGGTCAGAGTTCAGAAAGGCATTTGATAAAACTTAACATTTGATTTCTGATTTTTAAAATTCCCAGTAC
>NW_011888850.1:3301768-3307377 GCF_000151845.1 Pteropus vampyrus
ATATGCTATAAGCACAAAATATTTTTCAAAAATAGTCAAGAAATTGGTCTCAGTGAGCAACTCTCACAAATATGCTATAAGCACAAAATATTTTTCAAAAATAGTCAAGAAATTGGTCTCAGTGAGCAACTCTTACAAATAAACATAGAAAGGATGAAAAGGAGCTTTGGTTTTCATCACACGCCTTTGGTGCAGGTAGAATTCTCCACATGCCCCAAAACACACGCCTTTCAACGTGATTTACTTTTTGTACCATATGGAAGCCTTTTCTAATAGATCAGCTTATTTTCTAAAATCCTTGATTGAACCCTGAGACTGATATTTAGTTCGAATAGATGGATGGCCTTTGTTCAGTAAACAAAAGCCTATTCATTGATGAGAGAAGGAGGGAAACAACACCTTAGTTTTTTTGGTGTTTTTGTTGTCACTGTTGTGGTTATGCCTGTTATGTTTTAGTCTTGATAGCTTTGAAATGGTATGACTGTGTCTCTACTCATCAAGTGACTTTATAGATCGGTGCCTTCGAGTCCTGTGGCCAGGTACCAATTCACACCACCGAACATGATGAAACCTGCTGGCATGTAACCCAGGACGACCCAACTTTTCTGAGGGTCTTCAGGGACCCAGTCGAATGGAGTGCCACTGGCCTAAAGAGCTTGGCCCAGACCAGGCCAGCAGGAGGGAGAGAGGGAACCCTCATGGGGTGGCTCTCGCTGGCTCCTCCCTTCACAGTGACTAACACCAGTGACAACACGGTCCACTCCCAACCTCCTTCACCTCGGCGTTGTCCTCATCCGAGGCTCACTTCTAATGCATGGAGGGATGCTGGCGTAATTCTAGTGGGTGGGAGGATGTAAAGAAATAAGGACACGTGGCATTAGCAACAGCTAATTCTATACTTAATGATGATAACATTGTTCCTTAAAATTACCCAACACTAAACTATTTTGATCAGCTCCCAAATTGTAGTCCATCATGAGGGGCCGGGCTGCTGCACCTGAATCCCTGGGGAACATCTTTAAATGGAACAACTCTCAACCCAGACCCCCAGAGATTCTGCTTCATTGAGTCTGGGGTGGGACCTGGGAATCTGTATTTTTAAAATGAAGGTAATTCCTGATGGGCAGCCAGGCTTAGCAAACACAGATGTAAATTATTCAGTTACACTCAAGTTACTGTGAACCGTATAACAGTCTAATAAATTTGGATGTGACCCTTCGGGGAGAAAAAGTCCCAGGAAAAGTTGCTATCATAAAAGAATCAAATTAATCTTCGAGAGTGAGTAAATTAATCCCAATAAACACATTCAAGTCACAGTATTAAGTAAAATTTTGTCTTCCTAATCAATAATGAAATAAGCAGAGGGAGGACACTTTAAAGCCAACAGGAGATATTATCATTCAAACACTAGCCTAGATCTGATAAATATTTTATAGACAATCAATATTATTTCATTCTACTTGAGAAATGTTCCTGTTTAGCAACATCAGTTTTCTGAATTGAATTGGAAGGGTACAGGGTTAGTTATAGTAATGTGAATTTCTCTTTCAAGGTGAGTATTAACATACATAACTAAAAACACCAGGTCACTGTCTCTCCTCAAGGTAGGCCACCTCACAGGGTCTTTTGGCCCTGGCTCTGAAGTGCAGTTCTGTGAGCCACCCTTTGCAGACTAACAGTCCTGGGAAACATCCCTGGTCTCGAGAAAAGGCCAAGCCTATAGATGTCTGGTGCTGGCAGACACCTGGTCCTCCTTAATTCCCTCCTGCAGAGAGCCTTGCAAAACCTCAGGTTCTTTTCACTCATCATCTTACAGAACCACAACAAAAACCGTCTGCTGACAGTCGGTGAGTTTATGTGTATACACGCATGGCAGGTGAAAGTTTCTCAGGGGTTCCTTTTGCTATCCTCAATTGAATGAGATGTTTTGTAAAGGATAAAATCGAGCCAGCCTAGAAAGCCTTCAGGGTTTGACAAACGAAAGGAGAGATACTCTCAATACAAACAAAGCCTCTTGTGAAAATTCAGTGTTTTCGTGTCTCAGAAAGTCACAGGACAGAGCAGTCTAACTTCAGGTGAAAATGTACTAAAGAAACTGGTAGTCAGAGGTGACGCTGAGATTTTTCTTCTAAAATAAACAGTAATTTTAAAAGAACGTTTCACCTATTTCCCTGACCCACTTCACTGCTGACAGTATTTTATTCGGTGTCAAGATAGAGTGACTCCTTCCAGTGGACTTATCCGTGATGCCACAACTAGCCTCTAGAGGTCGCACTGCATAAAAAGCTCTGGGCTGCGGTGGAGGAAAAGGGAAGGGGTTGGGAACCAAAGATCAAGCCCAGGTGAGGCGGGATAGTTAGCCTAGAAAGGACACCCCACCAGCAGCCCCCGTCCTCCAGGATGTGGCCTGGAATTCTTCCTCAGTCCCTTACTCAGCCCTCTCCGTTTTGATTTCAAGCAGGAGACCCCAGCATGAGAAAGAAGCCAAGGCCGGGAGATAAGATAGATGGCCTTGAGCCGCCTCCTCCCCTCCAGATGGCTTGGGAAACAAGCTGAGACCAAGAGGCAGACCAGATAGCGTCAGGACACCCCCAATCCTAAGAAAACAAAAGCCCATAATCCAGCCAGGGCAGACTCTCTCTCTCTGAGCTGCAGGCACTTTTCTCTTACGCACGCACGTACTTTCACTTTAATAAAACTTGTGCTTTCCTGCTTGTTGTTTGTCATGTCCTTGAATTCTTTCTTGCGACATAAGAACAGAACCTGGTCACCTGAGCTCTGGGGTAGGGGTCCCTCTTTGGATTCCCACCCTGTTGAGTCTCCGGCAATACCCGGACCTCAAGGTTAAGGCCATGAAAGTCACTCTTTGAAGACAGTGTCCCCAGAAGAGAGAAAACTAAGGTGCAGGAAATTTGAGAGCTGTGTGCTTTACTTCAAGACAAAAGAGGAAGGTAAAGACAACTGCACAGGGTGTGTCCCACCAAGGCCCCAAGCCCAGCCCCTCTGGAGCTGTGCTCACATTCGACGCCGACTGTCCAGGACTGGCTGAGAGCACTGTCGCTTGAAGTGAGTGTCCTTCCATTTCGGAGTGGGAAGAGGTCACTAGGCAAAATGTTTAGAGAACAAGGTGAGGAGCCTCTGTCTCAGAATGGAGCCACAGTGGGTAGTGAGTGACACAGAGAGCCAGAAGCAGCCTTGGGATCCACCAACCAGAAAGGGGCTGGGGCTGAGGGTTGCAAGCCCTGATCAGCACATTTGCACATAAGAGGAGAGAAGAAACCAGCCATGGGCGGGAACTGCTGGAATGAAGTGTCCCAGTACCAACATCTTTATTATTACAATCTTGGCCCTCGCTTGTCTTATCCTTCCTTTGGTGTGTATGTATGTGTGTGTGTGATTGAGACAGATAGATGCAAGCTGAAGTTCTTATATTTCTATATTTATAATACATAGGAATACATAAATGAATAAATTGGATACAAAGAATGCATGATTCTCTGAGAATTCATGTGCGAGAATTCATATTATATGAAAATTATATGAAAAGTCAGAGCCTTGGCTCTTTATGAATCAAGAAAAATTACTACAAGTTGGTCAATGCAAATGTATATTTCCCTTTCACATATACAGGTTTTGGTTTTCCCTGTAGTTATTAGAAGCAAAATATTCACCCAGACCTCCAAGAGTTTTATTTGAGATGAGATGACAAGACACACCCACGTCATAATTAAAGATCGATATAAGGCAGAATGGAATCGGAACCTAAATGGTGCAGATGTGGATGAAAATCACAAAGTAACGTAGAGAAGAAAAACATCAGTGGGATCTGGTTACTGCTACACAGGTTTCACAGAGAAGTGGAACTTTAGGTGAGCTCCAAAAATAGTTTGGTTAGATGTATGTGGGATGAAGGTGATGGAAGTTTATCTGAAAACTAACTGCAAAAGGACGGAGGGAAGGATGAGAGAGCTGTGTGCAAGACAAGGTAGATGTCTAACCGCGGCTCTCCATAATGCATGACGGTACCTAGGGGTATCCCTCAAATTACCTGCTCACTCTAGCATTTAACTTTCTTTCCTCCAAGCACTTCTTTTTATCGTTGAGTTTGGAGCGCCAAACTGAAGACAGTCCTAAACTCCTCTCTGACCAGCACCAACATCAGAAGGACTTCATTGTAATCAAGCTCATGTGAACGCTTTTTGTCGTTCATTTCTAGTCTGTTATTCCCAAGGAAATGGTCAGTGCATGGAGAATACTTTTTCACACTGACCGAAGATCAAGTTTCATTGAGCCACAAGACATGTTTGGGGGCCGCAGGTAGTCACTCTGCCTCTTTCTCCTGCTTTTCCCCTGGGAGAGGTGGGCAAGAAAAATCCTTTCAAAGCCTCTTGGAAGTGCAGAGTGCCCAGGCCCTTGCCCCTGACCTTAGGAAGAAATTTGGCGTCTCCATGCCTCTTCCTTTGAAGTTCAGTATGCCTAGAATGACTCTCCCGGCCCGCCATGCCCATAACCTCCTATTCATCCTTCAAGTCTCAGCTCAGCAGTAGTGATAATAAAAATAATAATCATAAAGCATGTTTCCTTCTTCTATTCTGTGGTAGCTTACCATAATTTCCCTTTATAGCACTCATCAAAGTCCATAATAATATATTTGTGTGATTATTTTATGGGCATCTCTATAGCTCACTTGACTGAAAGCTACATGAGGGTATAGACCATCTGCTTTGCTCACACTGTATTATAGTCAATTACCAAGTCTGGCACATAGTAAGTACTCAATAGTATTAAGGAAATAAATTAACAGGTTTACATTCATTGAGTACTTCCAATGTGCCAAGCACTGGGCTAAGTGTTCCTGAAACGTGATCTGTTTTAAGCTTCCCAACAGTATTCTGAAGTAGGTATCATTATTACCTCTGTGGAATAGATAAGGAAGTTGAGGTTTAATGAGGTCTCCAGAATTTTTCAGAGTCATACAGCTAGTTAGTGGAGGCACTGGGGTTCAAAATGAGTTTATCAATCTCTAGAACTCAGCTCTCCACAGCAACACCATACACTTCCTATTTGAAATAGTTGGCCTCCCTGACTGAAACCTTCCTGGACACCTTCGTACTAGAATTAGTAGTTCCCTTCATCATTTTTTCTCATATTGCCTTAGCTATTCCTCTATTACCATATTTATCACATTGCATCATCAGGATTTAAATATGTGTCTGTGAGCTCCATCAGTGCATGGACCACACTTTAATCAACCAGCAGGCCAATTCTAACTACCTAGTCCATACCTAAGTACAGTTACAATACTGGTCAGTAAGTGCCTAATTAACCCAGCATCAGTGTCTCTCAATACATCACTGTCACTTCATGGTAAAGAAAACAGATGCCATTAATGGAGGTGGACTAATTAATCAAGTGAACAAATAGAGAAGTCAGAGGCAGACCAACCACATATGGACACCTGACATATGAGATAGGTAGCAATGGGAAAAGGATGGAGCCAGAACTCAGCTGGTTATCCACGTGAAAAGGAATGAAATTAGATCCCCATCACATGCCATACACAAATGTTGATTCTTAATAAAGACTTCCCTGTGGGGGAAAAGAAAAAA
>NW_011888850.1:3308637-3313492 GCF_000151845.1 Pteropus vampyrus
ACTTACCCAACCATCTCGAAGTGTACTGCCCAGAAAAGGGAGCTTCAACCAGACTATAGCTGCCATACTCCATTCCTTTGTTGAGCATCTTTTTTAAGACCCTTGGCTAATGGATGCCAGCTAGTGGTAGACCTCCAGGATGGCGAAAGGTCTAGCAAATCTGAAAGAGAGGGATGGCTGAATGGGATGGGGTGCTGGTCCGGAAATGTGCTCATGGGCTTTTGGAGAGTCTAGTTCAGAAGCACAGCTACTGCTCTTTGCTTGGCTAAAGCACTGTTCTCTCGGGGAAGTTCCTCTTTGATTAAGTGAGCAACCTCAAAAGGAAACAGATCCACAGAATTATCCTGGAAAAAGAAAAGGGCGAGTTAAGGGACACATGTGACCTAACTGTGACTATTAGAAAACCTGCCTTAACAGAAGTAGACTCGGTCCGGGAAGTTCTAGAATGCAGATCCAGTTGTGAGAGGCCACGGAGTGGGGCTGTATAAACTCAGATCTGGGCAAGCACCATGAGACAGGCTGCCTGAGGTCCTGGACATGTTCAACTATCTAAATTGTCAAAGATTCCAGAACTGGATCTGGCGAAACTACAGAAGATGACCGCTAAGGTCCTCTCCCACTCTGTGAGGACGACTCAAATGCATCCAAGGGGTAGACACCCCACCCACCAGGAACAGTGCTCAGTCTTAGCACCCCCTAGTCAACACTTGAGACGGGTTTTCTGTCTAATTAGCTTATAACCCTTTCTGATCTTACCGTGACCCTTAGCCCTTTTAACTTAACTTGTGGTCCCTGAAGAATTAAAACTGCTACCAAGGCTTAAGTTTTACTATTTATAAAGTAAACCCAGCATCCCACTAATAAAAAGCTGCTTAAAGGAGATGCATACATTTTCTCCGTATGTTTCCCCAAGTCACAGTTGGCTACCTCTCCTATAAATGGGTCTACCATCTTTCCAAGAGCTTCTCCCATAAGCACTTTAAAGCACTTCCATATTTTGCAAACACAAATTTTTTAATTGCCTTTTATGGAAGCCCACAAAGTACTGAACTTAAATATTTTAAAAAAAACAGCTGCAAGCAGATCTCTTTTGATACTGTCCAACACATAGTCATGAGAGAGAGATCACAAATAAATCAGCTAATTACATGTCACTTTAAAACCACAGGATGTAGACAAAAGGCTGCTGAAAGGTTCTGATCAATACTGACTCATGAAACCAAAACCCCATTGATACACTTAAAAAATCTACAACTGGCAAAATTTTAAATGTTAGGTCCACGCTAATTTATTTTGCAAGTTACTCCAGGGAAGACAGACATTGGCCCACGTCTCCTCTGATGGTAAAATCGTTTCAGAAAGTCCTCCATTGCTGATTGCAGAGCCCAATGGGCTCTCTTTGTCCTTTCCCTGGCACCATTTGGGTGGTGTCACTGTGACATGTGCTGCTTCTGCTTCCAGTTTGGGCATCATGTCAAGTCTTGGTTTAACACTTCGGTGTGTCCTGAGTCAGACAGGTGCAGGAATTAGGTAACCACTTTGTATCCACATTTGAATATTTCAGCTGCTGAGCAAGTTGGCTCAGGTGTGCTTCCTCCTTTCATCTGCCATTGATTTTCCCAGCCCAGGATGGTTGCCCGACATGACCCAAACCATTTGCTTCATCTTGTCATTTGATGAATTATGGAGAGCAGGTGTGAAGTCGTCCTTTCTTCTTATGAGGCATCTTCTCTATGTTGTGAAATCAGTTCTCCTCCCAGAACTTATGGTTTGGGGCACTACCTAGGCTTGGCCCTGAACCCATAGCCAACTATGACTGTCATAAAAGGGAGGCAGTCATGTGTCTGGCCATAGGAGAGTGAAGCACAGAGAAGCAGCACAGGCCACCGTCAGAGACTGAGTGAGGAAAATAAGAAGCTGACTCTGATTCACTGAGAACTTTAGCATCTCCTGCTTTCTAGGAGGGCACCACCAAATACGTACCTACTTTTAAAGGTTCATGGTGATTCTGACTGAGGGGCCAACTCTCAGAATGACACAGAGACTGAGGCTGCCACTGATTAGAGACTATCAAAACAATCTATCAGAAACAATCGCAGCTTATGAGACACACGCCTTCAACACACCAAGATGCCCGGTGACCTCACAACAGAACTGTCTGTTCCAAGGGCTGGGATCCACCAACCTGGCACGAAGTGGTGCTGAGAGAAGACAGGGGGACATAATCAGGGGTGAGAGGTGGAAGGAACCGGATGCCCAACATCCAGAATGCTTCCATGTGCAAGCACAGGGCCTACGACGTGACCTGGGGAGGGTATGGCACAGGCGACAGAGGCAGGAGGGCACCGGCAGAGTTAGAGAGGAAAGCAGTTGCATCGACATTCTTAAAAAAAAAAAAAAAAACTTTCTTAAACGAAAACCAAAAGTATATTTTCAGAGCCTAAAATGGAAAGGACTAGATTCTTCTAAAACAAAAATGGGAGTGGGCAAGATAAGAAGGCAAAGTGCTGTTAAAAGCATTCTTGGTCTGTTATTAGCCAATCTCAATTATGCAATGAGACAAAACAGATCCCCAAAGCACCATGGGGCGGGGGAGGGGAGTGGACATGGAGTTGGGCTGGAGTACTGTGCTGGGCAGGCTGGTGAGAGGCTGGTACCGAAGGGCAGGTTTCCTCCTGAGGAAAGCTGGGACAGCAAGCATGCAGAGCCCCTGGTGCAGACAGGCCAGGCAGCCGCCTGGCATAGAGGCCTCTGAACACTGTCACATGTGGACATTCAGCTCTCTTGCCTTGCAATTTCTGGGCACTCCTTCTAACCATCTTTATCAAGCCATTATCATGAGAAAGGAAAGACATGTTTATTGATCCTAGGGAAGGCTTTCCTTTTCTCTAGAAAGAGCCAAATCTTTTCTTATATAAAAAATAAAAAGGAAAAACAAGCTGAGTCACAAGTTAGGATTTAAACCCTGGATGTCTGACATGGACATCTATGTTCTCAAACACTCCATTATCCTGCCTCTCAATGGCAGCTTGTCCTAGGCTGCTGGAGGTTAAGTTGTATACGTTAATTTTTAGGCTCTCTTGGTTTAGCCAGTAAGGCCTCCTATGAGCATACTCACTCAGCCCCGCCTAATTCCTGAGCCTATCAGGACCAAAGCAGCCGATGGCTATGATTCTAGCACCCTTCCCAGTTCTTACCAGCCCCCTTCCCCAGGGGCTTGACCCTAACCCTGTGTCTTCAGCTATTGACTGGGAGCCTGCTGAAAAGCAAGCCTCTCACCTGGGACCACCACGCTGTACCCTGGCTGACTTTGAGCAGCACAGGGTTGACCCCTCTTCACAGTGGGAACAGGCACCATCTTCTGCTTTGACCTCAAAGGGGCAGATTCCACAGTCAGCATTCTGCACAGCTAGTTGACTGGTAATAGCCTCTTAAAAACAAACCGAAAAGTGAAATGTATTAATGGGAACACTTCTTCCTCAAGGCCATGTGATGGCTTGCTGTCAAATCGCTGACCTTCGAAAGTCTACCAAAGAATTTGCTAGACCCTCTCTGGACATGACCTCTATGATTAGCATCGGCTAACCGCTCTGACCATGTAGTGGGCGGGACAGGGTCCAAAGCAGTGTGACCCAGAGGGACCACCCTACACAGGGTTTGGAGGTCATGTGGAATAAAGGGCAGAGAGAGGAACTGTATATACTAGCACGACACTTCTCTAAGGTTTATCACAGGCATCCATCAGGCACTAGATTGAGGTGATAAATGATATTGCTATTCCTTTCTTTAGCTCAAACATTCATTCCCAGGGACATAATCTCAATTCAGAGTTTCCAGGCAACACTTTGCCAGACTGCTGTCCAGAGCTTTAATGAGACTGTGGTAAACTTGTGGCCACTAAGTGATGATCTAAGCTTGTCAAGTTGGCTCCAGACAGCTAAGAGATACATGCAATATTAATAAGTAATACTATTTTAACACTAAAACAATATTCTCCAAAGCATGTTCCAATGGATAGCAAGAATTATAAGGAAAACAATGTTTGTTGTCAAATACACTTGGGAAATACAGAGTTCGGCAAAGCTGAACGAGCTTCTGTACTGCAGGAGTTCCTAGGGGCCGTGGGCCGTCCTCTGTGCCTGGGCTCCGGAGTGCACAGCAAACACCAATCCCACACTCTCCTCCTCTTCTTCAGAAAATTGTAGGAACTTGGTTGCCCCAAGTGGCGCAGCTTTAATGTTTAATTTTACTGAAAGTAAAATCGTTTGACCTCTATCGAAGTAGGCGGTGATTATCAATCGCGGCTAAAATCCACAGACGAAAAGTCTTCAAGGAACATTATCGTGTGTGGATCAGGCTGACACCACGGATGAGATCACAGGCTAACATCACAGAAACAGAGGCACTCTTAGATCTATACCCCAGAATGTTAAAAACAGGTGATCAGACAAAAATTTGTACGTGAAGGTTCGGGGCATCGCTCTTCACAATACTCAAAAAAGTGGAAACAGTCCAAACATCCATTGACTGATGAATGGATAGAAGGTGGCATATCCACATGCTGGAACGTTGCTCAGTCACAATAAGGAATGAAGTACTGATGCATCCTGTGACATGGACAAACCTTGAAAACATTAGACTAAGTGAAAGAAGCCAGTCTCAAAAGGCCACATAGTACATGATTCCATTTACACGAACTATCCAAAATAGGGAAACCCACAGAGATAGAAAGCAGATTAGTGGTTGCCAGGGGCTATGGAGAGAAGGGATAGGGAGGGACTATTTCATGGGCACAGGGCTTCTTTTGGGGTGATGGGGAAGTTTCTGGAATTGGAGGGTGGTAATGGTTGCACAG
>NW_011888850.1:3314778-3317185 GCF_000151845.1 Pteropus vampyrus
TTCCTTCCTTCCTTCCTTCCTTCCTTCCTTCCTTCCTTCCTTTTCTTTTCTTCCTTCCTTCCTTCTTTTCTTTTCTTCCTTATTCTTTATTAGCCTTTATCAGCCCCTGACAAATTATTTGTTTACTGTCTGTCTCCCCCATGTGGATTGCAAACTCCATTAGACCTGGGGCTTCGCTTTATTCACAGAAAAATGTTCTCAGAACAATTTCTGACATATAACAGGTGCTCATTAAAAACTAATTGAATGAATGAATGAATGTAGTCCACATCAGAAACCTTTTAAGAAAAAGTACCCATGTATCTTTGGGGGCTGTAACAAGTGTTTTCCTAGTGGTCGAAATGCTCCTAGATTAGTTAAATCTAGTGAAACTGGGCCAAGATGTCTGCAGAGCAGCTAAATGCCTTGCAATAAGAGATCTTTCCTCTTGGTCCTTTCCAGTCTATGGCAGAGCCCTGTTGAGGCTGGGATGACTGTTCTTTTCCTGAGAAGAGCGAGATTAGATGAGGGTCCAACTGAGGGGTGGTGGCATCTGCGGGAAATAAACTTGGAGGAAATGATATAGCTGGAGGGAGTGTTTCGAGGTCACGAGAACGATGTGGAGTCAGAAGCTACAGATGGTTTGAGGTTCCAAAATGAATTTGTTTTCAGGGGAGAGCCGGACAATACACAGATGGATTCTGAGTGGCAAACATCCCACTGAGGAACTGAAAGCTGCCAAACGTATTTTAAAGAATTTCACTCCTACCCAAGATGACCTCTTGAATTACTCTTCCCATTGCTATTCAAAGGAATCTATCTGGGTTTCCTCCAAAGGAATTCAGCTAGCTAAGACCCTCCTTTGGAACTCAGGTGACACAACTGACCACACATCAGAAGCTGGGCTCTGTGTTACACCTCCACCCTCACTCTGTAACAGAACTGAGTTTCCTCATGTAACAGAAGAAAGTAGTATGTTTATTTGCTTAAGAAACAGCACGGTTGACATAATGAAACTATAAGAGGGGAACTATGTCTCATTCTGTCAGCTGCTCACTTCCTAAAAGGCTGGGCTACAAAATAACTTGTTAATGACCTGAATATTTAAATCAACTAGGTAATCCTGCTGATTAAGATTCCTGTGGGAAGCACTTTGGAGAAGTAAAAAACAAAAACAAAACACATGTCTATACTTGTAGTTTTCACATAGCAAAGTATCTATATCAGCCAGTTTCTAATCTATAAGCCACCTTGCTGAATTTCAGTGTCGGTTATGCCAAATAATCATCCCTTGGCTGTGAAAAGATTTTCCGGCAGGCTCTCAAAGACAAGGACAGATGGCATTCCACTCGGGATACTTCCGGCTCTTTGTTTTAGCAAATATTGACACTTTCGTAGGAAACAGATCCAGATTCTGTTTCTTCCTAACTCATCTTGCCAATCCTAAAGTTTTGGAGAGATATCGCTCCATAGAATTGGGAAAATGCACTTGCCACTGAATTAAAAAAGACATGTCAAGGTGAGCAATGTTATGGTTAATTGATGCTTGTAAAAATCGTAAAGTAGTAAATGATACACTGTGATCACAAAGTACTTTCAAACAGAAATGAGACAGGATAGAAAGGAATAGAGGAGACAGCTGAAGAAAAAGGCTCTCCAAAAAAATTTAAATTACTGTACAAAACCTTTTTTAAAGATCCTTTCTAGTCTAGACATTAGTGACAGCAAAGTTATATTAGCTTTACTCAGAAAATCAGGGGCTATTTACTGAAATTCAAAATTAGGATATACTACTGTTTAAAAACACTGAAAGTCACTATTTATAATCCTTTCTGAAGAGCAACTGGCAGAATATCTCTTAACCTCCCCAAATGTTTATATATTCTTTGACTTAAGAAATTTGGGGGGAATTTATATTATGTAAATAATCAGGTATGTACCCAAAAATATGTATGAGTTTATCACACAGTTGCTTATAAAAGTGAAAATTTGACAATCTAAACATTTATCAGTAGCAAACTGTTTAGTAAAATCAAAGCACATCCATATTATGAGATATTATGAGATGACAACATGGAGCTGTATTTGTTACATGAAAGAGTTCATCGACATAGGTGGTTTTCAAAAAGCAGTTACAATAAAGCCAATTTGTTGTAAGACCAAATAATTTTTATAAAAATTATTATATGGCCCAGAGACCCCAGTCTTTACTCAAGGAAGAAATAGTTCTTATACAATAACAAGAACAAAACAAAAACGGACGGAAAATTCTATATTAGTTTCCTAGGAATGCCAGACCAAATTACCACAGCAAAAACTTGGTGGCGTAAACAACAGAAACGTTCTCTTTCACATATGGCTCCCGAGACCAGAAGTCCGAAATCAAGGTGCTGACGGGCCAAGCTCCCTCTGAAGGCTCGAGGGGAGA
>NW_011888850.1:3317940-3322101 GCF_000151845.1 Pteropus vampyrus
CTGGAGGGAGTGTTTCGAGGTCACGAGAACGATGTGGAGTCAGAAGCTACAGATGGTTTGAGGTTCCAAAATGAATTTGTTTTCAGGGGAGAGCCGGACAATACACAGATGGATTCTGAGTGGCAAACATCCCACTGAGGAACTGAAAGCTGCCAAACGTATTTTAAAGAATTTCACTCCTACCCAAGATGACCTCTTGAATTACTCTTCCCATTGCTATTCAAAGGAATCTATCTGGGTTTCCTCCAAAGGAATTCAGCTAGCTAAGACCCTCCTTTGGAACTCAGGTGACACAACTGACCACACATCAGAAGCTGGGCTCTGTGTTACACCTCCACCCTCACTCTGTAACAGAACTGAGTTTCCTCATGTAACAGAAGAAAGTAGTATGTTTATTTGCTTAAGAAACAGCACGGTTGACATAATGAAACTATAAGAGGGGAACTATGTCTCATTCTGTCAGCTGCTCACTTCCTAAAAGGCTGGGCTACAAAATAACTTGTTAATGACCTGAATATTTAAATCAACTAGGTAATCCTGCTGATTAAGATTCCTGTGGGAAGCACTTTGGAGAAGTAAAAAACAAAAACAAAACACATGTCTATACTTGTAGTTTTCACATAGCAAAGTATCTATATCAGCCAGTTTCTAATCTATAAGCCACCTTGCTGAATTTCAGTGTCGGTTATGCCAAATAATCATCCCTTGGCTGTGAAAAGATTTTCCGGCAGGCTCTCAAAGACAAGGACAGATGGCATTCCACTCGGGATACTTCCGGCTCTTTGTTTTAGCAAATATTGACACTTTCGTAGGAAACAGATCCAGATTCTGTTTCTTCCTAACTCATCTTGCCAATCCTAAAGTTTTGGAGAGATATCGCTCCATAGAATTGGGAAAATGCACTTGCCACTGAATTAAAAAAGACATGTCAAGGTGAGCAATGTTATGGTTAATTGATGCTTGTAAAAATCGTAAAGTAGTAAATGATACACTGTGATCACAAAGTACTTTCAAACAGAAATGAGACAGGATAGAAAGGAATAGAGGAGACAGCTGAAGAAAAAGGCTCTCCAAAAAAATTTAAATTACTGTACAAAACCTTTTTTAAAGATCCTTTCTAGTCTAGACATTAGTGACAGCAAAGTTATATTAGCTTTACTCAGAAAATCAGGGGCTATTTACTGAAATTCAAAATTAGGATATACTACTGTTTAAAAACACTGAAAGTCACTATTTATAATCCTTTCTGAAGAGCAACTGGCAGAATATCTCTTAACCTCCCCAAATGTTTATATATTCTTTGACTTAAGAAATTTGGGGGGAATTTATATTATGTAAATAATCAGGTATGTACCCAAAAATATGTATGAGTTTATCACACAGTTGCTTATAAAAGTGAAAATTTGACAATCTAAACATTTATCAGTAGCAAACTGTTTAGTAAAATCAAAGCACATCCATATTATGAGATATTATGAGATGACAACATGGAGCTATATTTGTTACATGAAAGAGTTCATCGACATAGGTGGTTTTCAAAAAGCAGTTACAATAAAGCCAATTTGTTGTAAGACCAAATAATTTTTATAAAAATTATTATATGGCCCAGAGACCCCAGTCTTTACTCAAGGAAGAAATAGTTCTTATACAATAACAAGAACAAAACAAAAACGGACGGAAAATTCTATATTAGTTTCCTAGGAATGCCAGACCAAATTACCACAGCAAAAACTTGGTGGCGTAAACAACAGAAACGTTCTCTTTCACATATGGCTCCCGAGACCAGAAGTCCGAAATCAAGGTGCTGACGGGCCAAGCTCCCTCTGAAGGCTCGAGGGGAGAGAACACTTCCTCGCCTTTTCCAGCTTCGGGTGGCTCCTGGTGTTCCTTGGCTTGTCGCAGCATCACTCCAACCTCTGCTCTTGTCTTCATGTTGCTTCCTTCTCTGCATGCCTGTGTGTCCTTTTCTGTCTCTTACAAGGACACTCTCATTGGATTCAGGGCCCACCATAATCCGGTTTGGATATCATCTCAATCTTTACCTTAGTGACATCGGCAAAGACTCTCTTTCCAAGTGAGGTCACATTCTGAGGTCTGGGGTAGATGTGAATTTGGGGAGGATACTATTTAAGCCACCACAATATCAGAGACAATATCTGTTCAGCCAAGTGAAAACCCTGACTAGTATTTACCTTTTCAAAAGGTGGGCAGAGGCACACAGTGGTTAGCAGGGGACTCGGAAGTGAACCTGTGTGGCCCAGAAAGCTCCGCTTTCTGTCTTGTAGTCTGACATCCAGAAAGCTGCCGCCGAGTTAAGATCAGATAGAGATTCTGGAGTGCAGGAAGATAAAACTAGGAATTAGAGAGAACCAGCAAGGACAAAGAAACAGTTAAGCAGAAAATGGTTAATGATATGAATTCGCAAAGAGAACAGTATAGCTGCTATCAAAAATACAAATATGCTTGAGGGAGATGATTAAACAAATGAGAGAAATCAGGTGCTAAACTAATTGTCAGTTAATAAAAAATACCCCCATCGAATGTATTAAATGATAATCAGGGTCATTGGCCTCAGAATGAGTTTCATACAGCAAAGAAGCAATACATCAGGTGTCTCCAAATTGTACTTATGTTAATTATGGGTGCTTGGGTCTTCTACCTTGTGGGGGATCAGTGACTTTCTCTACAACACAACCTATGTGCTGCTTCCCTGTGACTACACAGTGTGAAGTTGAAGAGTGAAGATCAACATGAGCATTAGACTTTCAAAATATCATCAAGCAGGTACATGTGCCAACAACAAAAAAAGATGCATCGCAAGTCAGGGAGAGATGCCTTTTAAATTCTTCTTCCGGTTGGAGATTTAATCAAGGGTAGAAGGTATTATCTTTTGCTTTCTTTTCCAAAGCTACGTGGTGCTTTTAAGACTGAAAGCCTCATAGTTACAGGAGAAGACTAGAGTTTGGTAGGAATCTAACGTAATCCTCATTCATTGCCAAGACTTTCTGAGACACTGAAATAGGAATGGAACTTAGAAACCTGTCCAGTTCAAGTTCTCAGTATGCAGATTAGAAGCCTGAGGTCCAGAGATGCGGGTGCCCTTTCCAAATGATTACTTGGGCCAAGCTAGGATTAGACCCCAGGAATCCCAAGCTCTTTCCATGATACTCACCACCTGCTTTGATCATTCTCACCAGGTGACATCTTAAATTCTTAGACCTGTCAAGCTTGAACGAGCTCTAGGTTTGTATTAGTGTGTTAGTTCACTATGAGTGGCTAATAATAATATTTTTCATCATAAGAGCTGTCTATCTAGCAGGTGCTGAGTAAGTAGTTTCTGAATGAATGGAATGCAGAATAAGACCAAGGGACAGTGGCTCACCAGATGTGCCAGAGACAGATATTCTGCTCTCTTGGTCTTGGGAACATGGCTGGGCCCCACCTTCTAGCCTCCCTTGCAGTTAGTTGTGGCCATGTGGCTGAGTTCTGGCCAATGGAATGTGAATGGAAGTTACAGGGCCACTTCCAGGCCTGGCCCATCAAAATCCTCCCATGCTTAGTCTTCGCTCTGTTTCTCCATCACCAGATGAATGGAGAAGAAGCTGAGGACAGAGAGGACAAAGTCACCATAAGGAAAGAGCCTGTGTCCTCAAATGACTCCCTTCATCCCAAACCCTTTTTTGAACTGTGAAATGAGAAAAAAAGTAAATTTTCTTTGGGTTAAGCCACTGAGAGTTGGGTGCTGTTAATTATGGTGGTTAGCCACCATAAGTTTGTGTGGGTGGTTAAAGAGAACCAGGCCCAAAATAGTTTAGGGGTCCAGCACTCTAGATCTGATGGATGGGGCCAAGGCTGGCGATGGCAGTTCCCCTTCGCTCCCAAACGTACATATGCTGCACGCTTGTTGACTTCTCATTCCCTCCTGATCAGCTTGTTGACTTCTCATTCCCTCCTGATCAGCCTCACTCCGATGTCCCCTAGACCTCTCTACATTGTTTCCTAATTCCCTTTCTGTCCTCTGCAAACCCCTTACACACTTACACACACACACACACACACACACACACACACACACACACACACACACCAGAGCAACTGCTAACTCCGGAACCTTAACTTGAGTGTCAGAATTCCAATTCATACAACAGAGCCTAGGTAGAA
>NW_011888850.1:3322151-3327009 GCF_000151845.1 Pteropus vampyrus
CCCCCAGAGCAACTGCTAACTCCGGAACCTTAACTTGAGTGTCAGAATTCCAATTCATACAACAGAGCCTAGGTAGAAGGCACCAAAGCTACTTAGCTTGTGAGTTCCCTGGCACAGGCCTGGCCTTAGAAAAACATATTTCTCACATGAAGAATCTTAGCTCTCACATTAGTAGCATGCATTTCACCCTGTGCACATCCTGCTTCCCTAATAAGACTGCAAGCTCTAGTCTTAAAAGTCTTTGTATCCCCATGATTGCCACCAACCAGGCACTCAACATGTGTCTTTGATGGAAATGAGGCTGGCATAGATCAATAGGAATCAAAACTGTGCAAGAATCACCAAAGAGCCAAACATGAGAGAATAACCTAAATACAGGGTTGGTTATTTTTTTTGTAAACGATCAAGTAGAAGAAGCATCCCATGGAGAGACAAAACCAATACTTCATTTCCCCTAAAACTTTGCAGGGAAGATAAGATTTTAGCAGATTTTAGACTTTCAAAAACCATAGAAAGAATGCATTGATCAAAAAAAGGTATTTTTCTCCTGCAAGAGGAGGAGGATGAGTAATGAATAATCAAGCAAGACAGCACACAGGAGGGTGGACTGCAGTAGAAAGTGTGGAGATTGTGAGTTTGAATTCTGACTCTGCCATTTACCAAGGGTGTGTCCTTGGGTACAGGGTGTCATGTCCCTGAGCGTCCTTATCTAGACAATATGAAATGGAGGTAATACCTACTTCACGGAGTTGCTATGAGGAGTAAATGCGATGATGCATGAAAAGGGCCCAGCACAGAGCAGAGTTCAGTTTATCATAGCTTCTATTGTGAATGCTACATGTGAGCATATAGATGGTGATAATCACCACCATAATGTCCATAATGACATTACAGTCAAGCTTTCAGAAAATTACAGACCAACAAGAGAAATAGGATAAACCTTTTCTCTTCATTAAATATCAGCTGATTCATCACCACCCAGAACTGGTACACGATAGCAAATAAGGTCATTCATAAATCTATTTTGCAGAAGCCTTTTGCAAAATGTCTCAACAACTGCAAAGTCATTTAAATTCTAGTGAATATGCCTGTTTTGAAACTACCTATGTTTAATTCTTCCTCCTAGAAAATATGACATGCCTTAATTTATATCTTGGATTTTTAATAGGCTATTTTGCTTAATCCTGGATTTTCTACCACAAATTTAAATTTCCTGTGGCTAATATTAGCACAGATTTTTCTAAAGGAAGGAAGCCAACCAAGGTTTAGATCTTTCCTGCTTTTTTTGCATAGAAACTGCCGTGGAAGAAAGCACTAGCTACTCACCTTACATCAGCTGACAGTGGCTGTGTTTTAGTGGTAACTATCTTTCATGCCAAGTTACAATCTTACATTTAAAGGGGTAAGCCAGATTATTGCAGCTGGGGACCAGAATGTACTACTGTAATGGTACTTCGTAGTTATAAATCATTCACTGAATATATCATTAACCAGACAGCAACTGAAGTTGCATTTTTAGTTTTGCCTTCTACTTGCTGGATGCCCATTTCTGGCACAGGTGTGTTAGTTATCTAGGCTGTGTAACAAATTACCCAAAATTCAGTAGCTTGAAACGTTTTTTCTCTTGGAGTCATTTTTGGGCCAGGAATTCATGTGTGACTTAGATACATCCTCTGTTTTGATTTGAGAGTTAGCTACGGCTATGGTCATCTCAAATCTCAACCGGGGAAGGATCTGCTTGCTCCTAAGCCCACTCAAGTGGCTGGTGGCAGGCCGTAGGTTCTCACTGGCTATTGGCTGAAGACACTAGTACCTTGACATCCTCTCCAAAAGGGAGAGAGGAAGAGATGGAGAGAGAAGTGCTATAGGCTGAATATTTGTGTCTCCCCTAAATTTATGTGTTGAAACCTAACCCCCAAGATGATCATGTTAGGAGGTGGGGGCCTTTGGGAAGTGATTAGGTTATGAGGACAGAGCCACCATGAATGGGATTAGGGCCCTTATTAGAGCCACTGAGAAAGCTCCTTGCCCTTTCTACCATATGAGGATACAACAAGAAGTCAACAGTCTGCAAACCAGAAGAGGCAGCTCACTAGAACTTGACCACGCGGGCACCCTGATCTTGGACTTCCAGCCTCCAGAACTGTGAGCAATAAATTTCTGTTGTTTATAAGCCATCCAGTTCTATGGTGTTTTTGTTATAGCAGCCATGACAAAGACAGTAAGCAAAACAGAAGCCACTCAGAGTCTTTTCATAACCTAATCTTGGAAATAATATCCGATCATTTTTGTCATATTCTATTTGTTAGAAGCAAGTCACTAGGTTCAGTGCACACTCGGGGAAAGGAGGGCACTGGAAGCCATTGCAGACCCTCCCTACCTCACAGGAATTCCACTGAAGGCACTGCTTCTCAGACTAATGGACTAGCTTTTTTTTTTTAATTTCCAATCTGTTGTAAATCACAACCTTTGTAAAATAAAATTTCTAGAAAGTAAAATAACAAAGACACATACACATAAACCCATTCATTACATGTTGAATGTAGCAACGTCAAATTGCTAAAAAAAAATTTCTAAACACTCTCAATTCTATTACTTACCGCCTCTGAACCGGATATAAATGATGTGCAGATTGGCATCAGTTTTGAACCATCTTTTGAGTAGCACTGTTTTAAGGATTTCAATAAAGGGAGATGACTTTTCAAGGCTTTTACATGACCATGGTTGACTATTCCCGGATGAAGGGATTCTAGGAGGACAAAAGAAAAAAAACCTAAGTAGATGTCATTCCTACCAATCTCACTTCACTCTCTGCATTTCTAAAAACGGGACCTTTTATTATGATCAAGGTCAAGGGTATGTGGGATTGATTATGAGTATCCTGTTTAATATTTTATCCCAAAGTCCTTTATGTGCCCTCCTTCTCACCAGTTTATAAGCTAGAATTAAGCCACACTTTTGAATTGGGCAGTCTGACGGGTATTATGATCATCATCACATTTTAAAAGGTGAGAGGTCAGCCTCCTCCCGATTAATGTTAGAAAGGAAATTTGAATGCCCTTCCTACTCTATTCAGATCCCTCCAAACACACCCGAAGTGTAAACTCCTCAATTCCACTAAAAAAATGTTTTATTGAGTACCAACTCTGTGCAAGATTCTGGAAGATACCATTTTGAAGATGGTATCTCTGTTCTCACCTCCTTTATAGTCATTTACATCTCCTCAATATTGCAATATTCTTTCTCTGGTTTCTAGGCAAATCTTCTTAAGGAAACCATAAACTTACTGAGCAAAAGTATCCATTTCATGTCCTTCACAGCCTCCAACATAGCATCAGGCAGCTTAGAAGGGCCTCAGTAAAAACCTGGATTCAGCTGACATTTACCAAGACCAGAACCCAAATCCCTGTCCAGGGACCAAGTGGTGTGAACAGGGCTTCTGTCCCAAATCTGACTAATCTGGTGAGCATCTCTTTTCATCCCTCTTCCAGCTTCTTCACTGCCCCCTAACCCATCCACCAAGGCTTAAAGCAGAAGCAGACTCTGCTCTCTGGCTCCCATTGGGCAAACTGAAATCTCATGTGAAGTTATCATACTAGCCCTGAGAGAAGAGAAACCCAGGTGGAGGAAGGGGACTTTAAAAACAAGTCTTGCTCAACTTCCTACACAACTGCCAACCCTCAGCTTGGTATCCCCTTCTTCTCTCCTGATTCCCTGACCAAGGAAGGTAGTGAGATTAGTAAAACCTACATTTGCAAACCCGGTGCCATGTACCATGCAGAGGTGCAAAGGTGAGCCAAACAGGTTTTGCTTTGCTTTTTTGCCCTGAAGAATTTACAATGGGCAAATCACACCGATCTTCAACTAGAATACAAAGTGGAAGGTGGCCAAGTGTTGCGATGTTGGCATATAGAGAAAACACTGTGGGAGAACAGATGGTGGAAGTGATTAATTCCAAATGGTGAAAACGTATCTTTGCGTTAAACTTTGGAGGATGGGTAATACAAATAATGGGTAACACGCGGAGAGCACTTCCTACCTACTAAGTGCTGTGTTTGGTGGCTAACATGCTTCTTATTTGAGGCTCACAACAGGTCTGCTGGCAAAGTGCTAGTATTAGTCCCACTTTACAGTGAGGAAACTGAGGCACACAGAGAGTGAGTAATTTGTGCAAGGCCCAGGCTCGTAAGTGGTGGAGGAGGTATGTGAACTCAGACACGGTAAATCTAGAGCTCTTAACCCTCACTTAAGGAGCAAAAGAGACCCCGAGGTAAGGCCCGGCACTGTGCAGGGCACAGCCGGGGAACAGTGAGGAGTCTGTGAGGCCAGAGCACGCGGCCTGGGGAGGGGAAACAGGGACTGGATACTAACAGCAGCTGTGGCATCTATATGTCAAACTCTGGGCTTTACATATACTATTTCACCTGACTTCACCACATCCCCATTGGACAGGTACGATTATACCCATTTTACAGATAAGAGAACCGAGGCACAGGGACGCAACTTAATCAAGGTCACGCCACTGGCAGATAGCAGGGCTGGAATCCGAATCCAGGGATCAGATTCCTGAACCCACTGCGGCAGCCCAGTGTTCTCACGTGGGTGGAAGCCTTCTGCATGCTGCCAGTGCCTCGACTTCTCTCCCAGTCTACACACCCTGTCCCGTCCCACCTATCCTCATCCTCGACCCTCGACCCGTTACTCCCACCCGCGCATTCAGCTACGGCTGCCCAGCCTACCCGCACAAGGTTGGGGGCCACTTCGCGCCCACAACAACTCCTGCTCCCAGAAAGCTTTGCGTTCCCCCGGAATAAAGAGCCTTTGAGCCGGGAGCCCCGCCCCGCCCGGCGCGGGCCCC